>NC_081215.1:7746666-8055000 GCF_902713425.1 Acipenser ruthenus
CACACAGACTGAGCTGCTGCTGTCTGACGAGGAGGAGCAGAGGGAGGTGGAGATCGAGGAGAAGATAGTCAGCAACCTGTCCACAGCTCATACCAACTTCATAGAGGAGCAGGGCTAAAGATATCGGCCTTTTGGGGAATAGGGGGTTTAACACGAGACATTTCTCCAATACTAAAAAAAGGCATGCAAATGTTTCAACAAAGGGTCGTTTTCAGTGTCAGGATGTCTTTAGAACTTAATGAAGGCTCTTGTTGGAACAGTTGAGTGAGTTTTAGTGTTAAAATGGGATTCACCTCTTCAGGATGTGTTACACCAGAGCTGTCCAGTCTTTTTGGCTGAAAGAGCCATGCCAACGGTTTAAACATAAAACAAAATGTAAATGTGTCAGACACGCATTAAGGAGTAGTTTGCTAAATCTTATAACCTTACTGAGAGTTTCAAAGAAATTGAAAAAAACAAAACAAACAAAGCCCTATTGGCAAACTTTCATTAGCAGACCTTAAATTGCACACTTCATCTGTAAGTCACTGCTGTTATTGGGAAATTACCCCCATCCAATCCCATCCCAGACTAAACATTTTGATCATGTGAACAGTCATTTTCATATCAGTGTGAACTGTAGAGGATGGATACTCTGTTAGGTTCTTTATAGATTTGTTTTCTCATTAGAATAAAAAATCTGAATTTGTAAAACTTCTAGCGTGAGGCACTTTCTTCCTTCTTTCCATCACTTATCACAGTCTCACTCAATGAAGCTTTCTTCTTACTATCACTGATCACAGTCTCACTCAATAAAGCTTCCTTCTTACTATCACTGATTACACAGTCTCAATCAATCAATGAGGCTTCCTTTGTACCATCACTTATCACAGTCTCAATCAATGAGGCTTCCTCCTAGCTGCAGTCATACATCGTCACTTCTTATACCTTGTTAAACTGATTTTGAGCCATAAAACATCCCACTAATTGTTCAATGTTGTCTACTTTCTTGAATTCCGTATGGAATGCATTAATATATTGTAGTGTGAGGGCAAACAACCAAAACAGGTATCAACTGAAAGCATTTAACTACAAGTAACCAAAACCTACAAATGCGCAATGATAATACTGTTTCTAAATGGGAATAGGATATAAATGTAAGTCCATATATACTGATGCACAATGAAAACGCAACAGTGTTAAGTTTTACATCAATAGCTAATTGGGCAGAGACAAAATGTTATTTACATTTTACATTGTGAGCAGATAGGTTTGTTGATTGAGTAGTATTGTTCCTTGGGATAACAAAATACTGAGCTCAAGTCATGTGATTTTATAAAAACGCCAGGTACTCAGTGTTTGGTATTTGAGTTGAGTTAAAATTGCCAAAATGAGTGGATTCAAGAATCTGTATAAACAGCCATTTGAAATTACATGATTTTAACTCACACAAGAACAGCAAAAGATAGGATCATGCCCCGCTTAAATAATGAAGATCGCATGTTTGCTATCGGCATGTCGTCTGCATGAAAATGATGTGCATGCTCAGAGGCCGTTCAGGGGTAACATGTTGACAGCTGAGAGATGAAATCTCTCTTCTGTGGGCCAGAGAACATCTGAGGTGGCGGCAGAGTTGAGTGGTGGAGTGTTTTATTCACCGATGAATGCCGTTTTGCCCTTGATAGACCTGACGGAAAACAACGTGTGGAGACGTTGTGGTGAGCGTTATGCTGACTGTTGCATTGTTCAAGCCAACCGGTAGGGCAGTGGAAGTGTGATGATGTGGGGAGGAATCTCCTTTAACACAAGAACGCCTTTGGTGCAGATTGAGGGCAACCTTACTGCTCAGCGATACACTGATGAAGTCCTTGAGGCAACAGTTTTTCCGTTCCTGCAAGCCAATCCGGAAGTGTCGATTTTCCAGCAGGACAATGCAAGACCATACAGTGCTAGGATTACAATTGCACGACTTCAAGAAAACAATGACGAGGTCTTGCCATGGCCAGCTTTTTCTCCTGACCTGAATCAGGAGATAACCGCGACCAGCCAACCTTCGCCAGCTGGCTGTAGCTGCACAGGAAGTGTGGCTGGAACATCCCACAGCAGTCTATCCAGAGGCTTATCAGGTCTTGTGTTAATGCTAGGGAGGTCATACCCGATACTAACTTTGTAATGTTTTCATTTTGACAGTGTGTCACGTTTCATACTGAAAACTTATGATTCTTTGATCTGTATTTTTGTTCACATTTTCTGTGATTTTGTTTGATATCTAGGTTTAAAATATTTGATTAAAACCATTAGACCGGAATGTTGCGTTTCTTTTGTGCATCAGTGTATAATCATGTATGGACCTCTATTATTTCCCACCGAGGACAACCTGTACATCTTCATTGGATAGATTTGTATTTTAGATAAATTATGGTTCCCCTCAGGTTATATGTTCTAGGTTTCCAGACTACAGGAGGAAGCATGTTTAAAGAAACGCAGTGCAGATGCTCTGATGATGTCTATGGAAGATGATGGCTGCAGATACCGGAATCTATGATTCTAGATTGTAAGTGTATTGTATGTTAATAAGTGTTCGGTGGCTACCTCTAATCAAGTTGAGTGTATTTCTCGCTCACGCTTTGCTGTGTCAGACCCTATTGTGGTTGAAACGTTTCAAATGCTTTGTCATTGACATTCTGAACGTGAGATCTACACTCTCAAAAAAATGATAAGTGTAGTTACTGCTAACAGGTTCCATTGGGGATGTGACTTAATATTTGCCAGATGGTATTTAAACTGCTACTTACAGCATACTGAATGATATTACTGGAGGTGCTACATCACCCCACCCATGCACAAGAAAAAACAAAAACCTAATTAAATGTGATTTTTATTGAACAGTATGGTGATGAAAAACAGGTCAACTAAAATAATACCCACATCACGTGGATGATATCCTTATCTAAGCTTAACACCCTTCTTAACTCCAGCGCGGATGCCAGATAATTCTCCCCCGTATCTTTGTTCCTCCCGCCGCACTTCCCGAACCTGAAATGAAAGAAACACTGTTTCAAACAGGCTCCAGTCATAGCTGCGACTGTGTGTGTCTTCAGTAATCCTGCTAAAATGCAATAAAGCAACATCTTCTTTAGTTAAAGTGTTACAGAGCACCCTGCAAAATTTACGAGAAACGCCTTGCGTTACCTTTGCTGTGTTCTGTGTTGTCCATATCACAGGGTTATATTTTAAAACATATTTAAATTACATCATGGGTCATAAATCAGCTGGGCAACTTTCTCAACATTAACTCGGGAGCACTCGCCAGGAGCAAAGAGTCTTCCAAGGATCGCAGTGTACCAGATCATGCTCTTTCCTGCAACACCACGCCACTCATTTCAAGCACAGCACCAGCATCGTTGCAGGAGGGAGACTGGACTGGACACAGCGGGATGTTTAGAAGCAAAATCTTTCTCGTAGCAAATGCTCCCGTGTAAAAGTTGGAATAAAGCAATTACTTTGTTTATTTACTTATGCCCTGTGAAATATGAAACTGAAATATGAAAACATTGACAGCGTGTAGGAGAACATCGAACATGTTTACTACATACGTACAGCCACCTCCGCTACCACTGGGTGACAATATAAATCCTAAATGTGGTTTAATAAGCAGGCAGAGTCCCCTGAAGACATTAATTAGCAGTTATAGACACTCTATAGTGTGGTTCAGCTGCAGATGGTAAAGGTTCAACAGACATAGCTGTGTCAATGAAGTGAGAATGCTGAAGCTGCTAGTTGGACACATACCTGGCCCTTTCTGCGAATCTTGGCACGTCTGAATTTCTCGCGGTGCTTGACTCTGGGGTTCCGGTCGATCTTCTTCCTCTTAGGAGTGAGACCTTTGTTCTTGGCGATCTGCAGAACATTAAAAACAAAACAAAAATTCACATGGGAAGATCCGAGTATGACACAGACAGGTCTGGCTTTTTCCAAGCTACTTAGCCTTACAAGCCCCCAGTCTATGAAGCCAGGAACCAGACTTATGGGTCTGTGACACTCCCAGCCCCGGCTCACCTGGTAAGTAATGGCTCTCTTTGCATCTGGATCCAGCTCCTCTTCAGCTTCCACTCCCAATCTGAAACACAGAGAGATCCATCACATTCACCCTTCTTGAATGACGAATAACTGTGTTTTATAGTTGGTATGGATACATACTGTCCTTAATCATTTCATTTTTGTCTTAAAATAGTTACAATCTTATTAAACATCATAAAAATAGCCCCTCAGAACAATGTATTGTGATTCATATCGTATTGCACCTGCACTTTGCTAGATGCGTGGTATCATGAAATTATTGTATCAATACACCCCTAATTTTGAGGACTATCTGAGTACGAGTGCTTGTGTTGACAGCCTGCTTACCCCTCCTCCTCCTGCCCCTTCTTCCTCTTCTTCAGTTTCAGCCTCTCCTCCGCCTCCCTGTAGTAATGCAGCGCCGCCTCCTCGTCCAGATCAGAATCAGCAGCAGCACCCCCTGCAGGCTGAGATGACACCGCCGGCCACTTCACAGCCTGAGAGCAAGAACACAATAAACACGAAGCATGAGATGGAGAGGGGGCCAATGGACTAACACCATGCATGAGATAGAGAGGGGATCAATGCACTAACACCATGTATGAGATAGAGAGGGGGTCAATGGACTAACACTATGCATGAGATAGAGAGGGTCAATGGACTAACACCATGCATGAGACAGAGAGGGGGTCAATGCACTAACACTACGCATGAGATAGAGAGGGGGTCAATGGACTAACACTGTGCATGAGATAGAGAGGGTCAATGGACTAACACCATGCATGAGACAGAGAGGGGGTCAATGCACTAACACTATGCATGAGATAGAGAGGGGGTCAATGGACTAACACTGTGCATGAGATAGAGAGGGGGTCAATGCACTAACACCATGCATGAGATAGAGAGGGGGTCAATGGACTAACACTATACCTGAGATAGAAAGGATCAATGAAGTAACACTGTGCATGTAGCTTCCACTTCCCTGAACAGATAAAGAGCACCTCTCTTTCCTCACCTTTCGTTCGCTCCTCTGTGGATTCTTGCCTTTCTCCTTCACCGCTCTGTTGGTCTGGCCATGTTGTGCTTCGCTAAGCAGCAGGCGGATTTCTGATGATAACTTGGCATCCACGCCTCCCAAGTCATTGATTAGCTGCAGGATTAACATACTCATAAGAGGAGCTACACAAAGCAAGCATTTGCCAGTATAATTAATAAACAAGACTAAACAAATTAACGATCAGAAAATCATAATTGATTATTGTTCCAGCTCAGATTGAAGCTGGGCGTATAGAATCCACATGCCTAGTTTTAAGAGGGTTTTTTTTTTGCAGCAGCAACAACAGCACTGAAAAAAGTTACAAATACTCACATTCCTGTAAGTCACCAGCCTCTCGATCACAGGGTGGTTGTGTGCAGAGATTCTCCTGGCCTTCAGAACTAAATAAAAACTTACATTTGTGCAGTAACTGAAAAGAAAAACAGGTACGCCAATCAGAGCGCTGAGTTTCCTGTGAGAGACGTATGTTTAAACAATAACTGCAGGATGCATCAAGTGCATGAGGAGACAACAGTAATCTGAGTGGATACAATCCAAGACACGTTTCTCATAGCGAGTCTTACTTCAATCTAATCAGTCAGTCCAAATTGACAGTCTGCTATTTGCTTTAACACACAAGCTGGTAGTCTTGCTATACACTAAGCTTGTGTGATGACACTACAAAACCTGCTAGTTCTACAGCAAGTCTAACCTTTGAATATAACGCAGAATTTGGAGCACTCGCTTCACTGTTCCACCACTTACTTTAGATAGAGCTGGTGTTTGGTCTGCAGATAGTCGGCCCCCTGTAAATAAAACATGAACAAAAATGAATATTTGAACACAACAGTTCACGCTGTTACTCTTATCAAGTTTATATGACTTCATTTCTGTGTGTCTCCATAGCGCAACATTGGCCAGAGCCTTGTCTGGGACTCACCTTTCCGGGGGGGATTCTCCCCTCCTTCACCATGTCCAGCAGAGGCTGCAGCTCATCTTTCAGCTCAGTCAGCTACAACACAAAGGCACTCCTCTTAGTCAGCGAGCATACACCCAGAGCATAGGGAATGGAATATACAGAGGACACACACACAAGGTATTGGAGCTATTCCACCAATGAGTGCAATAAACCAGAGTACTGCCTGAACGCTCCGGGAGTGTTCTGTTTATATAATAAGTAATAAAGTATGGTGAAGCCAAAATTAAACAGCTGAATCCACACCCGCTTCGTATAGAACAGTGTCATTCTGTCATTGGAAAAATCCTTCCTAATAAAACACTTTTAAACTTGCTTAATTCTAGCCTTCATAGACCTTGATTAGCACGGATCATGCACTACCACTACCTTACAGTTAACACCAGGTAGTTCTAACCTACCTAGACAGTCCAAGATTAGTGCCAGCTGAGGTCTGTGAAACCAGCTGGAAGGAGGTTTAAAAACAAGAACATACTTAATCCAATAAAAAACCCATTTGAACCCCAGCCTGTGTGTGTGTGTGTGTCTGACCTTGTCTTTGAAGTCCTGGATGAGCTCCAGCAGCTCTGGGGACTCTTTCTTGAGCAGCTTCATCTTCTCCTTGTGGCTCATCTTCTCCAGGTCCTTGACAATCAGCTCCTCCTTCTCAGGCTTCTTCGCAGCCTCCTGCTCTGTGGAGAACTCCTGTGGACGAGGCCGCTGTCATTTATAAACTGCAGGGGTGCAGGGCTTCAGGGCTCACAGAGCCACACACGGAGCATGCACGTTTCAGAAGGGGGTGCTAGTGTCCCTATAACTGAAACTAACGTCAAACTAAATGGGAGTGGGGGAATAGGATGCACTGTAGTAAATCAACAGCAAAGGACTGCATTTTAGTGTATAATTGAACATGAAGATGGTACACCAGCTTTAAAACAGGGGTGGCCAGAACCTGCTTAAACACCAGTCTGAGAGAGCACTGTGCTGCACTAAGACCCCTCCAACCCAGGGCTCTCGCTCAGCGGTTGCTGTACCTGCAGGAGGTGCAGATCGTAGTCCTCCTCACTCAGCTGCCCCACCAGTCTGCTCTGGATGCTTTTGGCCTCCTGCTCTTCCTCCTCCTCCTCTGCCTCAGCCTCCTGCTGGGTCTTCCCCTCTGAAACACAAACACCTCAGCTGAGCTATCACAGCTTAACCGCCAGGCTGCCTCTGTGGAACTGCAACCCTTTCTATTTACTCTTTGGAAAACTTCAGCAGTTGTAACTCACATCTACTGCAATCATTTGAGCAGCCAGTCAAAAGAAAAACCTTTTAAAGGGATCCTGGTGTTCGGGGACAATTATGTGTGCCATTTAAAATGTTTACAACATCAAAAACATTAACCTCAAGATAAAACTAGAATAACCAACAATGATAAACTTTGTATTAAAGTCAACATCAAAATGATCTGGATGTACTCTATCAATGATCACTGTAATAAAATGCACGGTGTGCCAAGGTGAAGCGCTTACTGGAATCCACGTAGTCTGTGTCGTAGAATACCTTCTTCCTGAGCCCCCAGGCCTGCTCATTGGGAAGAGCTGTGAGGAAAGACAAGGCACAGCAGATTAACACTAACTCTAATCCTTACTGCAGGACACACGGCAGCTATACAGGTAGTACAGCCTACTGCATTTATTGAACAATTTGAGAACTAAAGATCCAAATGACAATGCATTTGAATTAGTCAGGTCCATGACCATTTGTTGCATGGAGCTATGTTGCTCCAGTAAGCCTGAAACCTGTTATAAAACTATCATTACTACAAGCAACGAGGAACTAGCTGCCAGAGACAGTCATCCAAATTTGAACATGGAATCTGTTGATTTTTTTTTCCTTCATAATAATAATAAAAGTGTTTTACATTAAAAACCTTAAAGTGTACGGGATAATATTATTACATATTTAATGCGGTTTTAATTGTTTGGGTGCAAACGTGGTGTTACCGGAATGTGAAAATGACCCTGCTGCAGTGTGAATGTAGAGTTGTGTGCAATAAAACCCACAGAACACAACCTGCTTCTATACAGCAGTGTAGCACACAGTGCAGGTCCCTGCTCAGCACACTATATACAGCAGTGTAGCACACAGTGCCGGTCCCTGCTCATCACACAATATACAGCAGTGTAGCACACAGCGCCGGTCCCTGCTCATCACACAATATACAGCAGTGTAGCACACAGCGCCGGTCCCTGCTCATCACACAATATACAGCAGTGTAGCACACAGCGCCGGTCCCTGCTCATCACACTATATACAGCAGTGTAGCACACAGCGCAGGTCCCTGCTCATCACACTATATACAGCAGTGTAGCACACAGCGCCGGTCCCTGCTCATCACACAATATACAGCAGTGTAGCACACAGCGCCGGTCCCTGCTCAGCACACTATATACAGCAGTGTAGCACACAGCGCCGGTCCCTGCTCATCACACAATATACAGCAGTGTAGCACACAGTGCCGGTCCCTGCTCATCACACTATATACAGCAGTGTAGCACACAGCGCCGGTCCCTGCTCATCACACTATATACAGCAGTGTAGCACACAGTGCCGGTCCCTGCTCATCACACTATATACAGCAGTGTAGCACACAGCGCCGGTCCCTGCTCATCACACTATATACAGCAGTGTAGCACACAGTGCCGGTCCCTGCTCATCACACTATATACAGCAGTGTAGCACACAGCGCCGGTCCCTGCTCATCACACTATATACAGCAGTGTAGCACACAGCGCCGGTCCCTGCTCATCACACTATATACAGCAGTGTAGCACACAGTGCCGGTCCCTGCTCATCACACAATATACAGCAGTGTAGCACACAGCGCCGGTCCCTGCTCAGCACACTATATACAGCAGTGTAGCACACAGTGCCGGTCCCTGCTCATCACACAATATACAGCAGTGTAGCACACAGCGCCGGTCCCTGCTCAGCACACTATATACAGCAGTGTAGCACACAGCGCCGGTCCCTGCTCATCACACAATATACAGCAGTGTAGCACACAGCGCCGGTCCCTGCTCATCACACAATATACAGCAGTGTAGCACACAGCGCAGGTCCCTGCTCATCACACAATATACAGCAGTGTAGCACACAGCGCCGGTCCCTGCTCATCACACTATATACAGCAGTGTAGCACACAGCGCAGGTCCCTGCTCATCACACTATATACAGCAGTGTAGCACACAGCGCCGGTCCCTGCTCATCACACAATATACAGCAGTGTAGCACACAGCGCCGGTCCCTGCTCAGCACACTATATACAGCAGTGTAGCACACAGCGCCGGTCCCTGCTCATCACACAATATACAGCAGTGTAGCACACAGTGCCGGTCCCTGCTCATCACACTATATACAGCAGTGTAGCACACAGCGCCGGTCCCTGCTCATCACACTATATACAGCAGTGTAGCACACAGCGCCGGTCCCTGCTCATCACACTATATACAGCAGTGTAGCACACAGCGCCGGTCCCTGCTCATCACACTATATACAGCAGTGTAGCACACAGTGCAGGTCCCTGCTCATCACACTATATACAGCAGTGTAGCACACAGCGCCGGTCCCTGCTCATCACACTATATACAGCAGTGTAGCACACAGCGCCGGTCCCTGCTCATCACACTATATACAGCAGTGTAGCACACAGCGCAGGTCCCTGCTCATCACACTATATACAGCAGTGTAGCACACAGCGCCGGTCCCTGCTCATCACACTATATACAGCAGTGTAGCACACAGTGCAGGTCCCTGCTCATCACACTATATACAGCAGTGTAGCACACAGCGCCGGTCCCTGCTCATCACACTATATACAGCAGTGTAGCACACAGCGCCGGTCCCTGCTCATCACACTATATACAGCAGTGTAGCACACAGCGCAGGTCCCTGCTCATCACACAATATACAGCAGTGTAGCACACAGCGCCGGTCCCTGCTCATCACACTATATACAGCAGTGTAGCACACAGCACAGGTCCCTGCTCATCACACTATATACAGCAGTGTAGCACACAGCGCAGGTCCCTGCTCATCACACTATATACAGCAGTGTAGCACACAGCGCAGGTCCCTGCTCAGCACACTATATACAGCAGTGTAGCACACAGCGCCGGTCCCTGCTCATCACACTATATACAGCAGTGTAGCACACAGCGCCGGTCCCTGCTCATCACACTATATACAGCAGTGTAGCACACAGCGCAGGTCCCTGCTCAGCACACTACATACAGCAGAAGCTTCATCGCTCACCTTCATCCCTTTTCTGCTCCAGGTCGCTTTCCATGTCTTCCTCCTCCTCAGAGTCTGTCAGATCCAGACCCATCACCTCCTCCTGAGAGAGAGAGAGAGAGACAGGATTAAACTACAGGCCCCACAACCCAGCCTGGTGACTCAGTCCCTTTTAAAAGACTGTCACCGACGTATAGAAACGGCACATCTCGAGGCCACATTCACAAAACTTGTATCAATGTTCTAAAGTTTGATCAATTTTCGTTTGGGTTTTAGAAACTGTAGTCTAAACGCTTTGAGAGCAGTTGCACCAGTCCTGTAATTGGAAGTTGGTGTGTAAAACTCAGCCTTGTGTTGCAGATGCAGGGGGCTTTGCTGCAGGCAGTGTCAGGATGTTAAAGGTGTGAGGCACAAGAGCACACATGCTGTGGATGTATTCGACTCCACAGGCCAGGATTACAGAAGCACAGCTATGGCCAAAAGTTTTACATCACCTAGAATTTTAGGACTGAGACATAATTAAATCTATATGATGAACATCATTTAGATCTTTTATTTAACATCCTGGCATCTAAGAAAGTACAAAATGATATTGCCAAAGTCTACCGGAAGCCATAATAGTAGCACAGTATTTCGTGTTAGATTTTGAAAAGTCACATTATTCAGCAGGTTTCATTCGTCTTTATAAAGCAAAATTAGGGTGATGCAAAACCTTTGGACATAGCTTTACAGTGCACCTGTGCAGGTGACAAGCATGACAGCATTTACACATGCAAATATTACACTAAATCTGGACATTTGCTTTCATGGGGTAATGTAGCAAAGCCTTTGCACTAATAAAAACTGATAATGCGACAGAACTAGTAGCAAGGAACCTTGACACATTTCTTTATGATTTGTTAAATATTAAAAGACATCAAACTAGAGGTGTAGCGATTTATTGTTTATCGATGAATCCTGAGACTTCTGCATTATGGATCATATCATAATAGAGGTACTTATTGTCTGTATTGTGATCCTAGACCAAAAGCAGAAAATGTGTTAGCAAAGGCGGGTTCAATATAAAAACCCAATTCAGAAAGCCCTGCTTATGACTGGGGTTACTGTATACAGTAACACAAATGCTTCAACAATGCAAGAAGACTCTGTTAGGGTTTTTTTAAATGCTGCATCTAAATTTCCTTCAGCACTGAAGAAGAGGAGAGTCTCTATTATTTTATACTCAGTTCTCCCACTCGGTAATCCTGCACTGAAAACAGCCATCCGCAAGTAACTTTGCCTTACCTCATCAGCAGTATCTTCTGGGTCGCTGTCAAGATCAACTCTACTTGCCATGAGCTTCTACATGAACAAAACAAAACACAGGAGAAGTGATTATTGCATGCTCTAGACGGGTTACTGGACAAGACAGAAAAACAACAGAGATCTGGCTTAATGGAATGCATAGGGCCATAGATATTCTATATAGAAAGATACTCAACTCCCCCTTTACATCTGTCACGCTGTGTGCAAAGGGTTATGGGATACGGAGAGAGCGTGGGAGAAAATGTTCTATTGGCCAGTCAATGGAGTGGTGTCAAATTTTGCAGATTTTGGCTATGTTAAAAAAAAAAAAAGTATCAAACTTTTGAAGTGAATTTCCCTTTTACCCAAGGTCTCTTGAACAAAACGGTAACATTGGCAAATTCTGACAGTGCGTAAGTATTATGAACACTGGTATTTTGTGAGCACAGTCCCGTATCGTGGCGCATGCGCAGAAACACAGAGTAACAGCACCGCCAGCACAGATATTCTACTACTGGCACAGCATTCAGAAGGGTAAAGCTCAAGAGACTTTGGAAGCTGTATCAACATGTTATATCAATATCTTTGGTTATGTGCTTTATTAATTTATAAAATAAACACATTTTTTTGCAGGTTTTCTAGAGTAAAATTACCACACATTTGGATGGGGATGCCTATTTCAATGACCGGTTTACTTTCGTCCCACTTAACTTGTCACTGTTTTGATTTAAAACAACGGAAACAGTTTTAAAACTGTAGAAACTAAATCTGAAAAAAATAAATAAACTGATTTCATAGGGCCCTAAATACTGGTTAGACCCCTATTCTGGTGAAGAACAGACAGATAGAGATAATAGGTGTGCAAAAGAAGCACTGTCCAAACAGCTGACAGGTAACTGCTTGGGCACATAGAGAGGCACAGTTTAAGTTCTTCTGGCATTACACAGGAATTGCCGGCTTGAAAACCATCTTTTTTATATTCTACTTGAAATCTGAAGTACAAACCTTAACCTTCTCTTCGTGGAAATCATCGACTTCATCTTGGAAATACTGGGAGGACTTCTACAGACAAAAACAAGGCGGCACGTCACACTACAGAGTACGAGTCACAAAGCAATACAACTGGAATGCTGTTCGCCCTCCTGATATAAAATTCACACATATACACTGCACAGGGGGTGTTACCACTGCAATATGTTACTTTACAGACAGTATCAAAAAACAAACTGAAACAGCCATCTGGAACTGTCCCAAATACCAATTATCTGAATTTAGAAAAAGAGGGAGCAAGGCAACAATGTGTGTAATCCTGCTGGTGCAAGGGTGTTTGAACAGGCTGTGGGAATGCATTACCGTTGCAATCACTCACACAGAAACAGACACACCTGAGACAGAGACAGACACACACAGGCACACAGAGAGACAGAGACACAAAATCCAGACAGACACGCACAGGCGCACAAACACATAGGCAGATACACAGAGACACAGACAGACACAGAGACACACAGACACACTGAGATAGAGACAGAGACACCTGAGATAGAGACAGACACGCACAGGCACACAGAGAGACAGATACACAGACACAGAGACGCACACACACGTCTTCACAGGCTCACTGACTGTCTGCTTCCTTCAGTCAATGGTTTAAAGGGAAGATACACATAACAATGTCATTAGCTCTGTGGACCATCAGGCTGATGACTATTAGAATTGTGTATGCTAATCACTGTACACTCAGGTCCAGGGCTTCAGGGCAAATCCAAGTAAGAGACCTTACCTTGTCAGGGACGGGCATGTCCTTGTAAGCCAAGGGATCATCACTGTCATATTCTTCCTTTTTTTGAGGCTTTTTCCGACTCACAGACCTTGAGTTAAAATAAGAAAGACAGAACAAGGTATATTGGTAAACACTGAAGTAGTTCAGATAAGCAGAACGAATGCGAGAGGAAAGTATTTGGCATCTTGGGTCACAGAACTGGCCCACCCAAAGACACTCTTAGACCATAAAAGACAGGGTCAGCTATACATATTCATTTATACAGTACACAGACGTCTTGCATGAACTCAAATACTGTGTGTTTTACGTTTTTTGACAAGTCTGTGTTAAGGTACTATCAGTCGAGATCAGGAGCTGTTCTTAGTTCCATTCCAGTTGCCGCCTGCCATAGATAAATGTAACAAACTAAACTAGCCAAAGTGTAATTAAAGAAATAACAGCCCGCGTCAGCTGTGCACTAGATGGTGCTGGCACACTTAGTAATATAAGAAAAAGACACTTTGGTATACAATGTGGCCTACGCATCATGTGTCTACGGTAAGCAACTAGAACTAGAACCGAAGAGCAGCTCCTGAACTCATTGTCAAAGCACAAAGCAAAAGAAATGAAATTCAATGATGAACGTTTCAATTAGTCCAAACGTTTGTCGTTGAATTTTCTTTCAGTATTTCTAAATCCAACGTTACTGAGTGCTGAACAGTGTTGGATGATCATTGTCAAAGCACCTCAGATAAGATTAAACACTGTTTTATTGTGCAATAAAAAAACACCCAGCATGCTGGCGAACAACGACATAGTGAAGATAACAGTAAAACACATACAGGTCAATGGAATTGGAAGCTTTTAAACAAATGCTGGTCTCGTGTGTGGATGGACTAATGATATAGAACACTGGATACAAGTCAAATGCAAAGTTTTTCAGTACATAAGAGATTGTATCACTCTTGTCAATCAGCAACAATCTACGGTTTACACAGAAAAGATGTGCCACAACTCAATCAAACCACGTATATCCACATAGGACGGTTACCTAGCTAGAATGCTGTACGCTACAGCGTGCATTTAGGCTTTGTAAGAGACCCAGGGACGAAGTGGAGACAACAAGCAGTCGCTCATTTTACTCTCTAGTTATATGAATCTCCAGTATTTACACCCAACCAAGTCGCTTTTAGTTTGAAAGCTTGTAAATACCATTTTAATATCCCGCGTCTGAATTCCACAACTATTATATTTTATTAAACAAAATTCTCAAAGTTCTCCATTTACCTCCTTGGCCGCCCCATGTTGATGATCGGACTGCAGTTTACACGTGTTTCCGGTTATGCATACAATAATCTCCTCCGGTCAGAAACAATGTATACCAACTTTTAAAAGTTCACAAAAGTTCCAGCAAGCTTAAAAATGTAAGCATAATATTTCAGCAAACGTCTTAGCATATGTGTTACCGAACGAGTCCTGTTCAGAGGGATAAAAATATTTTAAAAAATTGCGAAACGTGAGCAGCTGGGAACATATTTTGTTTGTACAATGTGTTCTCGAAACACTCGTATCTTCTGGGGAGTAAACAATTGCAGAATGTAAATAAGTAATTAAATTAAAACAACAACATCAATATTGATCATAAATGTAATACATAACGGTTTACATTTAGTTAAAAGTCATTTTTATTTCTCATTCCAATTTCAAACTGGTTTATTTTATTTGTGTTGCTGTATTCCCTTCCCCCTCCAAACTGTGAGATGATGGCAAATGGTTTGTCCCGTTGCCAAGGCTCCCTGCGGCCTCGGCAACTGCGTTCTGCGCTCGGCTGTGGAGATAAGCGCATCCCTGGAGCAGAAAGCTGTCCCCTGGCCACAGGCAGTGCTAACCTGGCATTTCCAAGAACCGCGCCATGAAGACGGGATCGGGCAGGCAACGCTACAGCCCGCAGAAATATCAGATCGTGAAGTCAGCATCCCCCGACCTTTGAAAACGGTCTCTGGCTAAACAACACAGCGAGTGCAGATACTGCTGAACCCCCAGAGCCGCGGAGGAGCGAATCCAAGGAACGGGGATTACTGATCCGGGCTTCCGCTACTGAAAACGGGGTTCGAAAAACACAATTTCTCACAAGGACGCTGTGTTCTCCGTCTAGATTAGTAGACAGTTACTGCTGTGTTAACATACACAAGTTGTTGAGTACAGATAACTGTGCCCTTGCTCGGTAAGATTTGATTAAGACGCGATGCAGATACAGTCAACACACCAACCGAAGACTCCGTAGATGTCCCGTATTGAGTCCAATGCCATTGGACTCAATAGTCCAACAATGTTGTTGTTATTGTATTGGATACAGTGTGCACTGTGTACAACGTAAGGACAAAAGGACCTAACTTAAAATCGCTACACCGGCAATTGCAACTTGAACTCCGCACCCAGGTACATCTGATGCAAAAGGGATTTTTTTTTATTTTTTTTTTGCGGAATCTGTAACATTACGAGTAATTGGAACGTCTTTAAATTTAAATAAACACAGTCGCACAAGTAAAACTAACTGGGAGACCAAAACTATAATCTAGAGCAGTTGTACAATACTATACTCTAGACTGAAAACATAGCCTTATTTGGGTATCGGTTTGACTGTGACAGCTGCAGTACCAAAGCGAAGAAAATTGAACTGAGGATCTCGTAAGAATGATTTAAGGCTTCAGCACTCCTGCCTGAAACTAAAGCAACAAACACTTAAACTGGGCTGTTCTGTTAAAGGGTGACTCGCAGCGTGTTTCAGAGCAAGCGTGGTGGAACAGGGGTGTTTTGAAGTGGGATACTAAGACACCTCACCGTGAAGCTGCTGCTCCCCATTCACCCTGACAATACCAGCGACTTCCACTCTCTAACCCTCATACAGGAAGAGTTTTTATAAACTTTTGTATTAATATAAAATTCTGGGTGCAGTAATACATATACTTATTGTTGAAACTTAGCAAACTCACACTGTTAAATTAAAAAATAAAACCGCTCAGAAGTGAATGTTGCGGGTTTGTGAGTGTTGAACTACAGGTCTTTGTACGCGTTAGCTTCATGCACCAAAGGATTCTCTGCACTGAATGTTTGCAAAGATCTCTCTGAGGAGAGTTAAATAATTGATCTCATTGTATGAGGACGGACACATCGAATTACTTTTTATAGAAGTGTGAATTTAACGAGGGTACAAATAAAACCACTCGACTATATTTAGTTGCACAGCTTTTTTGGAGCTGGTACAACCAATCTCGATAATTCACACACCATGGACTGTTCATACAGGGTACGCTTGTAGGAGGGTTTTCTGTAGACCCAGCCAGAAGCCATGGACAATCCTCAACAGGTAAATATTGCACGCATTACTTTCACATTATCTGTATACGTGTATTTGAGCCCCAGGTCATTTGGTTATGAGCGGAAGTTTTTGTTGTTATGGTTTCTTATCTTAAATGAACTGTGTGCCTATTCATTTGAGAGCACCAAATACTCACCTTCTGCGGCTTAGAGAGCAGAATGCGATAGCCAGTCAGTTCCCCTTTCAGGGGGTATATTGAAGGGTAATTCTGAATCCCTCTCAGTGTAGACGCCAATCCTGAAATCCAGGTTTGAAACAGTAAAGTTCCCTCAAACTAGGTCTTCTGGAACCAGGTTTCAAGCCACAATTTCTGAAAAAGCAGCTTCACTCTACATGTGTGCATTATATTTTGCTATGAAGGAAGTTGCGACACAGACTGTACCTGTGGTGCATTTAGCCCCCTGCCTCTGTCTGTGTGTGTGTGTGTGTGTGTGGGAGAGCTTACCCATGCTGCTGTTGTCTGCATGAGCAAGCTGAGCTGGATGATTTGAATAAAAGCACAATGAAGATCAGTCGGTGGTATACCTGGAATTAACTCTTATATTTGAGGGATTTTACTCCTGTGTGCCTTTATTGAATGAGGCTCCAAGGATGTCAGTCAAGAATTCCACAGTTACCAGATCAACTCGTTCCACAGAGCCCAGGTGTAGGGATAGAAGCAGGCAGCCAGACACAGCTCAGTGGGCAGGAATTATAATGCGTCAGGCTGAATCAGACAGGAACCAGGAACAGGGCTCTGTACCTTTGAGACACAGTCGCCCCTTCTCACCAGATTCAGGGCTCTTTTTAAAGCCCTTTTTTGAAAATGTTTTGTAGGCCATTTAGACGCCCTTGGGCCTCTATTTGTAGTGGGACCCTCTCAGGTTACGATGCAATCCGAACAGACACGGCAACTGAGCATTTTGTTAGTGAGGCATGCAGTCTGGGTGTCTGTGTGTGCTTCTTTTGCAGGGTGTGACTGGAGACTTCACACTGCATGGTAAGAGGGGGTATCCTGTTTCTCAGGGCTTGATGCAAGGCAGGTGGATTCAGATGGCTCGCATTCTTTAAGTGTTTGTTTCTGTGGAGTATAATAATGAAACTGTGCATAAGTGTTCTTGCAGTCTGAACTGCTCAGTTCTCAAATTCCAGTGCTGCCAATCCTAATTGCCATTCCGAAACATCCCCACCACGGCTGTACATTCAAAATAAGGGCTATCAGTATGATGATAAAGTTGACCATGTCTTATGTAAATATGTACAGAATAGGGATTTAATGATACACCCCTGTATAATGTAAAGAAAGATACACAATGAATTGCTACACCCTTAGCACCGAACCACTGCTCTAACCTGAGACCGCTTCTTCAATGCCGCACTGCATCTACAGTACAGGGGAGTGTGTTCCACTTCAGTAAGCAGCTGCTGCTCTATCCACATTATCTTCCAAGCACTCCTAACCCCTGAGCTGCTCATATCCCCAGAATACCTGCCTGCAATCTAGCAGTCAGCGCTACAACCGCAGAGCTACAGTGCTGAAACCATGACGTACTGCAACCCCTTACCACCTGCCGTTGCTGCACCCAAACCATCTGTTTTAGTAAGTTGCTAAGTCACTGTAATTTAGCACAGGGGTTCCCGAACTCCAGGCCCCCATGACATTAGGTGTCCTGACTGAGGACCCCCACCGGAAACTTTGATCCCTTTCGTGAGAGCGGTTGTTAGTTTGTGCACCACGTGGCTGTGCTTCTACCAGGTGAGCCACTCGGGGACCTGGAATCAACTTTTCTGAGTTTTGTACAGTATCAGATTTTCTCACAGTAAGGCATTGTTTGGCTGTGACAGTAACAGACCTCCCCTGCTGCTGCTGGTGGTGGCTATTGTCCCTCTGTGCTGAAATGAAGGGTTTGGGTTTCAGTAATACGGAGGGACGTGTCTCTGCTGGCCCTCTCCAGTCCCTTGTGTGGGGCAGCCAGGCAGTTCTCATGGAAACAGACCAACACCAGAGAAATGGGCTGCTGGGGAGTGTTCTGTACAGGCTTCAGCACAGCAAGTCCGTTTACCATTCAGCTGCACAGATTTACTCTGGACATAGACAATCTGCCTCATGTGGAAGTGGGTCCGAACAATGCGCCAGACTTTCTCCGTAAGTGCACCATGGAAGCATTAATAACTTTACAGTGATCATTACCTAAAGCACATTAATATACAGGGAGTGGCAGGGCTATAATGAGTCCAATAGTTGAGGTTAAAATAGGCGAACAGCTCAAGGTGTCGCCATTTTAAAAGAAATATTAATAAATGATGTATTTGATAGTGTCTGGTGCTCTAATTGTGAACTTACTGTTTTAAAACTGCTGGGAATTTTTGTAACTATTTACTGTTGTTCTAAAATGTATGTTGTTTTCTATTGGTTCTTTTTTTCCCTAAGATGTTAGGGAATCTCTTTGGGTCTCAATTATCAGTAGTTCAAAGGGGAATGCAATCTAATGAACAGAACCATTGTGGGTCTCAAGAGGATGTTTGTTGCACAGGTCGTGCTCCCTGGACAGATCCACCGAGATACTTTCTCTTTCGGTGAACTATTGTCCTCAGACTGGAAGTACTTGCTTGAGAATTAGCAAGCGAGTGCAAAGGAAGAGAAATCTAATATTTTCAACAGTACAAAACTACTCCTCCCTCCTGTAATTGAGTTTTGTGGTAATTACATTGGTTGTGTACAGTACATGTTACTAGCCTAAACATTGGATGACAAATTTAGAGAAAGAATGTACTTCAAGGCATGCATACAAACACAGTCCATTGATCTCTGCAATAATACATTCCCCAGCTGCGGTTTCTACAATCCTATTAAAATATGATTGCTTGGTGTCACACAATATTGCATACTTTAGCCCTGTGTGTTTTAGGAGGAGAGTTGATTGTACCAACAAAATCCTTTTTTTGCTATGAAGGAAGCTGTGACACTGACTGTGCCTATGGTGCATTGAGCCCCCTGCCTCTGTGTGTGTGTGGGAGAGCTCACCCATGCTGCTGTTGTCTGCAGGAGCAAGGTGAGCTGGATGACATCCTCCAGAGGCTGAGGGAGGATGGGCAGGAGCCCGGGGCCACGGCGGACGAGCAGCTGCGTCACCTGTGGCGTCTGTACCTGCGCAGCGAGGGCAGCCTGCGCGCCCTCACTCAGGACCTGGAGGAGGTGCGCTCGCAACAGGTAGCAGAGATGAAAGAGGTGAGGACAGGCAACTAGCATTCACCCCCAGTAATACTGCAGAATTAACTCCTGGTCTTTGTTCCTCCTGTACCCTGAATTACTGAACTGACCCAATTGAACCTCCTCCCAGGTCTCGCTCAGTTAATTATTTAATGATACCAATAAACCTTGGAGGACTCCGGACCTCACGGGCCGGGTTTCTGCACCCTGCCGAAGATAATCGCCACATCTTCAGCAACACAGAACAAGCGATTAGTGCTGGGAGCAATATGGGATTTGCAAGATTTCAAAGTACAATCCATACTAAACAACAATAAAAACAAATCTCTCGGGAGTAAACTACACCAAGTACAACCCCTATCAAATTGCCTATGAAAGAAATGAAACACTCTTCTGCTCAGTAGAACACGTGTTATTTATTTCAGACCTCATTTATTATTCAGTCTCCCACTACTTGTTGTCAGTACAGTGTTGGCACCTCATGTCGGTGATTTACAAAGGGGACCCCCTGTGTTTAAGGGAAGCCCCAGCAGAAAAGGTAGCGAAGATTGCTTTTAAGGCATATAGTAGCAAGGCAAAGCAGCCCTGTTGTGTGATCAAATTTACTTTTGAACTTTCCTGTCCTTCAACTACAATACAATATGAACCATTCAGAAGTGCCTATTTAATGTCTCGTATGTGAAAGTATGTTGACATCAAGTTGGTTCAGAATTTCTACCATGTCATTCCTGAACTGGTTAAACAACATATCCTCAGTCTATTACTCACAAGCCTTTGTGTGATGACAGACAGGAATATACAGTAGTTTCAGCGACAGGATGGCAGTACTGGAAGACTCCTGTTGCACTGCAGTTTGAGCCTCAGATTCCTCTCTGCTACCATGAGCAGTGCGTTTCTGGGTGTCTCTTAGTGTTTTCCTGTCAGGTGTTTTGCATCACCCCACTCTGGCTAGCTCAGCCCTCTCTAGAGCTCAACCAGGGTGTGTGGAATCCTGCCAAGCTGAAACCCAGCCAGGTGTGGAATCCTGCCGAGCTGAAACCCAGCCAGGTGTGGAATCCTGCCGAGCTTGAACCCAGCCAGCAAGTGTGGAATCCTGCCGAGCTGAAACCCAGCCAGGTGTGGAATCCTGCAGAGCTGAAACCCAGACAGGTGTGGAATCCTGCCCAGCTCCACGTCCATTAGACTCTGTTGTGTGCCTTGCAGGTGGAGAACTATGTGGATCACATCCGCAACCTGTCTGAGGAACGCGAGGCCCTGACCGCTGAGTATGAGCGAGAGAACGAGCAGCTCCGTGGGGAACTGCAGCAGCTGAGGCTCGAGCAAGGTGAGTCAATTACAGCCTGGAGAGACCAGGATAGAAATCAAACTAGCCAATCAGTGGCCTGGAGAGAGCAGAATAGCCAATCGGATGCCTGGATAGACAGTAGCGATCAGAATAAAGACCAGAATAGCTAATCAGAGGTTTAGACCAGAATAGCAAATCAGAGGCCTGGATGGACCAGCATAGCCAAATCAGTGTAGTGAGCCAATCAGAGTCAGAGATCAGTATGGTGAGCCAATCAAATGCCTATGATATCAGTGTACAGTAATATACATCACAACTATTGAGAAGTAACTCAACTAGGTTAGCTCCATATGTTGCAACAGCAGGTACCCAATGTGCAGTGAGTGTTAATCCAGTGTGTGTGTGTGTTGTGCAGAGGCCCATCTGAAGGAGGTGGAGGAGATGCTGGATCAGGAGGGCCTGGCTGAGATCTCCCACAGCAGCCCCAGTGAGCAGATCGCCTACCTGCTGGTGGAGAGAGCCACGCTCCTGGAGAAGCTGGAGAGCGCGGAGAGGAAGCTGGACTCCCAGAGCTACACAGGCAGCCTGCGGGAGGTACATCTGCAGGTACCTGGCTCTCAGAGCTCACATAGTAACCCTGCCTGACCCTCAAACACACAGAGCTACAGAGGCAGCCTACGGGAGGTACCTCTGCAGGTACCCGGCTCTCAGAGCTCACACAGTAACCCTGCCTGACTGTCAAAGAAACACAGATCTTTTCATCCTTTCTCTCTGGGACTTGTGCCTCCTGGGTCCGTTCCACTGCAACGTGGAGCAATACGCACCTGCATTGTGAGGGACTCTTATTCATAAACCTTCTGGCATACCCTTTTTTACTTTAACCAACTAACTGCCGTCCCCATTGAAAAAGTATTTCCCTAGAGCTTCCAAACAGTACGCTTTCAAGTCAAAATCTCTTTTCAAATCCAGCCTTTTAAATATGGTGTTAAACATGCCAGGTATACAAGGTAGTAAAGGTATGATTTAATCGGTGAATGAATTAGTTCGTGTTAGTTCCTCCGGAGTCCTTATCCTGGCTAAGAGTGCTTCCTACATCCAATATGGGGCAGAGTGTTCCAGGGAGAAGGAGTTATAGTTGCACTCTGGTGTTCTTAGACATGATGCTGAGAGCTCTGTTGAAGGCATAGAGATGCTCTAAACCAGGATGTGCTGGCTGAAAATGATACATAGTGAATCTAAACTGTGACAACATCACATTAGTTAGGATAACTTCCAGATTTCATACCCATATTAGATTACCCTTGAGAGTATAGCTAACAGAATAACCCCATAAATCTGACCTCTTGTGTACTTCCATGCATTTTATAGGTCTCAACAGTACAGGTTTGAATGCTGTAGTAAACATGTGTTTTTGTTTTAAAAGATGATATCTGGTACTACCCTTGGTTAAAGAAACCTCTGTTTGCAAGCCATGCTTTCAGTTAGTGTTTGTGGAGAAATCATCCCTTTCAATGTCTTCTTTCCTTTTATTACCCATAAAAGCTAGTAACATTCTTTGGCCCTGAAGACACTGCTGAGATGAAATTACAGAGGGAAGTGCAAGTGTCACATATGAAAAGCATAGAAACTGAGAGCTTTCTTAACCTTATATATAGGCTTCAATTTTTCGTTTTATATTTTTCTGTTCAGTTCGGGGGGGGGGGTTTCGTTTTTTATTATTAATATAATCTGTTATTTTTGGTTATTAAAAATAAACAACGCTCAGACGCATCTATTTTCGGTTTGTATAATAAATTGCATGTACGTTTCACCAATACATATACAAACGTTAACTTACTGTGTTGAAGTGAGGATGTCCACATTTAGGATTCAGGCCATTTAGATAGAACTTTGGATGCATTTTGAATCACCAGATATAGTACCAGATGTCATGTTTTAAAATAAAAACACGTTTGCTGTAACGTGTTTATTTCAAAACCGCACATTCGAGACCTATGTAACCATTGACTGGGCAAAACAGGAAAGGTGGACTGGAATTATTTTGTTGGCTGCAATTGCTTTAAAGACTGCCATGTTAAAAACACATGGAGTGCCGTGTCTTTAGGGCACCCAGAAGAAAGGGTTTGTAAAGAAGGGTTTACATCAATGTGTGTAACACGTGCCTGCTCACCCACTGTTAGGAGGAGCTGGACCAGATTCGACAGACACTTGAAGAGGAGCTTCGGCAGCAGAGAGAGTCCATGCAGCGCACCAAAGAGACCATGAACAAGGTGAGTGATACAGAGCAGAGCCTGTTACTGGAGCTGAGGGGTGGAGCCAAGATCATGAATGAGGTGAGGGACACAGAGCAGAGCCTATTACTGGAGCTGAGGGGTGGAACCAAGACCATGAACGAGGTGAGTGATACAGAGCAGAGCCTATTACTGGAGCTGAGGGGTGGAGCCAAGACCATGAACGAGGTGAGTGATACAGAGCAGCTTATTACTGGAGCTGAGGGGTGGAGCCAAGACCATGAACAAGGTGAGGAACACAGAGCAGAGCCTATTACTGGAGCTGAGGGCTGGAGCCAAGACCATGAACGAGGTGAGGGACACAGAGCAAATCCTATTACTGGAGCTGAGGGGTGGAGCCAAGACCATGAACGAGGTGAGTGACACAGAGCAGCTTATTACTGGAGCTGAGGGGTGGAGCCAAGGAGGCTGGCTCATGCGCCGACCTGCAGACAGAGCCAGATTAGTCAATAGACACAATTTGATATTCATAAAAATATATATTAAAAACTTGAACTTTAAAAAACATGTTTGAACAAATGTATGTTCAAGTTTTGTCCCTGGATCTCAAAATATGCTTTTCACATTTCTTAGAAAACCTGGCGTTTTTTTTTTTAAAGATTTTGTGTGGCTTTCCTTTTGTTGATTTTTTGTTTTATTTTTGTAGACATTTACAAAACTGGAGTTTCAAAGCAGGTTTCAAAGCAGATTTGCTTGTGTTAAGTGCTCCCCTAGACCCTGCAGTGTGCACCCTGTCCCAGGCTGTGCAGGGATGGCAGTGCAGTGACGTGCACTCTGTTCTCAGTGATGACGTTATCCACATTGTCTCTCCACAAGGACCCCCTGTCCCCAACCACGAGCTCCTGGAAGAAGCTGTTTGGAGTCCGTACGGCAGCACAGGGCGCCCATGCTGGTGCTTCAGTATGTCCATCTTCCCTCCTGCTACCTGCACTAGAGCTCTCTACTGACCACTGTACAACAGCCCCAGTGAGCCTCTACTGACCACTGCACCATGGCCCCTATGAGCCTCTACTAACCACTGCACCAAGGTCACAAAGACCTTCTAATGACCAACCATCCCAGGCTGAGCAGGACCACCACAGGCACATCAATACAGAGATTAGTCTTGCTATAAAAGGCAAAAGCACATGGTCTTTGAACAATTGAAACCATGTATAATCCTTGAAATGTACTTGAAAAGTATTTGCTTACGATTATAAGTCGCCCTGGATAAGGACGTCTGCTAAGAAATAAATAATAATAATAATCATCCCATTGTATAAATATCGCACACTAATATGATATCACGGTAGAGTACTGCAGTCTGTGTAGGTGTGTAGGACCTGTCAAAATGTATGGAAATGTTACCACTGTGGTAAAGCTCCAGCTATCATTGCATTGCAGTGCCATCGCATTGTCATTGGAGATTGGTCAGTAAGGGAATACAGCTTGAGAGTCAGAGTGTTAGCTGTTTGTATGTTTTGCCTGTGGTGCCCTGCTCCAGACCAGCACTAACTCTATTAACCAGAGTGGCGGTGATGAAGGTGTAGCTCACTCACTCCCACAGGTCCTGGCATGGGCTCTCCAGCTCCAGACAGTGTGCATGTTCCCAGCTCCATTAACCACCAAGCACCGACCAACTCGGTGTAACATCACGTCAGGGAAAGCCTGGGTCAGAGTCGGCTAGATCCTGTACTACATGTAACCCCAGGGTTTTATTAGAAATAAACTGGGATCCGAGGGTTAACCTGCACAGTTGCACCTTGTAGGAATTAGCCTGGGCATGAAATACATTTACAGCTAAAACTGTAATCCCAATATCTGATTTTATTAGAAAACAATATTTCTATAACTTTAGTGGTGGTGTCTTTTACATTCAGGTAAACCATGTGCAGGTATAACTAACCATAAGTTTGAATCACTCAATCGTCTAAACCTCTGATTTATTTATATATATATATATATAAAGCTGCTGTTACATGTAGTTCTTGGAACGACGTTCATACAGACACAGTGGAGCTCAGAAGCATCGACACTCTCTTAAACAAAAGCAAACTTACTGAGCTGATGAACAGGACACTTGAGATATTTTTCAATAGGTTTTTGCCGTTTATCTAAATAATTAAATAAATCAGTGAAGCTTTACTGTACTGTAAATGTAGATTTCACACATGAATCTACGGGTGTGTAAAATACTGTACCTATACATTTACACATCAAGCCACACAAGTTTGTTTCTGTTGTCCAGAGAGTGCCACTGTGTATGAGTGACTCTGTATTAAAACAGCTGTGAGGGGGAATGCTGAATCAGCCTATATTGCTTGTCCCCTCTCTACCCCTCTCTCAAACCCTGCCCCACTCCCTTGCTGATTTATAAACTCTTTCCATCTCTCAGCTCCCCTCTCTCTTTCTAACCCCATCTCTCCTTCTAGCCCCCGTCTCTCTACCCCTCTCTCAAACCCTCTCTCTACCCCTCTTTGTCTCTTGTGTCTGTCCTTCTCTACCCCCTCTATCTCTCTCTACCCCTCTCTAACTCATCTCTGTCTCTCTCTACCCCTCTAACTCCTCTGTACCCCTCTCTGGCTCCTCTCTGTCTCAGGGATCGCCTCTCTCTAACTCATCTCTGTCTCTCTACCCCTTTAACTCCTCTCTGTCTCTGGGATCCCCTCTCTGTAACTCCTCTCTGTCTCTGAGATCCCCTCTCTGTCTCTGGGATCCCCTCTCTGTAACTCCTCTCTGTCTCTGGGATCCCCTCTCTGTAACTTCTCTCTGTCTCTGGGATCCCCTCTCTCTAACTCCTCTCTGTCTCTGGGATCCCCTCTCTGTAACTCCTCTCTGTCTCTGGGATCCCCTCTCTGTAACTCCTCTGTCTCTGGGATCCCCTCTCTCTAACTCCTCTCTGTCTCTGGGATCCCCTCTCTGTAACTCCTCTCTGTCTCTGGGATCCCCTCTCTGTAACTCCTCTCTGTCTCTGGGATCCCCTCTCTCTAACTCCTCTCTGTCTCTGGGATCCCCTCTCTGTAACTCCTCTGTCTCTGGGATCCCCTCTCTCTAACTCCTCTCTGTCTCTGGGATCCCCTCTCTGTAACTCCTCTCTGTCTCTGGGATCCCCTCTCTGTCTCTGGGATCCCCTCTCTGTAACTCCTCTCTGTCTCTGGGATCCCCTCTCTGTAACTTCTCTCTGTCTCTGGGATCCCCTCTCTGTAACTCCTCTCTGTCTCTGGGATCCCCTCTCTGTAACTCCTCTCTGTCTCTGGGATCCCCTCTCTCTAACTCCTCTCTGTCTCTGGGATCCCCCCTCTCTCTGACCTGCCACACTCCCTTGCAGACCCACGATGCCGAGCTGTCGAGTGAGCGGCGGCGGCGGGAGTGTGCGGAGCGGGATCTGGACGAAGCGTCTCGCCGGCTCTCCATGGCGCACGAGGAGATCCGCAGGCTGACCGACGAGGTGGACATCGCCAGGAAGGCAAGCAGTGGTGAGCAGTGCAGCAGGAAGATGCAGCTTTTATACATTACAGAATGCATGCACAATGAATGACTGTGAGGGCAGCCTGTTTACTCTAGAGAGTGTGTGCGTTGCACAGATCACATTGCATTACACATTTCAGTGATATTCAGTAGCAAATAACATATGTTTTGAAATTTGCAGCAACATGTAATAGTATCAAATTATAATATTTAATATTGTTGCAAGTTTAATGATATTATAGCAGGTATTTGTAATGCTTGTGGTTGTTCTCTCCTGTCAGACCCGGAGCTGCAGAGAGCACGTCAGGAGGTGGAGCAGCTGCGAGTGGAAGTAGAGGAGCTGAAGGAGAGCGGTAGGGTTTTCAATAAAATACAGTGTGCCATTAACCATCACAGCTCTCAACCAAGAATCACAGGAATGCTGTACATTGAATGCATTCCATTTCTAATCCCATAACTAACTTCAGCAAGGCTTCTGTGGCTTGAGCACTGCTTAGCAGCTGGCACATAGAGACCATGTGTGGTAGGATATTGTCAAAGTACACTACAAGATGCCATTCCTATTTAAGTATATTTCTAACATATTTAGGTGACACTCTAGGTAAATGTGTTAAGAATGGCTGAAAATGGATTGTATTTGAGGCATGCAGAACATCTGTCCCGAACTCCCTCTTAAGAGCATCAATAGAAATAGGAAAGATAACTGTGACTACAATACACAATACTGGCCACTAGGAGGCGGTGTTCGCTAAGAGAGAGAAAACTGGCAAAGTAATTTCAGATTTAGTGCAGGCTCATATAAAATCACTTTGGATAACCTGTTTTTTATTACTATATGTAAGTGTAGTAGCACATTCAGGAAGCTTGTAAATGTGAAGTAACACATATGCTTGTGTCCTAAGACCTGCTGGAGCTGCAGAGGGTCAAGGAGCACAACGTGAGGCTGGATAAAGAGATCCTGTCTCTGCGGAGCCGCGTGCGCTCGCTGGACTCGGAGAGGAAGACCCTGCTCCAGACGGTGGGTTCTTTACATAATCAACCCATTACACACTGTCGTTACAACAGCAACAAACGCTTATCATATGTATCATCAGTGTGAGGGTGAATCTGCCTCTTCCATTTCAACTGCTAATCTCATAAACCCTTTGAGATGCGCACTTCATATTTTTTCAATGTTGTGAAAACCCCTGCAAAGTCTAACGGCACCCTCCACTTTGACCTGTGACATACGTGTTAGATGATAAAGACCTAATGCTTTGACATATTGTCAAGCCTGTCCATAACATACATCCCCCATTACCACGGCTGTCAATTCAAAATAAGAGCTTTTAATGTTTTACCCAAATTTTGCTGTTAAACGCATTTTCTCCACTAGCCAACAGAGAAAGGAAAACAGTAGCCCATCATAGTTTATTCTAATATACTGAACTGTTACACACGGCCAGTGTATGTTTAAAAAGGCACATGAATATATGTTTCAAATTAATTTTAAAGGTGGAAAAACTGAAGGAGGAGGTGCAGCAAAACCAGGTCAGAGAGACTGTGTCAGAGCTTGAGTCTCTGCCTCTACAGCTGGACCAGGTCAATTCAGGGCTTCAGCAACCATGTCTCTCAAAGGTAAATTCAGACAACTCTGTCTAGGAGACTAATGTGTCAGCAAGCATCTTTCTCACAGTGTAGCACAGGTAAATTCAGGGCTTCAGCAAGCGTCTCTCTCACAGTGTAGCACAGGTAAATTCAGGGCTTCAGCAAGCGTCTCTCTCACAGTGTAGCACAGGTAAAACCTCAGTAAAGTTTACTCGCTGTTTATATAATAGCTTTACAGGCTTGTAAGTAGCCTTCAGCTTTTTTAAAATTTGTTTTAGAATTGTAATTGGTGTTTTCTTTTTTTAAATAACTTTGAAATAGCTTCAGTCCAGTGCTATCCTTTATAGAAGTGAACCACTTTACATATACATTGACATTTTGCAGTGCTTTTCCAATGCTTGTATCATGTAATGAACATGCTTAACCATGTACATGTTTCCTTTGCCATGACTTATACCTGTAAGGAATAACTGACAATCTATTAAAACAAACCTCTATAACAATGCTGTACATACAGTACAATTACAGTGCATTCTGTAATAAGGGTTGCATTCATTTTACTTTCTCCATTATGTAAACAATAATTTTACTGTACTGTACCCCTGGGACATGTATGTATTTATGCAACATACATGATTATAAAAATAATCATATGACTTGGTGCTGGGCTGCACAGTCAGATTTACATAGATTTTTAGCAGAAAAGATTCCAGAATAGGTTCTGATTGTAGAGGGTATCACACCATTCATTTCAATAGAGATTTGATTTGGACCCACACATTATACCTATTCTGAGGATTAGACAGGTTTTACTGAGAGAAGTCTTGTGACAATATTACACTCAAACATTTCCATTCACTGCAGTACAGTTTATCTTGTTTGTATGCGGTTTTTCAGATGAAGGTCCCTAAAGTGCCCCTCCCCTCCAACAAAAAACAGTTTGAGAATATCTGCACTAGAGTGAATGTCTCTTCTCATGTGCTTTGTGGTCTCCTCTCCTGCAGACTGAACCCAAACTCCTCAGCCAGGATCGCGCCACTGCTTCCCTGACACAGGCAGCGTGTGCTGGAGACACAGAGAACGATGCCCACCAGCAAATCCATGAGAGGTACAAAATCCCCTGGAAGTCATGTACAGCATGGGGGCTTTGTTAAAATACATGCTGATGCACAGGGTTATATATAAAACAATCTGAGATCACGTGCAAAGTGCAGTGTGAGCACAAGTGCTCTCCACCCCTGGCCTCAGGCCAGTAAGAACTGGCAGGGCTGATGGTGTTGCAGGGCAGGTTTGAGCAGCGCTCGCTGGAGGCTCCCATGCTGCTTGACTATAGTCAATGCCTTTGTAAGCATACTTTGAATAATCGTTTGTAATCATAACTTCACAATCACGGACATTTTAAAGAAAAATAAATCTGTTTGATAGCCACAT
This sequence comes from Acipenser ruthenus, assembly GCF_902713425.1. NCBI lineage: Eukaryota > Metazoa > Chordata > Actinopteri > Acipenseriformes > Acipenseridae > Acipenser > Acipenser ruthenus. The sequence goes on from NC_081215.1 coordinate 7,776,627, forward strand.
GAGCTCCCTAACCTCCTATTAGAGCGTTGGCTTCCATTTTAATTTAAACCTTTAGGATCAAACCCAATTAAACATTTCAACTGGGACGTATTAGAAATACTGGTAACCAATCAGAAAAGCCGTCATGACCAGCTGATTTACTAAGCATTCAGTCATGTGATGCAATCGGCATACAGGTTATACGCCTATAGATTGATACGGAAACATGCTTTATCATGCTTACTTCAAGCTGCCAACACCAACCCTGGGGTCACTAGAGTCAGATATACAATACGTTTAAGTTTTGTCTCACAGCTTCAGTTACACAGGGTTTTGTGTGCAAAGATAACACAAATCCAGCACATCCCTACAGACCGCTTCAGCACCCGGTCATGTGATTACCTAGCTCATTAACATTCCGAGACCAGGGATAGAACCCATAGACAGAGCGCTGCTTTTGGTACCCTTTAATTGGATATGGAAGAAACAGTGAATATGAAATAAACTGGCCTTCACTGTAAACTTGCTACTGTGTAAACACTAAGCCTGTGTATTCCTGTCCTGTCCCTGGCAGGTGTCGTCAGGAGCTGCAGGACCGGGGCTGCCAGATTCAGGAGCTGCGCAGGAAGCTGCTCAAGCTGCAGAGAGAGCATGAGGAGCTGGGGGAGCGCAACGAGGAGCTGGAGTCCATCTTGGGAGAGACACAGAACCGAACCAAAGAGGAGAGGGAGCGATTCGAGAGCGAGACTGAGGGGCTGCACAGGAAGGTCAGGCTTCAGGGATATGCATTCAGAATCGGAAGAAACGGAGTCCAGGAGACAAACGTGTTGGCTTGTGCCTTCTGCAGTGTGCTGACTAAGAGCTGTATGTGGGGTATTATTATATCAGTGAGGCATGACAGCACCCCTCTGTGAGAGCACCCTTCATTGTGATCAGTGTGATTTATAGTGAGGGAGCAGGAGTGGGGTAGAGGTGTGACAGTGTGCTTGAGAAGGGGATTGGTGGAAAATGTGGGACACGCGATTTGAGCGTCTGAAGCTATGGTGATGCATTCAGACCTGTCTGCGTGTGTGTATATATATATATATATATTATACATAGACACACACACAGTATTTATATATAATATTTATAGTTAAGTTTATTGGCAGTGTAAAAATGACATGTCAATGGAGGCTGTGTGGTCCAGTGGTTGAAGAAAGGGGCTTGTAACCAGGAGGGCCCCCGGTTCAAATCCCACCTCAGCCACTGACTCATTGTGTGACCCTGTGCAAGTCACTTAACCTCCTTGTGCTCTGTCTTTCGGGTGAGATGTAATTGTAAGTGACTCTGCAGCTGATGCATAGTTCACACACCCTAGTCTCTGTAAGTCGCCTTGGATAAAGGCGTCTGCGAAATAAACAAATAATATAATATAAGGTAAGCAAGAAGGATCCAGCACCATCACATATTACACGTCTGAACAAAACATTTAGAAACCAAGGATTTCAACAGGAATAAAAAAGCTGTGTCATTGAATTAGTTTTTTTTTCGATTTCACGTTTCCCCTCCAGATCACAGGGCTGGATGCAGAGCTGTCCAGACTGCGTAAGAAACAGCAGCAATGGGAGGGGAAGGGTGTGGCTGTGCCCAGCTCTGAGATGAGTGATGCAGAGCAGGCCCTGCAGCAGGTGAGTGGGGGGAGCGGCGTCTCATCCTGCTGGCCTCTGATTGCAGTGCAGCAGGACTTGTGCAATGCTCAGGCCCTGATAAACATTCAATTATTACACAGCAGCAGCACAAATCCATCCCAAACCATGGAAATATACGCTCAGCCATGAAGTCATACTGCTAAACGTATTACTAAAGCCATGCAGTTATACTGCCTTCAGCGTGTGCAAATATTCCCTAGGTAACCAGGCGCAGCTGCATGATTATTCTACATATAGTACATGGTTAGTGCACTTGTAGGGCATTTTGTTTCTTTAAGGATAATGGATTGCTGTGGTGTGTTACGAGGTAATAATGGAACACCCAAGTCAATAAATCATGAGACTGGAGGTCGTTATTTGAACAACAGAGTTCCATTACTAAGAATACATCACAGAAATAGCATTATCACTATTATACTACAACTTTTTTTATTTGATTTGTTTGTCTGAAAATACTCATTGTAGTTCAATGGAAGAGTGACGTTCTTGAGAGCAGGGCTCGAGCATCCATGGCAGCAGGTGTCATTAAATAGTGTCATCTGAGCCGTGCTTTGTTTGCCTTTCCATTATTGAGTGATAACAGAACAGCTGACCACCATAGAAAGCAGTGGGAGAGCAGTGTTCGGTTGTTGAGTAATTTAATCTTTTGCCTGTTTTTGAAGAGTGCATGATTATCTATTCAAGGATATAAAGGTGTTTTGTAACAAATACCACACCTCCAGTACCACAAACCAGCACAGGTCTTTCATTTTGTGTCAAGCCAGAGTATGTCTTCCTAATAACAAAGGGGGTCTCTTTGAACCCCTAGCAGCTGAAGAGCAGCCGGGACAGGGAGGCGGTGTTGGAGGGGTGTCTGACAGAGGAGAAGGAGTGGAGGAAGCAGCTGGAGGCGGATCTGAGTGCTGCACAGAGCACGCTGAAGAAGAGCAAGGAGGTACTGTCAACACAAAACCTCTTCTTAGTTGAAAATTGGAATGGAATTTCAATAGCACAAGCTCTGAGAGTCATGGTGATGCTAAGGTGTCAGGAAGCAGTGGCTTAAACTTATACAGTACAGTATTTCATGTTAGATTTTGAAATGTTACATTTTTCAGTTTTTTCATGAAGCATATGGAGGACTACAAAGCGGTTTGGGCATTTGAACTGGGTCTCTGTTTTTACCGTGGTGTTATTTCTTGATTTTAGTATTGGTCTTAATTATTATATTACACATTTTTATCACTTTCAAATTATATATCGCCTAGGCTGGGTACATTATTGTGTTCATACTTTAAATGAAATGTTTTGGATTTAATTTAATCATTAATGTATTTTCTTATCTATGGATATATTTTCTTAGTTATGTAAAGTGCTCTGAGATGCCTTTTGATGTGAAGTGTGCTATATAAATAAAGATTGATTGATTATTAACATAAAATTATACAGAAGGTTTCATTCGACTTTATGAAGCAAAATTAGTTAATTCTATAAGGTGATGCAAAACCTTTGGCCATAGCTATATCTATCTATCTATCTATCTATCTCTCTATTAGGGCTGTCACTAGATTAAAATGTTTGATCGGTTAATCTATAAGTATTAGTTGATTAATCGGTTGATTAATCCGTCCACATTTTTAATAAAGGTAACAATCTTTAATTTTATTTAAAAGAATAGGCATATAATATTTATTACCACATTAACGTTTTTGGTTTTTTTATTTTTTATTTCCAAAGTAGCCTAGTTTGACACATTTGGGGCTACCCCAAGAATAATTCAAACTTTGGTAATTCAAAGTAGTCTCACTTTAACATGAAGGGATTTATTTATGTAAATGAAAGATATCTTACTTTAAGAAATGAGCGTACTGTATTGTGTTTAGTGTATGTTCATCCACAACTTTAGCATTCAATTATAAATCTTACGTAAAACTGTTAAAAAAAAACAAAACAATAACTGTGTACAATTCTACCCATAGACCATGTTTATTAAGTTTTTATCCCTTCCTGAGATAGTGAGACTAGTTGGAATTATTCTCCAGGGTAGCCCCAGTTGTGTCAAATATATAAATAAAATGATCAAACCATCCGATTTATTTATTTACATTTCAGAAGTTCAAAAGCGGATCTTCTTCTTCAGATGGGCTTGGGGTAAAATTAATTTTCTGCATTGTGATGGAGACATTCGCAAGACAACCCCAAGCCAAACACGAAAAGATTTCAGGGTTCTAAAAATGTAACTGAACCCCAAGCCGATTGGATCCACCCGGTCCTGATAGGGTCGTATTGCGGCTTGGGGTCCTATTAGGGTCCCTGAGGTGTCCCCTGGTAAAGGCCTCACCTTGTGGTGTACGGAGTGAGTCATACAGTCAGAGGGGTGCATGTTCCTTGCTGTGTCAAGTTGCTAGAGATTCCCCAAGAGTGTCACTTGGCTTTGGCACTCTTCCAGGTTAGGCAGACAGTGGCCCCTACTGTCCTGAATCAAAAAGTATGTAAACAAGCCTCAGCAATTTGCCCTCAGTGAGGTGACGTGTCTGTCTGCTGTGTCTGCTGTTTGTCAGGAGCTGCAGCGGTGTGGGGCAGAGATGCAGAGTCTCCGTGCCTCAGTGGAGGAGAGCAGCGCCCTGAATGCCAGCCTCACCCAGGGCCGGGAGGAGAAGACCCTGCTGGAGAGGAAGGTGAGAGCCAGGGTTATCGAGGAGAATACACTGGCAGTGTTACAAGACTCAAGCATGTGCCCAAGTCAATTGTTTCTAGATTATTAGATGAAAAGTTGTATATTTCCATACTGTTCCAACAGAACCATAAGATAGATATATTAATGAAACAATGGGCTTCTGGCAGACAGTGTTGCGTTTATTATGTGTAGTCACTGACTACTTTCAGAAGTCACAACCCTCTGCAGTTGCTTCTAGTCACATAAGAGTTGCCATTCCTTGAAGACATTTCTACAGTGGTAGTTGTTCTTGGTACCCCAGTTTACAACTGTAATGTAAGTCAGAACGTTATCATCTCGTGCAGTTTGGGTGAGAGGACTGTAAAGCCGAGCTGAGACATACATTCGATACACAGGCTATAGTACTGAACTTACCAAATCTTTAACAGTGATTGGTTGATTCCTCAAACATGGTTTATGATCTGAATACAAATACTCCTAGTTGGGCAACAACATTTTTTTGCTTCAAACTAATTTACAGCCAACAACGCACTGCTCTAGACCTTACTGTATCTTCCGAAATGCTGTAAGACACTTAATAAGTTTGATTTGAAGACATTGGAAAAGATTTGTAGTCGAAACATTTGTCACTAAACTTATTACTTTTCTTTTAAGTATTTATAAATGTTGTGCTGTAATATAAAGTATATATAAATATAGTTCTGGATAATCTTCACAATTATGTGCCTACGTTATTTCCAGTTGGTCCTAACAAAAAGCCACAGCCTGTATCTGTGTGAACAGAAAAGCTATTGGCAGTACTGCAGACCAGTGTTTTCTATATGGGGGCGCAGGAGGGCCTAGATATGAGCCGGACTGAACGCTGGTTAAAATCCCTGTTTGTGGCGCCCAGGTTTGTGAGCTGGAGCTGAGTGCAAAGCGGCTGGAGGGGGATGTGGAGCAGCACAGGGCAGCATGCAGCCAGGCCAAGGAGGAGCTGAGGAAGTGCAGGGAGAGGGAGGCAGAGCTGAGAGGAGAGCTGCACAGAGCGGAGGGGGAACACAGCACATTGCGGTAAGCAAGCCAGGCCTCAGCTAGAGAGCACCTACACACTGCAGCTTCATCCACTTCTCACACGCCTAGCTTAAAGAAACACAGGAAGAACAACGAACTGCATAAAACAGCCAGAAACTACTTGCAGGAAAGAGACTATTGTTTGGAGTAGTTTCTTGGTCGTTTTCTGCAGCTGATATGATTTTATTTGCTCATGCTTTAAAATAGACTCGTGGCTGTCAAAAACCGGTGTGGGGAAACAGTTAAAAAGGCAAACAAATGCATGGGTGAAGATTGAGGGAACTGCATTCAGAAGAAGTAGGGTGGACTTGATTGAAGTCTTTAAAATCTTAAAAGTAGTAGACAAAGTTAACACTAGTGGCCAATACCAGGATGAGACACAAATAAAGGTTGGAGACACTTCACCACACAGAGAGTGGCGAGGGTATGGAATGGCGTACCTTGCAATGTTGTTGATGCTGAATGGCCTCCTCTTGTTGTGAATGCTCCCTGTGGCAGGGGGGAGGTGCTGGAGAGCCGTGCCCAGGGGGCCTCCCCGGAGCAGCGGCTGAGCGAGAGTGTGCAGGAGCGGCTGGGCCTGGAGCTGCAGAGCCACAGACTGAGGCAGGGGACAGGGAGGGAGGCCAACCCAGAACAGCCCCAGCACAGGCCCTCCCACAGAGTTACGGGGGAGGGAGTCAACCAGGTATGGCCCTCGTGGGACTCCACCTTAATAATTCAAAATGTGTCCCAGGAACAATTGGATATTGTTGGGCAGCAGTGTGGAGTAGTGGTTAGGGCTCTGGACTCTTGACCGGAGGGTCATGGGTTCAATCCCAGGTGGGGGACACTGCTGCTATACCCTTGAGCAAGGTACTTTACCTAGATTGCTCCAGTAAAAACCCAACTGTATAAATGGGTAATTGTATATAAAAAATAATGTGATATCTTGTAACAATTGTAAGTCGCTCTGGATTAAGGGCGTCTGCTAAAAAAAATTGAACTGTGCCGATTGGTCCTCAAGGGGGCAGTGGAGAGCATTAAGTGTGTGGATCAGGAGAAAACTGGAATGCAAGGGTTGTGGCAAGCAAGAGCATGCAGTGTGCTTCCCTTCCCCAAATAATTTGAGACACTAGTTTTGGAGCCTGTACTGTACAATATCAACAGCTTGATGTGTGCAGACCCAAGTGTGTCTGCAGTAACAGGCTGTAGTAACGGGCTGTGTCTCTGTGTGTGTGTCTGCAGTAACAGGCTGTGTATCTGTCTGTGTGTGTATCTGCAGCTGGTCTCTCTGAAGGTGGAAATGGGTCGCCTGCAGTCCACCCTGGAGGAGGAGCGTCTCCTAGCCAGCCAACACCAGCTCGCCCTGCAGGCTCAGATAGGGGAGGGGCATGGCAGGGCCAAGGTGAGGATCACATGGGGGAAGGGTGCATCTGCAGACACATTTCCTTTCCAAGCTGACATTGGTGACAGTAATATTTCAGACTTTGAAAGTACAGAATGCAAATCGCATTTACCTTCATGCTGGCTTGATTCTTATGATACAATATGAGTGGGCGCCATTCAGCCCGTCACAAAGACACTGAAACTATTGAATTAGTCATCCCAGGATAGTCGCTCTGTAAAGCTGAAAGAGTTCAATTGCACCAGTCTTCACCAAACTTGTATCATACACTCCTAGTTTCAGATAGCATTTGGCTACAATCCTATAACATTTTATTCAGATATTTTTTTACTTGTTCTTACAGAGCTGCAGCTCTTCCTCTCTGAACACTATTAACAATACTACCTGTGTAATAAATGATATATTACAAAAGTGTAGCTGTTATAAACTATCCCTTTCAGGAACGGTGTGATTTATAAGGACCCTGTGAATGTGACTGCACTGGTTAACTTATTGGCGTCAATGTTTTCTCAAGCTCCTGATAAATATTCTCAGATCTGGAATTAGAGCATATTCCCACATCGTACACATGATACAGGCATACCTGTGCTGTAGATTAGCAGTGTTGTCAGTTTTGAATTTGAGCACAATCAGAAATCCCCTGAAGCGGTCCTCAGGTAACCCGTTGTCTCTTCTCCAGTCCCAGGAGAGCCTGCTCCAGCAGATGGGGGAGGAGTGTCGTCAGCTGAAGCAGGACCTGCAGAGAACGCAGAACCTGTTCTCCTCGGCGGAGAGAGAACTGCGATACGAGAGAGAGAAGAACCTGGACCAGAAGAGACACGGTGCTCTGCTGGAGCAGGAGAACACCAAGGTACAGAGCTTCAACAGTGCAGGGAACACAACAGCTGGGACTGTTTATTTTAAAAAAGATGTATTCTTTTTCAAACTTGCAATGCACCATCAACTTACTAGAACCCTGATCAATGCAGATTCAGACTACACTTTATTCATCCAGCACACATGTTTTTAAAAGCTGTAAAGAATTTTGACCCACAACAAGTTAATACAGTACACCCTCGCTATAACGAACCTGTTGGGGTAAGCCTTTTGTTCGTTATATCGAGGGGTTTGTTATAGCGAAAGGACAATCAAAATGAACGTTAAACTGTTGGAGTAAGTTAATGAGATGAGATTGTGAATACAAGTAGAATTACATGTACCTGTTCGTCTCATGCATGCAGTATTCTGCCTTTGCTTTATCCTATTCGTTAAAGAATTAAAACGCAGTACAAAAAGCAAAAATCCTGAATTGAAGCTGAGCTTTTATTCAAAATCAATCTGACATGAATTGTTTCAAAGAGCACCAAATCTTAATCCAGCATGCAAGAATCCCAAACTGAGTTTTTATTCCAAATCAACCCGACATGAAAATTGACATGAAAAGTTAATCAGATCCTCAAGTTTTTTGTCGATGTTGTTTTTTCTTTAATCAATTTTGCTTTGCCGCATGGTTGCTTAACAAGCCAAAAAAGTGCTTTTTGACAAGCTGGAGGTGGGTACAGACCTGGATGTTGACAGTGTGTGTTTTATATTATCTTTTTTTGTTTTTTTTATTTGGTCCAGGGGCCAGGGTCATTATAATGAAGGCCGTTATAGCGAGGGTGTACTGTACTAATAATAATAACGACTATTTTAAGGTAATGTATTTTTATTTTTTACAGAAAGGTCAAGGTCCAGAGCAACAATTTTCACAACATTTTCACACTGACTCATGATGTCTTCTTCCTGAGTCCCTTCACTTGTGTAATGTTTCTGTTAACAGACCAAGCGCTGTGTTTCAGCATTGCAAAACAAGCAAGTTGTAGCAAACCATATTGAAGCATGAGAAAAGAAACAACGCCTGCAAAACTGGCTGCAGCAGCCAACATACAACACAGCAGCTTCGTTTCATTGTAGCTGCAACGGTTGTAGTGTATTTTGTTTAATTTGCTTGCAGTGCATCTGCAGTCATACTTACTATCACAAGTCAGTTCAAAATGTAGCGGCAGTCTGGATTCGGAGCGTGACCCGCCTCCCCTGCTGTGCCAGATAGGAGCTGTTTTTGTTAGTCTACAAAATATATTTTCTAATCAGGCCTGTTAGGTATATTTGTTCATTTACATTTCATATAAAAAGCTCAGAAAGACAAGAACAGTACACAGTGTACCAGGTGTGTGCCATATGTGTGTTAGAAGTCAAGTCAATGAATATTGCACTTTAGAGCTGTTTAAATGGATGCATTATTTACAGAGGGCTTTCAATATATGTGCCTGTAACTGTAGTTTGAATTGCAAACATCTGTCATAAATAATAATGAGGCCAGTAGACATTGTTTCAATTTAAATTGGAATCAACATTTTGAATACATACAATTGGGACATTCAAAAATGGTAAACAAACTAGATTGTGATATGCCTGTTGAAAGTGGTGAAAAAATACAGACCGTAATTATAACTCAACATAGAAAAACTATAAACAAGGGTCCTGTGAGAGGATGCTGAAAGTGGTAAAGAAACAACAGGCTTTTCAAAGGCATATATTTTAGTACAGGTCTGCACACTTTTATTGTTGAGAAGCCAATCAAAAGAAATACTTGATACAAAACAACACGAAAAGATTCTTATTTTTAAACAAAGAAAAGGCAAAACATAAGGTTAGGGTTTTTACCCACAGTGGACTGTTTTCAGCTCTGAAGCATATTTTACAAGCTAACTTCAGCTCTGTACCTTCCTTCTCTCTTTCTGCTGAGTAGCCTTGAGGATTGATGATTCGCCTGACTGTCTCTGTGGAAACCAGTTCAGAGAGCTGATTGACTAACCCTGCAGGATATGAACCCTGTAACTGCCAAACCAATACCACAAAATACAAATACAAGATACAGTGCCTTGCGAAAGTATTCGGCCCCCTTGAACTTTGCGACCTTTTGCCACATTTCAGGCTTCAAACATAAAGATATGAAACTGTAATTTTTTGTGAAGAATCAACAACAAGTGGGACACAATCATGAAGTGGAACGAAATTTATTGGATATTTCAAACTTTTTTAACAAATAAAAAACTGAAAAATTGGGCGTGCAAAATTATTCAGCCCCCTTAAGTTAATACTTTGTAGCGCCACCTTTTGCTGCGATTACAGCTGTAAGTCGCTTGGGGTATGTCTCTATCAGTTTTGCACATCGAGAGACTGAAATTTTTGCCCATTCCTCCTTGCAAAACAGCTCGAGCTCAGTGAGGTTGGATGGAGAGCATTTGTGAACAGCAGTTTTCAGTTCTTTCCACAGATTCTCGATTGGATTCAGGTCTGGACTTTGACTTGGCCATTCTAACACCTGGATATGTTTATTTGTGAACCATTCCATTGTAGATTTTGCTTTATGTTTTGGATCATTGTCTTGTTGGAAGACAAATCTCCGTCCCAGTCTCAGGTCTTTTGCAGACTCCATCAGTTTTCTTCCAGAATGGTCCTGTATTTGGCTCCATCCATCTTCCCATCAATTTTAACCATCTTCCCTGTCCCTGCTGAAGAAAAGCAGGCCCAAACCATGATGCTGCCACCACCATGTTTGACAGTGGGGATGGTGTGTTCAGGGTGATGAGCTGTGTTGCTTTTACGCCAAACATAACGTTTTGCATTGTTGCCAAAAAGTTCGATTTTGGTTTCATCTGACCAGAGCACCTTCTTCCACATGTTTGGTGTGTCTCCCAGGTGGCTTGTGGCAAACTGTAAACGACACTTTTTATGGATATCTTTAAGAAATGGCTTTTTTCTTGCCACTCTTCCATAAAGGCCAGATTTGTGCAGTATACGACTGATTGTTGTCCTATGGACAGAGTCTCCCACCTCAGCTGTAGATCTCTGCAGTTCATCCAGAGTGATCATGGGCCTCTTGGCTGCATCTCTGATCAGTCTTCTCCTTGTATGAGCTGAAAGTTTAGAGGGGCGGCCAGGTCTTGGTAGATTTGCAGTGGTCTGATACTCCTTCCATTTCAATATTATCGCTTGCACAGTGCTCCTTGGGATGTTTAAAGCTTGGGAAATCTTTTTGTATCCAAATCCGGCTTTAAACTTCTCCACAACAGTATCTCGGACCTGCCTGGTGTGTTCCTTGTTCTTCATGATGCTCTCTGCACTTTAAACGGACCTCTGAGACTATCACAGTGCAGGTGCATTTATACGGAGACTTGATTACACACAGGTGGATTCTATTTATCATCATTAGTCATTTAGGTCAACATTGGATCATTCAGAGATCCTCACTGAACTTCTGGAGAGAGTTTGCTGCACTGAAAGTAAAGGGGCTGAATAATTTTGCACGCCCAATTTTTCAGTTTTTTATTTGTTAAAAAAGTTTGAAATATCCAATAAATTTCGTTCCACTTCATGATTGTGTCCCACTTGTTGTTGATTCTTCACAAAAAATTACAGTTTCATATCTTTATGTTTGAAGCCTGAAATGTGGCAAAAGGTCGCAAAGTTCAAGGGGGCCGAATACTTTCGCAAGGCACTGTATTTACACATATATAGAGCACCTGTAGTGGTCCATTATACTGTGTGCAGGGTAACCCTACAGCAGTGGTACTCAACTCTGGCCCTCAAGATCTATTCCAGTCCTGCTCTTTATTCCACCCAGGTCTTAAATTAGTTACCTCTTAGCAGCTTCAATTAACTACATTAGAACCTGCTTGGAGTAAAAACCTGGACTGGATTAGATCTCGAGAGGCAGAGTTGAGTACCACTGCCCTAGAGTAACACTGAAGGAGTAGGGCAGGGGTGGCCATCCCTGCTCCTGGAGAGCCGCAGGGTATTCTGGTTTTTGCTCCAGCTGAGTTCTCAATTACTGAACTGAACCAGTTATTTTCTTAATTGTTCAGCACTAACTTGTTTTGCAGGTCTTTACCCTGAAAAGCTGCAGGATTGTGGCTCTCCATGACCAGGGTTGGCCTCCCCTGGTGTAGGGCCAGTCAGGATTGGGATAATGGACTTTGTGTGTTTTGTGGTGTGCAGGTGAAAGCTGAGCTGAAGCAGGCGCAGTCACGGCTGGCAGGTGTGGAGCAGGCCAGCGCGTCTCTGAGCGCGGAGCTGGAGAGCAGCCAGCAGAGAGGCCGGGAGCTGGAGCTGGAGCTGCTGCACAGGACTGAGAGCGTCCGAGTCCAGCGCAGCCTGCAGGAGGAGCTTAGGGCAGAGAGCTCCCGCCACGTCAGCGCAGACAAGAAGGTACACAGCACAGGCACACCCGGGGCTCAGCTATAACAGCTGCAGCATTTCCAGAGTTTCCTGCGGTTTTTAAAGTGGTCACGTGATTTGAATAGAATGAGGAAGCCCGTTCAGTCCTGGCACTTGGAATTCCTCTGACAAGCTAATAGGACATAGACTGTCCGAAGCTTTTCAATAGTGTGAATGGAAAGCTTTGTGTGTCTCTGATTGTCCGAAGCTCTTCTAATCGTGTCAATGGAAAGCTGTGTGTCTGTGCAGTCACTTTGTGGGTGTGTTGCAGGTCCGGGAGCTCCAGCAGCAGCTGAAGGGAGCTCAGCACCAGCTGCGCCTGGCAGAGACCAGGGTGCAGGAGATGGAGCAGCTGCAGAGAGAGGCTCGAGACAGCACAGAGAGCCTGGCCACGCTGAGAGGCAGACTGCAGGAGGAGCAGCTCTGCAGGTACAAATCACACACCCGCACATCACACAAGCACATCAGCCTGCTAGACAAGGGGTTACACCATTGGATGAGACGGTGGTGATCCCTGTTTGTTCATTGCAAGAGCTAGCAAATGCTGGTAAGGGAGTCTGGCAGTACTACAAGTCTTTTAAATGGAGCAAATCCATTCTGTGCTGCTATCAATGGGCAGTACCTAAGTGTAGGGGTATACTGGATGGAAAATAACGAGCAGTCTGTATATCAGTAAACACGCAGAAAGAGGCAGCTTGCCCTGCCACACAAATGTTACCCCGCTGAAAGACAAGGTAGAAAAAAGGTCCATTGTGTAGATTCTTAATAAATACAAACACTAGTCAAAAGAGAATCTTCAAAGCGTGTCTCTGTGGATGGGTTCTATCAAGCTGTGCACTAAATGAGTGAATGATCCACCTCGGCTGGTTCTGTCCTCACAGGAAGCTGCTGGAGCAGAAGGGGGAGGAGCTGCAGCAGCAGCTGCGCTTGCTGAGGGAGAAGGAGGCGTCTCTGAACCGCAGCAACACCGAGCTGAACCACCGGCTGCACCAGCAGGGGGCGCGCTTGAGCGTGCTGGAGGAGGAGCACAGCACAGTAACAGATGAGGTCAGCAGCACCGCGCAATCCTATTGGCTAGCAGGACTGGGGGTATCAAAAAGAGTGAAAAGAATACTAGACTAGATTGCTGCTGTTGTTATTATCTATTTTGTAAATGTTATTATTATTATTATACTGCCCTCCCTCTGGTTTATTACAATTAACCTTAAAAAGGCTTTAGACAGATTTGGAACTTTCTTGCTATCATCTTTCCACTCTGTAGCACCAGCACAGCCAGAAGACCAATCAGAATCTGTCTGACCAGCTGTTGTCCTGCCAACATGAGTCAGAGAGACTCCAGGAGGAGCTCCGGCGGGTTCTGCACCAGCTGGACTCACATGTCAGGTAGAGCGACGACGCGCTCAAACACGCTGAACTCAGTCACGCATGCTGGTCACACACACACACACATCACTCAACAGCAACTTGATAGAGGTCTGAAATAAGTTCTCTTAATTGATGTCTTCTTGTTGTTTTTTGTAAAACACTATGGCCTTAATAGAGCTCTCAAACATGCCTTCTTTCCAAGTACAGCAGGTACACCAGAGTGTAACCATTACCCTGTCCCCCTGCAGCTCTCAGCCCCCAGTGGTTGTAAGTAATACCATAAGTGTTCTTTGTGGTATTTCTTGCTGATTCATTTTATAATGTGTGGTACGATGGGGCGTGTAAATAACAAAAAGACAGTCCAGGCAATGTCGCAAGTGAAAACAAAGGAGGTTTCTTTACAAAACAAACAAGGAAACCGTGAGGGGATTGCTGTGAGGGATTAAATGTATAAAAAAAATAGTGCGTTGGTTTTCTTTAGCTGTTGTTTCAGTCGGGCTGATGGCAGACTCACTCTTAGTCTTTACTCTTCAGTTGTGTCAGGAAGGACCGAAGTAAAACAAGAAAACAGGAAACAAAAACAAACAGTTAGGACTCACACACAAAAAAGAATCTCTCCTTCCTCAGGCTTCACAGATTCCTCCTGTGTTTCAAGGACCAACCCTGAGCACAGCTTTCCGTTCCCTTTTGTATGCCAAGCCTGTAGCCTGTTCCCTGTAGCCAGTGGAACACCAATCCCTATGACAGGTGTTCTTAACCTTCACATGACTTGAGTGGCAAGGATTTACATACTTGCGCTTCCACCCCTCACCAAGATGGCGCCTCCCATAAAGGTGACTTACATCATGGTCACGTGATCTGGGTGAGGAAAACCTTGGGTGATTCGAGACCTTCTACTGTCGGGAGGCTGAATTGCAGACTCATCACAAATGCCATGTTTTTCAGAGATTTGTGTGTTCTCATCATACATTCTGTGGTTTATGAAGATGAAGAGAACTGATAATGGGATCCTCTCAGCCAGGTTTGCTTTTAAACTGGCCGCTTCTTTTCAGACGGTACAGCGAGAAGCAGGCCAGGCACAAGGCGAAGCTCCGGCGAGCAAAGGAGTTTTTCCTGAGAGAGACCGTGGAGAGAGACGGCAGAATCAGGAATCTGGAGAAGGATCTGATGCTGGCAAGGAGCCTGACCGAGAAGGTGAGCTGGAAAAGTAACTCGGCTGCAGCTCTGTGATTTCATAAATCTTACCCGATGTTGCATTGGTAATGGAGATCCCATATGTACAGTTTAGCGCAAAAAATGAACCATACTAGGTTAAAGAAAGCTGTGTGTGTGTTTTCATATGAAATGCAGGAACAGGAATGGATTAGGAAAGTGACAGATGTGAATGAGAAACTTCTGGTGGAGAAACGGGAGCTGTTGAGACGTCTGAGCGAGGAGGAGGAGTTGGGGCAGACCTGCACTCGCACCATCTCCACCAGACAACACAGGTACTGAATCAACCACGCACCACCTTCACACAACACAGATACTGAACCACGCACCACTTCCACACAACACAGATACTGAACCACGCACCACCTCCACGCATCAGAGATACTGAACCATGCACCACTTCCACACAGTAAAATTTCCAGGGGACCCCCTGAGTAACCGTCGAGGGACCCCCCTGGGTCCCGGTACCTCAGTTTGAGAAGCACTGCTCTATCCAGTGTCGTCGTTTTGAATTGTCCTCTCTTCTTCCTGGCCTCTCAGGTTGAACTGCCTGGAGGAAGAGAACAGGCAGCTCCAGGATAGAACCCTGCGGCTGTCCAATCAGGTCGGAGCGTTGGAGCGCGCTCTGAGGAGTGTCCAGTCTGTCTGCAGTATGGAGGTACAGCATCTTGTGAACTGAATGCGTGTGTCTGCGTTTCTGTACACTTTAATGGAAAGATCCCGTCTACATGGTCTTATCTAGGGCCTGCTTTCGTGTCACCTGGAAGTGTCTATTCCTGCTGTGCCTTTTATTACCTGTTCCTGGCCCCGGGGATATAGTGAAAGCGCCCATACGCACATATGGGCCTCTGTCTGCTAGTCTTTAAGTCACTTCGTTTGGCATGAACTTGGTAAATAAATTATTTAGCATAAGTTTTAGCATAAGCAGTATCAGAATTTGGTCTTCATTAGTCTTTGAAAGTACATACAACACAGTGTAAGAAAACTTTGGTGGGATCTACAATCTCTGAACTAATCTTCTCTGTTCAATACTAAACAAACTCTGGCTCCTCGCCCGGCTGTCGCTGGTCTCGACTTGCTTACTCACTCTTCGGTATCCAACCCTGGTTCTGGTTCTCACTCACTCACTCACACTGTGCTGAAGAGCTTGGATCATGGCGGGGAAACAGTTAGGGTGGATATGTGACGGGCGGATACACAACGGATTACTGTACTGCCCTCCTGACAGGATTCTACTGCCCTGCATGGGGCAGATTAAAAACTCAGTTTAAAGATTGTTTCTAATACTCCAGTCTAATGTGTGATTTAGCCACATGTCCCTGGTTCTCTTCTAGGAGCTCAAGAAAGCCTTTCCCACCGAGAGCCTGCTGTTGAACGGCAGCCTTCTGCAGCCCAGCAACCCCAGGTGAGAAGCACACAGCTCTGGAACAGACACCCACTGCGGTGTGACTGAGCCTCGGACTGCGTTTCAACTGGGACTCCCATATCTTTCCAGTAGAATTCTAGACCTGTGAGTGTCTGTGTGTGGGAGTGTCTGTGAGTGAGTGTCTGTGTGTGTCTGTTTCCATTGACGCACGGCAAGGATTTCCGAGGTTTGCCAGGTGATATCAAACATCATAAAATAAAACTATGAAAATGTGGTTTGAATCTCCTCACTCTTTTAATGATTGTTAACTCTGTGTGGATCTGAAGAGTTAATGTCAGTGCACCACATCTGGTACACTTTAAACATGAGACTCTGTCAGTGTTCTAGTTTAAACATTATAGTATCTCTAGGGTGTAACTGATACCTGACTGTTGTATTCATTTTATATGCACGCCACTGAGCTGTTATCAAATTTAAAGTGGTCTCTTGTGTATTGTTTGTTTCGACACACAGTGCGTTACATGAAGAATGTATTCTGAGAAACGGGAGAGGCTGGGAAGTCTAAAGATCTAAAGAATTAGTCTGTTTATAGATTTCACTTTTATACAGAGAGTGGTGAGGGTGTGGAATGGGTTACCTAGTCATGTCACCGTGACTCGCCGTAATCAACCCAACCAATTACACATGTTTAAACTAGAAGTCATTTTCAATGTCTTCAAATTCTAATCTAGTAATTCTTTCCGTAGTCTGATGGCAGGGGGGTGTGACACTCTGGGGATCCTGGATGCGATCCGCAGGGTGAAGGCCAGCGAGCCGCCTGAGAGCCTCAAGTCCTCCTTCTCCACCCCCCGCTCCCAGCCCTCTGACATTGGATACCTGAACCTGAGTTCCCCCGCAGCCAGGCCAGGCTCCCAGGACCCAGACGAGAGCCAGAGCCTGGGCAGCGACGAGGTGTGAGCCCCCTGGAGGGACAGCTGCCCCGGGTACTAGGGACCAGGAGGGACACAGGGCAGGCAAGAGGGACCAGGAGGGGCACAGGGCAGGCAGGAGGGACACAGGGCAGGCAGGCCTATCTCTCCCAGGCCTTCTCAACTCCATGCTGGAAATCAGCTCCCCTGGACTGGAAACAAAGCTGACAGGAGCCAAGCCAGCGGTCAGTCAGTTGAGTTTCACTTCCATGACAATTTGCCCCAGACTAGTTAGTGTTGAGAGAAATCATGTCATTGTAATGAGCCAGTCCAGCTAAAGGAATTAATAAATAGATGCTTGCTGTATAAAAACTGTATGCAATGTAGGAGACTCTACTATGTATAATCAAACTGACATAACCGTTGTCAAAGCAGCAAATCAGCAGAACACGCCAGGCGTGCCCAGAATAACTCCTGCCTCTTAGACAGGTGTTATATTTAAATGATCATGATGAGAAATTCAGCGTCTGTTTCTATTTTTTTAAATGTTGTGACAATCCGTGTGACTCCCAGTGTTTGTACAGGGAGTTATTTCCGTTGGACTAAACTAAAGCACTTTCAGCAGACAGGAGAAACTGCCTGCCCAGGTTTACAAGTATTGAGAAGAAAACTTCAACAAATAGGAATCCTAGAACACCGACACAGGATTTAGAGCAGAGCTTTATTTAAGGATCTGTTATTAATCAAGTGATTAACAGTCCAATATTATGACTAATTAGAAAGGCTGTAGCAGCCCTGTAAAAACAAGATAAGAAGCATTATGACATGAGACTATCTGTGGTAATCAACTTTCATACCTTGTTAATATCTTCGTTGATCATGTTTATAGATGCTTTTTAATAGATCCTTTTTTTACAACGAGAAGTGTTCTTTATTTTCATATCACAAAACTGCCGATAACAGATTTCATCCCATCATGAACTGCTACCACTGCTTCCCCTGTATTTATTCATAACTTGCTTGTGTTTTTGGACTGTTGCCCCAGTCAGCGGTACAGTACAATACCGGTACAGCACTGTGTGCTGAGTGCACTACATGCGGTCTGGTGTGCTCCATTGTAACAAGGGTACATTTCAGATATGGTAAATAGGAAACAGAAAAACTCCCATGAAATACAATGAAACCCGCCTAATATCACTCCTGTTAATGCCACCCTCTGTGTATTATCACCCCGTTGAAAAGCCCCCAACACTAGAATATAAGGCGAGTCAGTGGGGACAGGCTCCTGATAACAATAGGCCAGTTTTTACATGTTGCTTTGTTTCACGTGAATGGACAATGCGCGTGAAACTTGGCAGGGAAAGCTTGTGAAAATGTCCCAAAAAATGCACTCCGTATTTTGCCGTGACAGCCTCAATTTCTTGTGAGATTCCAGGAAATGCTCGTGAAATCAACGGCCACTTAAGAACATAAGAAAGTTTACAAAAGAAAGTTTACAAACACGAGTTTCTTGTGAAAATGTTAATTAGCTCGTTCAAGTCCTTTCCAAAAGCCGCTATAAAGTCACATGGGAATACGTAAGTTACCATGGTCCAAAGATAGCAGCAGGGAAGCTAATGTTTTGTTTGCAGTATTTCACTTATCAGATTGATGTTGCAGATAACCCCACTTTTTCTCTCTGTGTTCCCTAGAACTTATCATAATGCTAATCATACATGGATCTAAATGTGTTTGCAAAGTGTCATACAGATTATATTTACCAAGTTTCTGTTTAAAAGATGTTTGATAAACTGCATCATGGGTTTGTGAATTCAGGTGGTTACAGCTACTGTAACACCTCCCCAGTCACGTAAGCATACAAACGCACCACAAACCTGCCTTTAATTCCAAAATAATCACAAGATGTAGCAAGTGTTGATTGTAAAAGTACTAATGTAGCCTGACTACGCCAGTTCAGTGCGACAAGGCACCGAACAAATTACAGAAGATCCTTTAGGTTTTTTTATTCAGATAACGGATCAAAAAATGTAAGAACAAGGTCACCAAGAAAATCACACAGATACATTTTAACAAGCGTTTGTTTATTGTAAACTTCCAATAGCAACGCCTAGTTTCAAACGGTACTGATATAATAAAGCAACCATTCCATTCACCTATTAACAGGTGGCAAGATTTCAAATACCCACACCACACACACACACACACACACAATGTCCGTGCAGAGAGAGCGAGAGAGAAACCAGCATCACAATATAGCCTATTCTGTGCACTTCTTAAACTCCAATCGACTACCAAATAGGCTAAAACACTCGGGCCGTTCGCGCTCATTATTCAACACCGGCATACCATCAGCCCAATACTTATTGTCGGGATGCTCCATTTACTGGTCCATCTCCGTCTCTCTCACTCGTCGGTCCCCCCTCCTGCACAGACACACAAACCCCAGGATGGCCATCCCGTTTGTAAAAACATGTGCTATTTATATTCAGGTGCGTAAATTGATCAATAATTCAATTACTAGGTACTCAACAGGGCAAACCTAGGGAAGCGGGTGGAGAAGCCAACATAACATGATACAAATCAATTATCAAAAAGTGTCAGACAACACAAAACGTGCACTAATCAAATAAAAAATAATTTTATAAAAATAATAACATGCAAGTGTAAAATAAATTTGAACAGGGCATTCTTGACCCTGTTACACTACTGTACAGTACTTCAGAATACACTTGCAAATAGCTTTCCAATCAAACAACTTTATGTAATATACTATTAAGTACTATGTTTAAATGTGTATAACTATAGCAATTTCTCCTAGTTCTGTCTGAGCAAAACCCGTGTCCATCCTCCACTTACGTCCGTTGGAGCGATGAAGAGACTCGGGTGTTAATATCCATAAGGGAAGGGGATATGATGAGGCAGCTTGATACAGTGCACAACACAAACACTCTCAAAATAAAATGTGGTGTGGAATTTTTGTAACTTATTTCTCGGAAATCAACAATACTACTCAATATTCCAATTCTTTATTTAGCAGAAGCAATCATACAAGTATAGCACAAATTAGAATGCTGTATTTGGTATAACGAGATACAAAATAAGCCAATGAAACACAAATGTGATACAAAATAAAAGTACACCGTCTGGTTACAAAAATAAAGATAGCCGTGCATCTCTAATAGCAGGACCCTCTTCATATTGCTGTTGTACAATTCTTGCTGGAGGCTGAGGTATGCTTCAGCCTCCAGCACAATTGTGCTTCAGTAGTATCCGCCACCTCCCTTTCAATAGCCCAAACACCTGTTCAACCACCACTCGGATTTGGCCTGCTGAATAATGTTACGTTAACATATTGAATTAAATACCGCTTTGTAGTTTTCCCATATACTTAATGAAAAACTAACAAAAATAAAGGGAAGCACAGAGGCTGCAGGGTAGGTTATTGTGCAGCTGAACAGAGAAAGAAGTAATTGAGACTAATTCAAACTTTGCTGTCTCTCTCTAACTAGTGAGCAGAAAAGAAAAAAATGTGATGAGAAAATAATCCACTTGTTAAAGATGAATATAGTATTTCCACTCTAGTAGGCTGTCTAGTATTTCTGATTTCCTTCTGCTGATTGTGGCTCTTTATCTAGTCTTGTGTTTTGATTAAAAGCTTGTGCACAAGGCAAGAGTCTTACAGTAACTGAGGGATGCAATTGCTTGATCATCATTAATAAATGATTGAAGAACTTTTAGATGGTGTTTTTTTTTTTAATAATAGATGAATCATCACCCTTGTGCGTTCCAGGCTGTCTCCAGTCATCCTGCCGCCACCACAGTGAACCCATTATCAGTGCGGGCTGTTGCTCAGCTTAGAAATATCCTCTAAATGATATTAAAACAAGCCCACAATAAAACGCAAGTAGAGACTGGAGTAGGGAGTACATTGCAGCGCTATGTGTGTGTGCAGAAAGAAGGTTGTGATCTAAACAGTATATTTGAATGCAGATGTGACTGATGCAATGGAAGTACCATTGGGACAGCACGTGTTCATCATTAAAGTTAACTTGGGTGTCATATAAAATATCTTACTAACCTGTACAAGATGTTACTGTTGTGTAATTTGGATTACTCAATCTTTAGGTTGGGGGACCTGCTTAAACATCAACCTTTTTCTCAATTAGAAACTTAGAAGAATAGAAAACTATCAGGCTACTAGGATTGAAATAATGCAATGTCATGATTAGTTCAGATGAGATTAGCTTCTGACCTGCCTTCATGCTGTTGAGAAGGCGTCTCTATGTCTTCAGCAGTATGAAAACATCCAGCACTTGATAACATGGGACTTGTTTCTTGTGGATTTACAGCAGTAGCGTTTGCACCTCAATGTCTTTTCTGAAGAAGCTCCTATTCAAGTTCTCATTGCAATGTATATGACAGAGTATGACAGACTGTCCTCAGAGTTCCATGCTCATGTGTCAGTGAAGGTGCAGCTGATATGCCTGAATATGAAGACACACTGTATTAGAGGTTTAATCATTACCTGAATGCTGGACAATGTCAGTATAATGGGAGATTTATTTCAAGAAGACAGACAATGACACTGTCTTGGAGCATTAAGCAGTTTGGAGAACCCAAAGACATTGGCCACAATTTGTTTGAGCACACAGTAAACAGTGCTATGTGCCAGATTGTCATGGGTGCAAGTTTACACACAATGGGCCAATCCTTGTGAAAGCAATAAGCTCAAGCTCTCTCTCAAAGAGCAGCTTGCTATGGGAATGACGTATCAGAGGTAACTTCTGCATTCTTCTTGTTTACATTCACTTTGTATAATTTTCTGTTTTAGTTGTCTCATCCTGGTGACTTTGTAATCAGAGAAAATCAATACAGTTCCCAGAATCCTGTCTAAACTCCACATCAGGTACACCAAAGTGTTACCAATAACCTGTTCCTCCAACAGCCTAATGTTTGGAGGACATAACATTTGATCTAAGATGTACATTAGTTAAGATAGCTCTGAGGTGAGAACGAGCTGACTGCTCTAATACTGTGCCTCACTGTGTGTTACTGTGTGTTTAAGATATTGCTATTCAAGTACAGAGAGCTAACAAAACCACTCTAAGCTGTGTTACCATCACTTCATAGAGCTTACATTTTCCTACATACAATTTTACAACGTTCATTTTTAAGGATTTTTTAAATAACTACTGTATTAGTTACCAAGAAGTAGATTAAACAGAACTAGAAGTATTTGAAGTATATTTGATGGCAATAATATTAGGTAAGATTGACTGAGGTTATTTTGTAAGCTGTGTACTTTAAGGGGATCATGATCAAAACTCTCAGTCTAAGGGCAGCTCACTGCTTATGTATTATTTTTTGTTTGAATGTTATAAATATAAAGCTTGCAGCTAAATATGGTTTTAAAAGTAGTCAGCTTTTAGTTTGACCCAAAACCTAAAGGTTTTACATTTTTCTACAGTACAAAAGTGATATTATGATCTGGTATTGTTGTACGTAATATTTTACTGTGTTTTAATGTTTCTCCATTGTGCTGTTTTCTATCATATGTTACGCAATGTTAAAACAAGAACAAATACTTTGTATTTTTATAAATAAAAATATATATCTT
Source organism: Acipenser ruthenus (assembly GCF_902713425.1). Classification (NCBI taxonomy): domain Eukaryota; kingdom Metazoa; phylum Chordata; class Actinopteri; order Acipenseriformes; family Acipenseridae; genus Acipenser; species Acipenser ruthenus. The sequence goes on from NC_081215.1 coordinate 7,799,096, forward strand.
CTTTTTTCTTAACCTCTTTTGTTGAATAATGCTTGAATATTTAAAAACACATGGAAAAAAAATCCACTTCTCTATTTTATGAAAACAATTCACCCATGACATTCTATTGTATGTTTGTAAGTGTTCGGTGGCTACCTCTAAACATGTTGACAATGTATTTCTCACACACTCTTCGCTGTGCCAGGCCCGTAAGAGAAAGGTGCAAAAGAAAATACAATCTCAACTTAATTAGAGACAGCCACTGAACACTTAAAAACATGAGTCATTAAATCGACATAAAAAATAAAAAAAACTGATACAATAAAGTGAATGTATTTAATATGTTTATATAGAAAGTGTCTGATACTTTTTATAATGAAAACACTGGCATGAGTTTCTTATATGATTTTACTCCGCAGTGGGAAAAGTCTGCATCCGTGAGATTTGCCATGGGCAGCCCCCTGACCTGTGTGGGGCTGTCGCACATCACTGCCCCGCCGCTTTGCAGACCTTGACTCTTTACCACCTGCCCGTGATCACGGACCCACCCCCGCATGTAACTGCTGCTGCAGTCACACCTCCAGGGGTTGTCATAGACGATCACAGTGCTCAGCTTTGGCAGGTTGGCAAAGAATCTTGAGGGCAGAACCTTCAGCTGGTTTCCGTTCAGCTTCACGGTTTGAAGGTCTGGCAGAGGCTGGAGCTGCCCTGCGTGAAGGCTCTGCAGCTGATTGCTGTACAGGTAGAGGTGCTTGATTTGCTTTTGCTGGAAAAGGTTCACAGGTAAGTGACGGAGAGAGTTATCAGCCAGGGTGAGCCAGTAGAGGTCATGCAGACCCCTGAATATTGACTGGGAGCTGGGCAAGTTGATTGTTGTTCAGGGTGCAGACACGGAGCGAACGCAGGGACCGGAAGAGGCCCTTGTGGAGGGAAGTGAGCTTGTTCGAGGACGAGGACAGGGACAGGACTGAGTTTCTGAAGGTTCTGGAATGAGTTTGGGGAGAGAGCCTGCAGTCGATTGCCTGATAAGAGCAGTGTTTTGAGTTTCACCAAAGGAGCGAACACAGCGTCTGAGAAATGAGCCAGCTGATTCCCGCTCAGGTGTAGCCGCTCCAGCTTGGGCACTGGTGTGAATATGTGGTCTGGGAGTGACGTGATTCCCATAGAGATAGAGAACAGTGAGCTGGAACTGCGAGGAAAAGAGGCCGACAGGCAGGGTCGCCAGCCAGTTCCTCTGGAGGTGGAGGGTTTGAAGCTGGGTAAAGTTCACAAAGGAATCGGACGGCAGGTGATCCAGGGAGTTGTTCTTCAGGATCAGGGTCCCCACCTCTTTCGGGATGCCTGGTGGCAGTGAATAAAGCCCCCTGCCCTCACAGTCTCCCGTTGGAACACCAGCTTTATCCTCACAACGGCACTCATCTGGACAGGCACGAAGGCTTTCCAATGAAAGGAGTAGGATAGAAATGGTGAACCCCCACATCACTGTGCAGTCCTGTGAACACAGTAATCAGCTGTTAGGTCATCACTACAATCACTAATAGCACATTTTGACAGCTTGCTTCTGTTTTTTTTTTTTTCTGCCCCACTAGGATAGGATATGGAAATAATGAATTGTGACTTGTGTCGTTATGGAACTCGCAAAACCACACTGCTTTTACCTCTGACGCAGATCTACCATTAGCAGTCTTGGTGTAATGAATGGTGCTGCTGTTCGCACATAGCTCTCACAGGCCGGTGCTGTCATCTCTCGCTGATATAAAAATACCACCACATACGGCTCTTAGTCAGTGCTTAGCAAAAAATAGCATGTGTTACAGTATGTGCATCAATGCAAACAAATAGCATGTGTTATCCCCGCAGGAGGTCATCCCAATAGAGGGTTTGCTCCTTAGCCGGATCCAATTTGACTCTATTTCAGTTTAAGAAGTACTGTAGTTATTTATAAAAACACACACAGCTCGAAAAGTGATTTATCATTCGCTTCTAACATTTTAAGCCCGACTGTAACCTTTACAGTACAAACAGAAACCATCAGAATGTAAATAGGAGAGAAACTGGGTCAAATTGAGAATGACATCAAACAAGGAACAGGAACTGAAAAGAAATACATAAAGATAGAAGAGGCCAAGGCTAAGTCGTAAATAAAGTAGTGGGATATTTGCGACATTTTCATGTGGGCCGTGGCATATCCTCTATACATATCTAAGCGTCTTGTTACCTAGGAAATAACTCCATCCAACCAGAATTGGTTAATACGAGGCTAAGAGTGACAGAAAGATTGCCAGGCTTCAAGAGGGAAGGAAATAGTTTGCCTGCAGCAGAATCTAAACATAATGGACTGCCAACAAGTTCTGTTTTGTAATCATGTAGAGTGTAAAATGTACAGTGCATTATATAACTTCATCATAAGCTCCTTGGATTTGTATACTGAGGTATAAAATGTTCCTGTACTAAATAGGCGCATCTGCTTATACTTGGGTACACAGTTTTAAGAACATAAGAAACCAAGCTTGTCTGGTTCCTAGCAGCTGATTGCTCTCAGAACTTTGTAAAGTGGGTTCTTAAAGGATCCCAGTGATTCTGCATCAACAACATGACTAGGTAGCCCATTCCACACCCTCACCAGTCTCTGTGTGAAGTGTCTCCTTCAACAACATGACTAGGTAGCCCATTCCACACCCTCACCAGTCTCTGTGTGACGTGTCTCCTTCAACAACATGACTAGGTAACCCATTCCACCCCCTCACCAGTCTCTGTGTGACGTGTCTCCTTCAACAACATGACTAGGTAACCCATTCCACCCCCTCACCAGTCTCTGTGTGAAGTGTCTTCTTCTCTCTCCACTTAATTTCCACCTGTGTCCTCTGGTTCTGGTTTCTATACTGTCCTAAAGTAATAGTTTGGACTAACTATGTCATTTTAAAGACTTCAATCATGTTCCCTCTGGTTCTTTGTTCCAGTCTAAATGGGTTTCCCTTCTTTCAGCCTCTTTGTAGCTCAGTCCTTTAAGCCCTGAGATTTGTCTGCTTGCTCTTCTTTGGACTCTCTCCATTGCTCCAGTGTCCCTTTGGTGTTGTGATGAGCACAATTAGACACAGAAGCCCTGAATATCGTCTGTTTTAACCTGACTCTTATCACGAACGTTGTTTCCATCATAAAATGAAAGATTTTCTACTGTTTTCCGACAGGTGGAATGGGTGAAATTTACAGAAAGGTGGCAGAATCACTATTCAGTATTAAAATGAGAAACCTATATGTTAATGATGCAAATGTCCGTTCAAGATTTCAATCAATGGACAGTTGGGATTGAAAGGTAGTAAAGGAAGAGAAAAACTAAACAGATGTGTGTTTCAGGAGATAGAGAAAGGAGAAGATACATTTAATAGAACATAATAATACAGCAAGTACATCAAGACAAAGAGAAAAATTTAAAAGTGAAGTTAGAGAGCTAATTTTTTATTTTTATTTTTAGTGACCAATTATTATTTGTATTTATTTTTCCCCCAATTTGAAATGTCCAATTATGTGTTTTCTCCTCACCGCAGCGGGTCCCCACACAGCACAGACATTCTGAGGGTGTGTGAGTGTCCTCCGATCTCACAAGCCTAAAGCCAGAATCGCTTTTACGCCGAGCAATCCAAAGCAGAGATGGGCGGGCTACCGATCCCGGAGAACAGAGACCAGCCCTGCCTCTTATCCACTCTAAATGTGCTCAGTGTCTGGCCAGTAGGGTTTGATGTTGCGTGATGAGGAGAAAGAGTCCCTGACGGTTTCCCACCCCCCACCCTGGGACCGTCAGAGCCAATGTGACGACCCCTTCGGAATCCCCAGCAAAGCTCGGCCTCTTTGGGGCGGCCAGGACGACGTCGTGCAGCGGCAGCCTCTCCTGACAATACATCACAATAATGTTCGAAAGTCCAAGATCTCCGACAATCTGCCTGACAAGAACCACATATCAGAACTCTTTCAGCTCTCTCTGTGGCTTGCCTGCTCTGTGAGGCACTGATCCTTCGTTAGCGTGGAAGAGGGAGCCTCTGAACTAGCAGTTTGCAGTGTGGCCTGGCTCTTCCATTGGGATAATAAAGGATCCTGTAGTTTCCAGACCCTTCCCAAGGGGATCCCTCTGATGGATGTTGATCTATGTTGTAGGCATACTGTTTGTCCGTACAATATGTTGAGTGAACCACTTGTTTAACTGTCACGAAATGTGCCTTCTTTAGCACCAGTTCTATATTGTGACATAATCTCAGAGTATATGGAGTTTGTCTGTCTGCATTTTACATTTACATACATTAGTATGTAATGAACTTAGTTGACTAGGTTATATAAAGATGCACATGTCTGCTCTGGAAATTGATTTATCTAATCTCTGTCTAAGATAATCAGTTGTCAGTATCCACTGTGACCACATGTTTCAGTTCCATGAATAAACACTGTGACCTAAATAATTTCCAGAGCAGACGAAGGCCTGAGAGGCGGGTGTTGACGCAATGTGATTTTTGTGGTTTTATGGGCCTTTAAACAGCTAGAACATACATAAGTAGGCCTAATTCTTATTATACAGACTTAAGCACCATTTGCATATTCATAAAAACGAGGAACACAATTCATTTTTATTTTATGTTCAAAGCATGAACTAGATCATTTCAGTGATCAAACAATATAATCTCTTCATAAACTGAAAATCATCCATACAAAACACTCAATAGGGCTAAATTAAGAAATACAAAGAAACTAAATACATTCACTCTGCTTTCAGTCCCTGAGTTGTATAGTCCAGGAATCCCCAACTCCAGTGGATATAACAAGGTCCAGCCTTCCTCCCAGTCCCACTCTGTAGCTACTGCCTAACAAAGCTGTACTGCTTCTCAGCCCAAACCAGGCGCACCACGTGGATGTCGCTACGGTAGCCAATGGCAGAGGCCCAGCAGTACTCAGGGGAGAGGACCTTGGTGGGCTTGTGGAGCCAGAAGTACTTGTTGAGATGGCTCTCGTCGTGCCACAGTGCCTCCACCTGGTTGTTCTTGTCCTGCATGATGGCCAAGTAGCAGCTCTGCGTCAGGGTCTTCACCTGCTGCCACGTGCCCCCAAAGACGGCCGCGTGATAATACATGTCTCCTTGCTCTACATAAGCCGCAGACTTGGGGTTATGGTCCAACGGGTAGAAGAAGTTGGGCCTGTGGTAATAGTAGGAGTGGAACAGAGCGACCAAGTCACCCAGAGCCTCTGTGCCAAAGCGGCCCACAAACTCCTGGTCCACATCCAGGCAGAAAACGTACTGGGCCTGGTGGCGGATGAGGGAGTCGATGGTGTCTGCGATGGTCTTCATGCGCAGCATGGAGACGTCCTGCCAGCGGCTGTGCCGGAGGACCGTGATGACTGTCACACTCCGGCCGGCCGACAGCTTGACCTGCGGAACCCTGTCAGGGTCGTCTGTGAACACGTAGTAGATGACCCTTTGACCCACCATGAAGTGCTGCTCAGCTGAGGAGAGGAACTTCTCAAGGTAGATGTCCAGGTACCTGCAGGTCAACGGGGAGAAAAGGAACCGTATTCAGCAACATCAGTGTGTCAACTTTCTCATTTCTGATTTTATGAAAACTGTCTAAATGTTCCTTCCTGATAAGCTTAGCGCTCCTTACATTCTGGTACTTTGTGTCACTGTTGCTGTAAATACATTACTTTTCAGTGTCCCGTTCAGTTTACAGAGCAATGGAATGGTATGTGTACTTTTCACATATCTGACAATGTACTGAAACGCAAATGTAAAAACTCCTGTTTCTTTAGATTTCCATTTACACTTGAAGAATAAACGTTTGAGGTGTTGAAAGCTTGTGTTTGTATTTCATAGCAGATCGACAGTATCAGCTCTTCACTATCTATTATCTCATGTTTTAGAAATAGTTTTTATTTGAAACATCAGTCAAAATCAGGGGGGGGGGGGGGACAAATCTCAGTATACACACTTTACACGTGGAATATAATGCGTAGCAGTTCTGGTTTCTGATTAAGTTTAATGTCCCTGGCATGTATGATGAAGCAGAATCTGTGCAAGTACTCTGACAAACTCATTAACACAGTCATTCTGCGCACTCTCTTTTAATAAGATTCATTAACACAGTCATTCTGCGCGGTGTCTTTTATTAAAACTCATTAACACAGTCATTCTGCCCTCTGTCTTTTATTAAAACTCATTAACAGTCATTCTGCCCGCTCTCTTTTAATAAAACTCATTAACACAGTCATTCTGCCCGCTGTTTTTTATTAAAACTCATTAACACAGTCATTCTGCTCGCTCTCTTTTCATAAAACTCATTAACACAGTCATTCTGTCCGCTCTCTTTTAATAAAACTTATTAACAGTAATTCTGCCTTCTGTCTTTTATTAAAACTCATTAACACAGTCATTCTGCCCGCTGTCTTTTATTAAAACTCATTAACACAGTCATTCTGCCCTCTGTCTTTTATTAAAACTCATTAACACAGTCATTCTGCCCGCTCTCTTTTAATAAAACTCATTAACACAGTCATTCTGCCCGCTCTCTTTTAATAAAACTCATTAACACAGTCATTCTGCCCGCTGTCTTTCATTAAAACTCATTAACACAGTAATTCTGCGCGCTCTCTTTTAATAAAACTCATTAACACAGTCATTCTGCCCGCTGTCTTTTAATAAAACTCATTAACACAGTCATTCTGCCCGCTGTCTTTTATTAAAACTCATTAACACAGTCATTCTGCCCACTGTCTTTTATTAAAACTCATTAACAGTCATTCTGTGCGCTCTCTTTTAATAAAACTCATTAACACAGTCATTCTGCCTGCTGTCTTTTATTAAAACTCATTAACACAGTAATTCTGCGCGCTCTCTTTTAATAAAACTCATTAACACAGTAATTCTGCGCGCTCTCTTTTAATCTCATCAACAGTCATTCTGCCCGCTTTCTTTTATTAAAACTCATTAACACAGTCATTCTGTGCACTTTCTTTTATTAAAACTCATTAACAGTCATTCTGTGCGCTCTCTTTTGTTAAAACGCGTGTAAAAGCCGCATAAATTCTCTCAGTTCACTTTCTTGTTTTAGTTTAATGTGTCTCTTATTTTTCAGTATGTTCTTTTATTGTCAGCGCGAACATGTACCTCCATGCAGCAGTATCTGCAACGCTCTGCATCCTCTGCCTCATCTGACCCACTTTCTATTTTTGCTTTTTGTATACTTCGAAACATTTGTTTTCTTTTGAATATTTATAAACTGATTTACGTTTTTGAGCAACCTAGTAGTTACTACACCCAGCAATTGCCACAATACTCAGACTTTGATTGACCAACATAATCCGATGATAGTGTGCTTGTGAAGTGACAGAGAACCACGTTTGAACATTATTTGATCCTCTGACATCTAAACGTCTGCTGTATCCTAGGGTATAGTGTAGGGCTGCTTATTACAATGTCAGAGTCAAAATAAAACAGCATTTTAATCAAAATATTGTGTGTTTCCTAGAAAATAGTACCAGTAAAATAATGAATAGACAAAAATCAGGTATAAATCAGTAAAAACCGACGTCCAGTTAAAAAAAACAAAAAAAAATCCTGTAATTTTTCAGTAAAATTAGACTACCCGAGTACACAAACAACAACGTGATTTACTGCCGAGAAAAGATGAACTAAAACGTTTCTGCCCGATCTCGAATTATCCATGACATACAGGCAGCCATTTTCAAAGATGCTTCATTAGCTTCCTGAGGAATTTGAAGAGAAGGCTGAACAATTTCAGTGTTTCTGACAAACAGTACCAGCTTGGGCAGATCGGAAATGCTGATCACTCAGTTCTTTCTAAAAACAAAACTAAAGGTTGATGTTGCAGATATTCAATTAAATAACTCAGCAGTTTGTTAATCCCTTTGCAAATAAATAGCCAACTGATTTGCACACATATGTATCACAGAAAGTCTTACCTTCCAACAGCAAACACTGTGAGAGCAACAGTGACGTTCTGCCTCCTATAAACTTCATCATAGTGCTGTGGGTTGAACATTCCATCCCATATGACTGGCGCCCTCCAGTAAGTGCACGTTTGCACATCAGTCCTGGACCTGGGGGAGTCGGAGGGGATTCAAGGTTTGAAATCAGTTTGCTTGAATAAATGTCTGGGATCATGGAGCGTAAAATGCAAGTGTCTTTTATTAAATATACGGCAGCCATATTAGGTCAATGCATTTCAAGCAGTGTTTATATAACCCTGCTAACATGAAGCCAGTACCTCAAATGGTCTCTGAGATATGAGGCTTTGACACTGTGGAGGCTGCAGCATTGTACAGTTACTCACACACAATGGTTAATCTTTCTTGTGGGATATCTTTGAATCACAGAAGACAGCTGGGATGCAGAATAGCCAATACCTCCAAGTGTTACATCTTTATCATTCAGAAACCAAAAAGCCACAGTTCACAATGAAGGCTACTCCTTGGTTTTTCCAGGGTAGGATTCAGTGCATAGGAAATATCAAGTCAGCATCTCTAAAGGTTTAGGAGTCTCAATTGAGAGCCGTCCATCACTCTTATTGGCTAAGATGGTAAACGTAAATGGGGAACTACATACAGCAAATTGAGCAAAAGCAATGCTAACCCACAGTCTCACGATCCCCATCATCGGTTGTAGAAGTGGCAGCAGTGGGGCAGACAACAGATAATAAATGTAAACATTACAAAGAAACATTACATCTTGTTTTACACAGATAGACCTGAAACAGATTTCTACATTACCAGAGATCCAGGGAGTTGTCCACATGGTTCCCAGGCCTGAGCTGAGAGCCAGGAGGTAACTGGCACTTTTCCATGGGAATCAGGCCCTCAATATACCTGCAAACAGAGACAGACAGATACCTCAGCATTTACAGGTGAGCCTGGAAGATCCCAGCACAGGATCCTATTCCTATTACAGCTCCACCTCTGTAGCGCCTGCAGTGCTTCCAGTGTGTTCTTCCCATATGGAACTACACATTTCTGTTTGTACTGCAGAGCTTTCCACTGGGCTTGGGGAGATTAGGAGCTGTAGAATGCAGTTACCATTCCCTTTGCCAAAAACACTGTTATGTTAAACCCACAAACCAATGCTTATACCATCAAGCATTTTAGAAAGCCTGTCAGTACCTGTGCAAAATGCTTGGCCTTGAACGGGCTTAAAGACGTTTTTTTAGATTTGACAGCTGAAAAGAGGGTTAACATGACAGCAGGAAGGAGAAACCAGAAACCCCTCAATTAACCATAATGATGTACTGCAGAAATCCTCCCATTCTGCATGAACTTAACTAATTCTCACACCTTTGTGTTATTATTTTCACTTATTCATACTTACATTTAGTTTCTTCTCTTTTCCACTCTTGCCTATGTGACTCTGCTAGCTTAGCATCCCATTTGTGGATAATTAACACACACTCTTATATCAATCTGGGTGGAGTCCACAACCCAAAATAGTAAATAGTGAATCTCAAACCATTCCAACATTTGAAGGCACTGAAAAAGACTTCAAGCTAAACTCGAATTTGTATTATTTTTTTCTGAATTAAAACAGCTTGTCTTAAGGACTGGCTCTGAGTTAATTAACTAAACTGGATTCGTACTACCAAGGCTGAAATGATTACAAGAGAGCGGGTTTGAATGCACTGGAATGTGCTGTAGATTGGAACAAGCTCTCCTGGACGCCGACAGAGTACCCATCATTATAATCATTGTGTCACAGAGTACTGCAGGAAAAGTGGATGACTTATTAAATGCCTGTATGTATAATAATACTGCTCATTATAATCATTGTGTCACAGAGTACCCCACTGCAACAAAGAGAGGCTACCGACTCACCTGACAGATAAGGGTCCATACAAAGCCACCAAGACAAGCACTGGGGAAAACAGGAGCACTTTTTTCCTTTTCCTCAAGAACCTAAATAAAATAAAAAAGACATGCTTTAATAATAATAATAATAATAATAATAATAATAATAATAATAATAATAATAATAATATTTCAAAGCATTTAAAAGTGCTTCACACAAATAAAACATTGACAAATATTAATAAAAGAATGCAAGAAAAGCAAGAAAAACAAAAGAAACACATGGAACAGTAAAACAAGGGAGAGAATAAAAGGAACATCATTTTAGCATAAAAACACTGCTTTTAATCTTGTTTTAAAAGCAGTGACATTTGGTGCTTCCCTTACAGAGCTACACAGATCATTCCACAGTTTGGGGGCTCTATAACTGAATGCTCTATCACCTGTGTTTTTTTATTTTTTGAATTTGTGGGACAGTAAGCAACCTGACATTCTATGATCTGAGTGAGCATCTAGGAATATATGGTATTAAAAGATCATTTAAATACGACGGTGCAAGACCATTTAATGCCTTTTAAGTTAAAAGCAACATAAAATCTATCCTGAATCGGACTGGAAGCCATTGCAGAGATGCTAGCACAGGAGTAATGTGATCTCGTCTCTTAGTCCCAGTTAAAATTGTAGCTGCAAGATTTTGTATAAGTTGCAGTCGAGATAAAACATGGCTATGAGTACCAGAGAATAGAGCATTACAGTAACCAATTCTAGAAGATACAAAAGTACACAAAAATCTCTCAGTATCTGAGTGGGAAAGAATGCTTATCAATTTGGCGATATTTCTTAAATGATAAAAATACATTTTAGTAATATTCCTGATGTCTCAAAAGAAAGATTTGGGTCAAAGATCGCACCCAAATTTCTCATGTCGTCTGCAAGTTCATAAGAGAAGCCACCAAGGAGTAAATTGGACATATCCTCCTGCTCACTGGTAAATCCATCTCATTTGCATATGTGAGCAGGAGGATGATGGGAAATGTAGTTTTGAGAGGTCCATGCGGGTACATGGGAAGCCATCTTTATTATTATTATTTCTTTCTTAGCAGACGCCCTTATCCAGGATGACTGACAATTGTTACAAGATATCACATTATTTTTACATACAATTACCCACTTATACAGTTGGGTTTTTACTGGAGCAATCTAGGTAAAGTACCTTGTTCAAGGGTACAGCAGCAGTGTCCCCCACTTAGGATTGAACCCACGACCCTCTGGTCAAGAGTCCAGAGCCCTAACCACTACTCCACACTGCTGCCCATCTTGAGGCAAGGAATGCAATTTAAAGGTAAAAAAAATTAAATTAAATTAAAACAATACACACACCTTACATAAACAATTGTAGCAACACACAGGAACATGTAACACAATAAAATAAAAAGATCCTTATGTACCCTTTAAATGCGATAAAGTGGTGCAGACTTCATTAAGAAGGAGCTATGCTAATATTTTGGACATCTTGCATCATGAGAAAGTGCCATTAATTAAACGTGCATTGCATTAAGAATAATGTTTACAATGACTTTGTACGATTTTAGAATGATACAGCAGTTCTATTAATTACCTAATCATAGCTATCCAGATTTACAGCAGATGTAACTGCGGCGTTGTATTTTATCTCCAAGGTTGGTTAAATGTAATTATTTGTTAAATGTTTTCATTAAGATCCCTGCTTAGCCCACAACAGATGAGTTAATGTACTGTGATAAGTCTTTTTTTAACTACATACTATTAATATGTGCTCTGCTTATACTGACCTGTCCTTACTCACCAATGCGACCACAGCTTTACTGTAATATGAACTTCATTCAATCTAAAACAAAGTGTTTTCTGGTAAAATATGTATGATTCTTAACTCCAAATCAATTCATTTTCAAAGAAAGGCTGTAATTATTGCTATAGAACAGTGGTTCTCAAACTTTATTTGTTTGCGGACCACCTGAATTATTTTTTGATCTCGGCAGACCACACAATAAACAGTATAGATGACAGAAAAACATGCAAAAGAAAATAATCACTAGAATACTAAGAATAATCTTAGACTTACCTTTCTTTCTTTCTGGAGTTTTAAAGAACGGTTCTAGTTTACTTTTCATTAACACGAACATAGAGAGGGAAAAAAACTGACTTTTATTTTTAAATTGATAATGACAGCAGGAATGGATCTATGTGAATGAATACATCCAGCAGTCGGAGCTACAAATCTCCAGCTATATATTATAAAATGGAATGTTTGGATGCTGCATGCTGATTGGCTGTTGAGGATTTTTTACTGTGCAAAATAGTACAATGCATGGTGGAATACATTTTTACCGAAGCACAGGTGTGTGTCTGTATATTACTAAACAACTTAAGTGACTACAATTAAACTTGAAATAAACACATACTGTTTTTCCTTTTAGGAAAGGCTGAACAAGTCCAAGGAAAGGGCAGAAGATGAGGTGGCCAGCGGACTAATGCTGAATTGATTAAAAAAATATTAAATATTAAAATAAAAAAAGATAAAATAAAGAACATGTTGATGAAAATGAATAGTTGTAAGTAGTAATATAACCATAGCTTATGTCAAAAGTCTGATTTATGATCCTTTTGACCTTTTTTGGACCTTATGTGTGTGAACATATGAATATATAATGAGGGGGCGTGGATTTATGAATTTATGAATATATAATGAGGGGGAGTGGATTTTATGGTTGTTACAAGGCAGATATGCTTATTGAATATAGGCATATATATGCCTATAAACTTAGTGCACGTCTTTTATAAGATATGTACTAAAATCTGTTTAATATGTTATTTATGTAATCAGGGGATAGTGGGTTACCCAAGTTTTTAAATGCTTATGTTAACTTATGCTTGGTGCATACAACATTAAAGTCTTAATATTTTTTTACATAAGACACTTAATGAAAAAGGAGAAAGTTTAAAATAGTGTATTAAAAGAAAAAACAAAAAAGAAAACAACTTATTCGACATTTAAAAGCATTTAAACAAACATTACACACAGAAATCACAGTACAACTTTGAGTGTTTTGTCGTTTTAAAAAGGGTCATAGACATATATGCTTATGGGATATTATATATATATATATATAAAAAAAGTTTTAGGCAGGTGTGAAAAAATGCTGTAAAGTAAGAATGCTTTCAAAAATAGACATGTTAATAGATTATATTTATCAATTAACTAAATGCAAAGTGAGTGAACAGAAGAAAAATCTAAATCAAATCCATATTTGGTGTGACCACCCTTTGCCTTCAAAACAGCATCAATTCTTCTAGGTACACTTGCACAAAGTCAGGGATTTTGTAGGCATATAGTCAGGTGTATGATTAAACAATTATACCAAACAGGTGCTAATGATCATCAATTCAATATGTAGGTTGAAACACAATCATTAACTGAAACAGAAACAGCTGTATAGGAGGAATAAAACTGGATGAGGAACAGCCAAACTCAGCTAACAGGGTGAGGTTGCTGAAGACAGTTTACTGTCAAAAGTCATACACCATGGCAAGACTGAGCACAGCAACAAGACACAAGGTAGTTATACTGCATCAGCAAGGTCTCTCCCAGGCAGAAATATCAAGGCAGACAGGGGTTTCCAGATGTGCTGTCCAAGCTCTTTTGAAGAAGCACAAAGAAACGGGCAACGTTGAGGACCGTAGACGCAGTGGTCGGCCAAGGAAACTTACTGCAGCAGATGAAAGACACATCATGCTTACTTCCCTTCGCAATCGGAAGATGTCCAGCAGTGCCATCAGCTCAGAATTGGCAGAAAACAGTGGGACCCTGGTACACCCATCTACTGTCCGGAGAAGTCTGGTCAGAAGTGGCCTTCATGGAAGACTTGCGGCCAAAAAGCCATATCTCCGACTTGGAAACAAGGCCAAGCGACTCAACTATGCACGAAAACACAGGAACTGGGGTGCAGAAAAATGGCAGCAGGTGCTCTGGACTGATGAGTCAAAATTTGAAATATTTGGCTGTAGCAGAAGGCAGTTTGTTCGCCGAAGGGCTGGAGAGCGGTACACGAACGAGTGTCTGCAGGCAACAGTGAAGCATGGTGGAGGTTCCTTGCAAGTTTGGGGCTGCATTTCTGCAAATGGAGTTGGGGATTTGGTCAGAATTAATGGTCTCCTCAATGCTGAGAAGTACAGGCAGATACTTATCCATCATGCAATACCATCAGGGAGGCATCTGATTGGCCCCAAATTTATTCTGCAGCATGACAACGACCCCAAACATACAGCGAAAGTCATTAAGAACTATCTTCAGCGTAAAGAAGAACAAGGATATAATATCCCATAAGCATATATGTCTATGACCCTTTTTAAAATGACAAAACACTCAAAGTTGTACTGTGATTTCTGTGTGTAATGTTTGTTTAAATGCTTTTAAATGTCGAATAAGTTGTTTTCTTTTTTGTTTTTTCTTTTAATACACTATTTTAAACTTTCTCCTTTTTCATTAAGTGTCTTATGTAAAAAAAATATTAAGACTTTAATGTTGTATGCACCAAGCATAAGTTAACATAAGCATTTAAAAACTTGGGTAACCCACTATCCCCTGATTACATAAATAACATATTAAACACTGATTTTTGTACATATCTTATAAAAGACGTGCACTAAGTTTATAGGCATATATATGCCTATATTCAATAAGCATATCTGTCTTGTAACAACCATAAAATCCACTCCCCCCTCATTATATATTCATACATTCATAATTCCACGACCCCTCATTATATATTCATATGTTCACACACATAAAGTCAAAAAAAGGTCAAAAGGATCATAAATCAGACTTTTGTCATAAGCTATGGTTATATTACTACTGTTGGAGCTGCTTTTATTTGCTCAAATTTAGTGTTCACAAAGGTTCTCAGAAGGTTATTAAATAACGTTAGGAAGTAACGTTCTATGAACAAATAGAGAACTTTCCATATTAACGTTCTCTAAGGTTACTTGGTAACGTTCTGATAAGTTACGAGTAACCTTCCTTTAACATTCTGATAACATAAAATTGTTTGCTGGGCGGTGTCAATATGGAGGCACATTTACAGTATTGGTTTTCATCACATGTTGTTTTAGTTGATATATGTGCACATATACAGTATGTGCTTTACCTTTCTACTGCATTTATAAACATGTAAACTTTGATTTGCTGTGCATTTGCTCACCGATTAAATGCTACTCTAAGGGTATTACAGTATAAATTGAACTGTTAATTATAGTGATGCGGTGCTATTTAGGGTTGAGTAGGCTTGATTGTTAAACACCAATTTTTGCACTTTAATAACATATTTTGAAATTTACCTATTTCCAATGAGAAAACGGGCGAATTTGTGTCTTTTCGTTCACATAAAGTCAGAAAAAAACAACATATGAATCCAAATTAACATGTATTTATACTAAAGTAATACAAAAATGACTACAAAAGATTTAGAAGTGAGTAGTTTTTCGAGATTTACGATTATACTGTAAATCACTTTCACGAATCAGCCCCCAAATGTAGTCTCCCATCATGTTCTCGTTATACTGTCCGTGGTAGCGGCGTTCAAAGTCCAGTATATCCTGGTGGAAGCGCTCGCCTTGCTCCTCCGAGTACGCTCCCATGCTCTCCTTGAATTTATCAAGATGAGCATCAAGGATATGGACTTTGAGGGACATCCTACAGCCCATTGTGCCGTAGTTCTTCACCAGAGTCTCAACCAGCTCCACATAGTTTTCGGCCTTGTGATTGCCCAGGAAGCACGGAACCACTGCGACAAAGCTGTTCCAAGCCGCTTTCTCCTTACTAGTGAGCTTCTTGGGGAATTCATTGCACTCCAGGATCTTCTTTATCTGTGGTCCGACGAAGACACCGGCTTTGACCTTTGCCTCAGACAGCTTAGGGAAGAAGTCTTGAAGGTACTTGAAGGCTGCCGACTCCTTATCTAGAGCTCTGACAAATTGTTTCATAAGGCCCAATTTGATGTGCAGTGGTGGCATCAGCACCTTCCGGGGGTCCCAGCCGTACTCATCATACTTCAAGGCGTCCAGCAAGGTCTTGATGCTGTTGTAATCCTCTTTGAGGTGCACCGAGTGAGCCAGGGGAAGAGACGGGTACTTGTTACCATTATGGAGCAGCACGGCTTTGAGGCTCCTGGATGAGCTGTCAATGATGGACAGTATAACGAGAACATGATGGGAGACTACATTTGGGGGCTGATTCGTGAAAGTGATTTACAGTATAATCGTAAATCTCGAAAAACTACTCACTTCTAAATCTTTTGTAGTCATTTTTGTATTACTTTAGTATAAATACATGTTAATTTGGATTCATATGTTGTTTTTTTCTGACTTTATGTGAACGAAAAGACACAAGACACGTTTTCTCATTGGAAATAGGTAAATTTCAAAATATCACTGTCCTGGTCACAAAAGCAAAGTTTGTGGGGAATAATAGCCATTTTCTATACTTTTAAGGTATAAGCAATTAGGAAATAACACTTACTACCCAGGAACAAAAATTGTGTTACATAGTGTAATTAAATGGACTGGCATGGCATTTTGCATGGATGGTCTTTTAGGTAAATGTCTCTTGGCGTGGCTGAATTCGTTCCAGTCAGATGTGCAGTTTTTGAGATTTTTTTGTTGTTTGTTTATTTTTTTTAAAGAGGCTTAGCGCTGTGAAAGTTTGGAGTTGTAGCCTGAAATTTTTACGGTTGCTATTTACAAAAATGCTGTCTAGTTATGAATTACTATCTACAATAATTAATGTACTCAGGTACACATGCGGTCTTCATTAAAGTCCCAATTTAAAGACAGTACGTTTCACTGTAGCCCTCTGGATGAAACTGTTAGCTAGTTGACTATTTATTTATTTATTTATTTATTTATTTATTTATTTATTTTAATTAGCAGTGGAAGAAAACCGCTTCAGCAAGTACAGTAGAATCTGCCAGAACTGACGGACGCTGAATCAGATACTAATGAGAGCATAACAAATACAAAATAAAAACCAGGGAAACGCAAGAAAGCTGGGAGACTTTGTATAAATGGATAATATATTTTTAAATGCTGCAATAACAGTTCTGCTTGTGAAACAGAACAGGTGATTTGTTTGCACTATGCGGGACCTTATTTTCCACCATTGGTGCTTGAGCCCCGGAGTGCTCACAGAATCACCGCCTGTGCACCTATTATCAGTGATTAATGCCTGGGTTTCAAACGAACTGATTATCGCTCACCACTACTGTATTGCTATAAGAAAAGTGTGTTTTAAAAAAAAGTATTTTCAGCTTCCAATCACTTAAAATATGCTGACGATAATGTAAACACCAAGCTACAGACAGCGAGTCCCTTAAACGTGTTACTGTTTATAGATAAGAACTCAACTTTATTGTGAATATACTGTGTTATTATGTTTTAAGCAACATACTACGATAATGTTCACTATGATAATTGTTTGTTTTTTAGTTTTAAGATGTTTAGTAAAACGTGGCCTATTGTTTGACCTCGTTAGTACAACCGCCCCCCTTTGCTAATGACTTCAGTCAGGGTTGTAACACAGTATAAATGATCTCCACATTTTTGTAAAATGACCTTACTTTAAAACGTGTTTCAGTAAATTCAAACGATAAACTTCACACTTCACTGGACACAAACGTAAAGCGTCATTGGTTGGCACTGGGAGATGAAGGGAGGTTTCAGTTCTGAGTGACTGTTTTCTAAGCATTATTTGTGAATGCTTATTCACCACTGCTACACCCAGTTAGAAAACTGACTTTTCTGCATTTTTTGAACGTGAGATTATATGTGTACATTTGTTTTAAGTACTCGCCCAGAGGACTACTGAGACACAGACATCAACTAGTCCTCATCTGATTTAATTAGCTGGCCTCGGGCGAGCGTGAGCTTCTAAACATGTTTTTATACTTTTTACCCAACTCACTAAATTATGCTTACATTTAAACTGAGTATAATTAAACGACTTGCTGCTGGCCATTTACAAGTCTGTAATCCTGTACCTCTAGTGAGGTGTGTTAGGCTCTGGCTGTGCTGCCACAAAAACCCACGCGTGATGACTACACCCACATAAAAAATGGTTCTTAAATGGTTCTTTCGATGTTGTCAAGGTTCTTTAAATAACCTTTTGTGTGTGAAGAACCTTATACCTTATTAGATGGTTCTTTAGCAGGCTAAAATGCAGAAAAGGGTTCTTGATAATTTTGCAAAAAGAATCCTCCCACAACCAACTTGCATGTTCTTCTAATGAGTGCAGCGACTGGGGAGAGTTCAGAGACGGGGAGGTGCTTTTTTTAATTAATTATTTTTTAACAACAATTCAGTTTCTTTTTTTTAAATTGTGTTATTTTTTCATGATTTATTTTTCAATCTCTTTTTTTTCAGGTTTATTTACATTGTAGGTGTGCTGTGTGTACTCTGCACTGTAAAACCAAAGAACGTGTGATGCGTTTATAAGCTAATAGAGTTAAGCTAAAGTGTGTTTATTGATGCAGAGAGGTGATCTATCCCTAAACAGCAGTGTTATAAGTGATAATGTAAACACTGGTGTTTAGACATTTGTAACATGAACACATTGTTAAACACTTTTTTTCACACACCCTGAATATCACTGTTCGATTAGTTTACCTACATTAGCATTATAGGAATCCAATATTACTGATAATCAACTTATGTGAAAACAGAACATCTCAACAGTTCAACTTTAAGTATAAATGGATTATTTTAAAACCACCCATTTTAGCAGGGAAAGACACACACACACACACATCGAGAGATGAAACTGTTAAATAAAACAAAATAAACAAAATTGTCATACAAACATGGATCTGTTAAATAATATTTAACTAAATACGAACTAAACACTGGCGTCGATGAGCGCCATTTGAACAGCGGCTGGTCTGGACTTGGCTCGCGCTCAGGCTCTGCTCGGCTCGCGCTCAGCTGTTCGAAGTTGCCAACGGTTATTTTTTTTCCCTGAGGTAAAGCATCTCTGGTCTGTCTGAAGTAAGTCATTCATCTTCTTAAGATAATGTTCAATACTTTTTATTATATTTAATATAATTTTATATGTAAAAATAAGGTATAAAAAGTCTCATTTAAGCTGCTATTTATTTATTTTTTTGGCAGAGTTGAGCTTGTTTTGGTTGTTACCCGCACAAGAAATACAATAGGCCTTGAGGGTAAGTTATTTACGCAACTTGTTTCCTTTCTTGAAAGAGATTTGTCCTGTTTTTTTTTCATCAGCATCGCTGCGCCTGTAACAGATTATTGTATTTTCATACGTGTTGTGTTACTGCGTGAAAAATAAAAACCTAGTTAATGCTATAACATAATGCGCTCCCCCCCACCCCCGTTTTCATTTTATTATTCAATTAAAATGTAAGTTATTTATCTTTAAGTACATGCAGTTACACACCAATTCAGGTTTAATGTTCAAATGTATCATATTGAAAGAAAAAAGACGCGACCAAGCTATAGCGTTATACGGACTGTTTTCATAGCTTCTGTCATCAACGCTCTCTCTGGCTTCAGCCCACAGCCTCAACTAAGGCATTGTGGGCGTGGCCTTTTCCCTATCAGACTGCATTTTAACATTCCATTTCATAATCAATCGCTGGTTTATACTGAGCAATGGATTTTCACTGTTGTTACGAACTTAACTTATCAACAGCGATATTGTAGTTCACTGTATCGTTTGCCCAGCGTGAACAATTGATTCATAATTGGTAGTCTTAAAAGCTTTAAAATAATAGGCATGACTAGTAATAAGCTATTTTTTTTAAACTATTTATTATTATTATTATTATTATTATTATTATTATTATTATTATTATTATTATTATTATTATGTCTTGAACTGTGGTGATCATTGTATTTTTTTGTATGTGTACGGGAGTCATCTAGGAGTTTATGTTTTCCCCAATGTGTTTGCATTGTGGGTTTTCTCCAGGTACTCCGGTTTCCTCCCACAGTCCAAAGACCTGCTGTTTAAATTGCCCTCTGTGTGTGTGTGTGTGAGAGAGTGTGTGTGTGGTGCCCTGCGATGGACTGGCGTCCTGTCAGGGTGTAGTCCTGCCTTGCATTGCCCTGTGTCTACTGGGTTAGGCGCCGGCTCACTGTGACCCTCTAAAGGAATAAGCTGTTATGATTATTATTATTATTATTTGTTTATTTAGCAGACGCCTTTATCCAAGGCGACTTACAGAGTCTAGGGTGTGTGAACTATGCATCAGCTGCAGAGTCACTTACAATTACGTCTCACCCGAAAGACGGAGCACAAGGAGGTTAAGTGACTTGCTCAGGGTCACACAATGAGTCAGTGGCTGAGGTGGGATTTGAACCGGGGACCTCCTGGTTACAAGCCTGTTTCTTTAACCACTGGACCATAGTCTAAACAGTTTAATTATTTTATTGTTGTGATTTTTTTTTACTTTATTTTATTCACAGGCCAAAGCATAGGTATGAATGTTCCACTGCCTCCATTAAGCGAGTATGTAAAAAGACATCTGAAGGAAAATGAATCTGTCATGGTATGGTCAAAAATGATTGAGGAAAGTGCACGCTACTACCTGGGCCTATTTCCACACATTGGCCAAAGTGCAGAATACCGCAGCATGGGACACAAATTTTACCAGACCTATCCCACAATCAAGCAGGAAGGAAATGAACCCTGGGTATGTCTCTGAACATTTGGCCTGAGTTATTTTGATATAGAGGAATTTTCCAATTTAAATGATTTTTAGTGCATTTTTAAAGTTACTCTCACACTATTGTTTGGTATATTATTAATGTTTTCTGTGTACCTCCAGTCATTCTCTCTGGCAAACTCACAGACACTCCAGCCCCCTGCTCTTCTCTTCAGTGTTTTAATGTATTTCACAGTCTGTCTTCTGCAAATCCTATAGTTCTCGCATTTGAGATGGAGTAAGAAAATAAAGTCTTCTGGAGGTGAAACACCACTAAAAAAACAAAGGGGTTTCACTGTTGCAATGGATCAATGCTCAAATGCAATAGTGATAAACAGTGATGACCAGGGGTTTCGCTGTCGCTCGTCACTCTCGTAATTTGCGAATGTTTTTTGAAAGTGACGACAAAAAAAAAGTGGAATCGTCACTAGTGACGATGGTTCCTGTTTGTACTATAAAAAAAAATCAATTTTGTTAAAGTCACACACAACGCCTCGTTCTTTAAAAGAAGGGATCGCTAAACCATAGAGTCACTGCTGCTGATCAGATCAGCGCCTCGGCCTCATCGATTCATTGACTCTGCAACGTTCTTATCCCGTGGTAAGCGACGTAAATGCAGTCAGCCATTCAGCGCCTCAGTTTCATGTTGCGTGTCAGTTACCATGGTAACCCAGACCGCTTCACGAGGCTGTACTCGGTGCTGCTGTAGCTTTCAGCCTCGCATTATTCTTTGCAACCTGACAGCTTCTGCCGCAGTGTTAGCGCCATTGCGCCAATGTCCCGCTGAAATTCTCTTAACGCGCTCGTGTGTCCCCCTTCCCTGACCAGACGCAATCAATACCAATACGCAGTAAATGAATGTATGTTGTATTACCATGACATGTCTGACGACAGGCTAATCTTTTTTACTTGTTTGTTTACACTTGCGTTTTCATAATTAAACTCCCGTGCTTTTATTCTCCAGTCCAGTAAGCGCTCACACCCGCCCTGTTTACACAGGCAGTTTCACAGTAAAGCATGGACAACAACATCTGGCTTGCTAACAACATGGCCCGGCGCAAATATAACCTCGTATCCGTTACACCCGACCATTACTTCTGGAAGAATAAGTAATAAGCTTCGGCAGTGACTGCTGAAATGTAGGTTATTATAGTTGTGCTTAAATATACTGTCTGCAGAAGATTTGTGAAACGAAAACGCATCATTACCTAAAAAAAGAAAAAAAGTAGCCTACGGTAACGTTATAAAATATGTGAAATGTGTCTTTTCTATGACCAAAAATGCTACAATTCAGGGCCGAAAGTATTCCGTATGTGTTAAGCAACAACTGTCTCTTGACCATTTCGCCAGTAGGCCTATAACGAGCATGATAAAATTGTATATATACAGTGTATGTGGTTTTATACGGCACTGTATATACAACACATCTTGCATTGAGAAAACACCACTGGAATCGGAATAAAGGAAATTCTTATGTAATACAGTTCACGTGCAGCATGGTTTTGGTATCATTTTCTAAACTATATAATTATGTGCAGTATTAAAATAAGTTAAAGACATAGCAAATCCACAAAACCAACGAAATACATAGTGTATATTTGACATTTTATTTGTAGTGTTCTGTGTAACACGGGCCATCGTTTAACCTGAAGCAGATATACTCGTTTATCATATTATCAACACCAACGTGTAAAAATAAAGCAACAATTGTTTTGAAAACTGTCCAAAATATTTACTCTGTGTGCTAAGAATGAAAAATGTCAAGATAAAAATAATTTTTTATATGGAAATTGTCAAAATAAAAGGGGAAGCTGGAAGAATTTACCAGTCAGGACAACGGCATTTAAATGCTACTACTATTAAACTGTATCTGTTGGTAATGTGGTTTCTTCTAGCAGTTTTCAAACTGGGGTACTCGAGAAAAATTCTGAAATGGCAGACAACGCATTTTATTTAGTACCACTTGCCAATCTATTGCAAACTTTTGTCACGTAATCAGTGTTTAATCGCTAACACCAGACTGACGCGCTGTGACAGCGTTCAGTGCACACATGGCTAATTTACATATTAAATATGTACATTTTAAATAAGCCCTGTTGTTTAAATGTAATATAAACAGTTGGGCGGTTACTGCAGTTTGTCTGGGATACAAAAAAAGACATTTTAAAAAACTAAGCCTAGTCTTTAACTCATTTTATTTCTTGTGTGCGTTCATGCCTGCAAGTCGATATTTTATTCTTTTCAATGACCCGATTAAAGTTTATTGTAACTTAAGTACTACATTTCAAAATACAGAATGTATGGCCAATCAGAAACCAAAGTATTGTCATGCGGTCTAGTTTGACAAGCCGTTACGTCTGGTGTGAGAGTAGTTTTAGCTTTCAATCTAGTGAAAAAATGTGGATTGTTTGCTCAATACTAGTACATTACTAGCAAATGGCGATCAAGGCAAAATACCATCAAAGATTAATAACGCCAAAAATGTCTTGCGACTGAAGCTCTCTCCAATTTCCCTGCCATTATCAGTGATTTGTGTGGTAACAAGCAGGGACATCTATCTATGACACTGATAGGTACGCGTTTTATTGTTGTTTTTTTAATTAGCATCAGTACGGTACGTTTTAGTCACCAATAATTAAAAAAATGTCAGTAATATGTTTTCGTATTGAGGCCAGCTGTAGAGATGCGTAGATAGTGAACTTTGCCTTCTTTTCTATAACTTTATCATCAATATAAATGCATGATTGCGGTAAACTTGTGCGCGCGAATTAAAAAACAAAACTGTTAGCCAATACTGTAAAATGTCGCAGAAGAAAATCCACTCGTTTTTTCAGCGTGGCCACAGCAGAGTGAAACAGAACAAACAGAACAACAAGTTGTAGAAAATGAAGACTTGGATTCGGAACACCAGAAAAAAACAACAAACAAAGCTCACACGTGTCAGATAACAAAAAGAAAACAAGCAGCAAAGTTTCAGCCTTATTGGAAAACTCTGTTTCCATGGGTTGTATATAATATTCTAACACTGTTTTTTTCTTCTTTTTATTGTAAAAAGACATACACCTGGATCTTTTTGGAATGCGATTTCTCTGGATACTGGTACTGATGTCAAGTAACAACCTATCGGTTATTATGTTTTTTTTTCTAGGTTTGGAGTTGACTGCAGCAATATTACTTCTACCATCCCTGTTAAAAGAAGATTCGTCAACTTTATTTGTGATAGATCAAGTACATTTTGATTGATCGGTTGTTTCCATCTTTTACTGCTTGTAGGCTGAATGTAAGAGAATGTAAAAGAAACATTGCAACTAACAGATATATTTACATTTTGTATACCTTTTGCATGTACTATATATTACTATTTGATCAAAACAAACGTTTGTAAATGTTTTAGAATATTTTTTCTGATATTATGTAAACATAAGTGGCCTTTCCTTCCACCCCATGTGCATTTGTAATAGGTCTTATGTATATTCAGCCAGTGCAATTATCCTATCAGAAACATTTTGAATAACCTCCGTCCATAATGTTTTTTTTTTTTTGTTGTTTTGTAGTGTATTTTTTTTTTTTTTGACATGTATGGGTTTCTGAATTTTAAAAATATATATTTCAGGACCCAGCCCTCCCAACCCCTGTGATTTGTTTTACATGACTGTACAGAGGGAACTCCTATGTCATACGAGAGAGTGACCGTCGTAATGGATGGCCAGTCCATGCTAACTGGTGATTTGAATCTGGATGCGTCTCTTGCTTTGGGGGCTGTCTGTTTTTTCTTTATATTATATATTTGGTATTGAATATCCAAAGCAGACGAGGAAGACAATTAGCTTTTTGGAGGCATTCGTCTTCAAACTTAATACTTTAAAGTATTAAAAGACTATATAATGCTGTTTCTGTTCTGGACTCGCTTTATGTTTAGTGCCACCTAGTGGTAATTCTCATTATTCTCCAGTAAAGCAACTACTTCCTGTGTTATGTTAGGTTATAGGAAGTGAGAACCTAGAGGTTTGGAGACTTACAGTTTATACATGAGGCTAGTGTTGTGCAATGCTTGGCAACAATCCTGCGTCATCCTCACTGCATAGTTCTTAAGAGAGCAATATCTGTAAGTACGTTTATTATTTACACAGATATCATTGATATTAACATATTATTACTGAATTAAGTCATTATTTTTGACATGTTTTTAAGATGTTTTTCATTGATGTTATTTAGCATGTAAGCTGCATCGGATAAGCAGCTAGTTAGCTAGCTAGCTATTTAGTACTAGTTATTCGTAGCTACTGCAATACTTACCTTATACTCATCTGTTTTATGTGTGGTTCATGCTGTTATTTTACTGCACTTAGGCAGCGTCATGTGAATATTACTTATATTGTTGTGAGAATGAATACTTACATGAGTATGCATTTGTGATTTGTATTTGCAGTTTCACACTTTTATTCAAGTAAAGCCTCTAAAGATACACCCTGTCTCTTGGAGAATCATTTGAATGAGTGTTTAGCTGACTGGATAGTTGGATACGAGTTACATTCATCGAGGCCAGTACAGTGAAAAGATAACTTCTGAGCAAGAGCTGTCAAAACAGATGCTGGATTCTGACTGCAACGTCATTTATGACACCAAGGCCTATAACGTCATCCTCAGACAAGCAGGCCAGACAGACAATACTACGCTCTCCTCCGGTCAAGTTTAGCCACTAAGATGGAAGGCGTTAACAAAGCAGCCAAAATGGAAGCACAACAGGAGATGGAAACTCGGTCTGTTTCCTCCAAGTCATCCCTGTCATCAGCTGTGTCAAGGACCAGCGTAGAAGTAATTAAGACGCGCGCTAGGGCTGCAGCAGCTCGAGCAAGAGCCGCTTATTCTAGAAGAGAGATTGAAATGAAAGTAGAGAAGGCTCGTCTCGAAGCAACTCTGGAAGCATTGCAGCAAGAGAAAGAAGCTGAAGCCGCACAAGTCGAAGCAACGGTGATGGAGGCAGCAGCTGCAGAATTTGAAATGGCAGAAGAGGAAAATAAAGTCATCTTCAAGCTTCCATCACAGAGCCCACAACAGCGCACCCGTGAGTACGTGAGGCGTCACCCTGACGTCAGTGCCAGCAATCAGGCACCTCAAGAGAGAGACGGGGATCCAAGCAACACCTCACAGGTAGACACAGTCCCCCATGTACCAGACAGTCTAGGAAAGGCCACGTCATCACCACCGCATCCAGCAAACGATGCCACGCGGCACAGTTGGAGAGTGAAGTCAGAATTGCAGCGTAGCTCTCCCTACCCTAACGACCAATCGCCATACAGAGCCACCGATCGGGCTCATTTAAGGGACAATTCAGCCACATCTGAGCTCGCCAAATATCTAGCTCGGAGCCAGCTCGTGTCTTCAGGGCTTACCAAATTTGACGATCAGCCAGAGAACTACCAAGCTTGGAAGTCATCTTTTCTCAACGCCATTGAAGATTTGGAGCTGACCGCGGGAGAAGAGCTTGGCTTGCTCATCAAGTGGCTTGGAAAAGAGTCGGCAGAACATGCACGAAGGATTAAGTCAGTCAACGTTAGATATCCACCTACTGGACTGAAGATGATTTGGGAGAGGTTAGAGGAGTCTTACGGTTCACCAGAAGCTATCGAGAAAGCCCTGTTCACAAAGATAGAAAACTTCCCTAAGATATCCAATAAAGACCACCGGAGGCTTCGCGAGCTCGGAGACATGTTGCTGGAGCTAGAGGCGGCGAAGCAGGATGGGTACCTACCCGGCCTAACGTATCTGGACACAGCCAGAGGAGTGAATCCCATTGTGGAGAAGTTGCCTTATAGCCTACAGGAAAAGTGGAGGACACAAGGGTCAAGGTATAAGCAGGAACACCTCGTCGCCTTTCCACCCTTCTCCTTCTTCTCAAGTTTTGTGCGCAGCGAGGCTAAAGCACGAAATGACCCCAGCTTCGACTTCTCCTCACCCCCTACTCCCCCTGGTAAGCGAGAGCAGTTACCCAGAAGTCACAGCAATGCACTCGCGCCTGTGTCCGTCCACAAAACTGATGTGTCTTCTTCACGTACACCTCCGAACACAGACAATGGAGAAAAAACAAAAGGAGATCCTGATAGACAGTGTCCAATCCACGGAAAACCTCACCCGTTGAAGAAATGCAGGGGCTTCAGAAGTATGTCGTTAGAAGATCGCAAGCAATTCCTGAAAGAGAGATCTATCTGCTACCGCTGCTGTGGTTCAACTGAACACCAAGCAAGAAACTGCAAAGTAACTGTCACGTGCTCTGAGTGCAACAGTGACAGGCACCCTGCAGCTCTACATCCTGGACCAGCTCCATGGGTTTCAAAACCTCCTCTTCCTCCCTCAGAGCATGGCGGGGAGGAAGAAGATCCGTTCCCTCCAGCTGTTACATCCAAATGCACAGAGGTATGTGGAGAAGGCTTTAGTGCAAGGTCATGCGCCAAGATATGTCTGGTCAATGTCTATCCTAATGGCCGCCACCAGGAAACCAGGAAGATGTATGCTATCCTGGACGATCAGAGTAACAAGTCGTTAGCACGGTCAGAGTTTTTCAACATGTTCGACATCAAGGGAACCACCGTACCATACACCCTGAAAACGTGTGCTGGGGTAGCCGAAACAGCTGGCAGAAGAGCTATTGGTTACACAGTAGAGTCTGCCGATAGGAAGACCAACCTCTCACTCCCTACCCTAATAGAGTGCAATCAAGTCCCAAACAACAGAGCAGAGATTCCCACTCCTGAGGCTGCCTATCACCATCGTCATTTGAAAGCCATAGCTGATGAGATACCACCTTTGGACCCAGATGCAGACATTCTTCTGCTACTAGGAAGAGACATTCTGAGGGTGCACAAAGTCAGAAGGCAGTTCAATGGCCCTCATAATGCCCCATATGCCCAGAAACTGGACTTAGGGTGGGTGATCATAGGTGACGTATGCCTTGGCAGTGCCCACAGACCTACGGAGGTGAGCACTATGAAAACCTGCGTCTTGGAGAACGGACGCCCAAGTCTTTTTAGCCCGTGTGAGAACCACATCAAAGTGAAAGAGAATTTCAGTCTCCATGGTCAGCACCAAAGCTTCTCACAAACTCCCATGCGAAGCTCATCTGCCACCACGAGTGACAAAAACCTGGGACAATCAGTCTTTTGTCAAACCAAAGATGACAACAAGATTGCGCCGTCTATGGAAGATTTGACGTTTCTCCAGGTAATGGAAGAAGAATTCTTCAAAAATGAAACAAACAGCTGGGTTGCTCCACTGCCGTTTCGCAAACCAAGGAGATTGCTTCCTAACAACAGAGAGTATGCTGTAAGTCGATTTAAATCACTCCGTCGCACACTGGAGAAGCGACCAGAAATGAAAGAGCACTTTATTGAGTTCATGCAGAAGATACTCGATAACCAGCATGCAGAGCTTGCACCTACTCTTCAGGAAGGCAAAGAATGTTGGTATCTCCCTACCTTCGGAGTGTACCACCCACGGAAGCCTGGGCAAATCCGTGTGGTGTTCGATTCCAGTGCACAGTTTGACGGCGTCTCCCTCAATGATGTACTGCTTACCGGGCCAGATCTTAACAACAGTCTCCTGGGAGTACTCATGAGATTTAGACAAGACCCAGTCGCCATCACTGCTGACATTCAGCAAATGTTTCACTGTTTTGTGGTGCGAGAAGACCACAGAGATGTTTTGCGCTTCCTCTGGTATCGCAACAATGACCTCAGCAACGACGTCGTAGACTACCGTATGAGGGTTCACGTTTTTGGAAACAGTCCGTCACCAGCAGTTGCCATCTATGGTCTAAGAAGGGCAGCCAGAGATGAAGAAAAAGAATATGGCTCTGACGTGCGACGTTTGGTAGAAAGAGATTTCTACGTGGACGACGCACTGAAATCCTTCCCTTCTGAAGCAGAGGCCATCAACGTTCTAAGACGAGCACAAGAGATGCTGGCGGTTTCTAATCTCCGGCTCCACAAGATAGCTTCGAACAAAACAGAAGTAATGGACGCATTTCCTGCAGAGGACCGGGCCAAAGACATCCAAGACCTGGATCTCTCTGTGGACGACCTGCCCGCTCAGCGGAGCCTTGGAGTGAAGTGGAACATCATGCTTGACACATTTACATTCGAAGTCCCAGACGGCCAAAAGCCTTTCACACGCCGAGGTGTGCTTTCAACGGTAAATAGCTTGTTCGACCCTCTCGGGTTTCTAGCCCCAGTAACCATACGAGGAAGACTGCTCCTCCGACAACTCTCTTCAGAAGCAAGTGAATGGGACACTCCACTCTCTGAGAACAGACGCGAAAATTGGAAGAGGTGGCACGATTCCCTGCAGGATTTAAGGCACCTGCACATCCCACGCACTTACACCACTACCTCCCCTTCCAAGGCCCACCAAGTAGAACTCTGCGTCTTCTCAGATGCTTCCATGGAAGCTATTGCTGCGGTAGCTTACCTTAAAGTAACAGATCGAAATGGAAAGCATGAGGTTGGTTTCGTCCTTGGAAAGGCTAAACTAGCTCCACAGCCTGAGCTGACTACCCAGATTGGAGCTCTGCGCCGCGGTGTTAGCCGTTGAGATTGCCGAACTAATTGTTGAAGAAATAGATCTGAAACCAGACACCATCAGATTTTACACTGACAGCAAGGTAGTGCTTGGCTATATCTACAATCAAACTAGACGATTTTACGTATATGTGAGTAATAGGATCCAACGCATCAGACAGTCCACCCAGCCGGGACAATGGAGCTACGTTCCCACGGAACTTAATCCTGCTGACCACGGCTCACGGTCTGTTCCTGCAGACCAGCTCGCCAGCACCACATGGCTAACAGGACCAGCATTCCTGTACGATTCATCAGGACAGGTCTCTGAAGAAGCTTCATTTGACCTCATCGATCCTGAGTCTGACACCGAGATCCGCTCTCAGGTGACTGCCCTTGTCACTGAAGTTTGAGAATCAGCTGAGGTCAAAACGCTTTGAGCGTTTCTCCAACTGGAAATCTCTCACGCAAGCAATTGCCAGACTTCATCACATTGCTCACTGCTTTACTCGTCCATCACCTGACAGCAACTGTGTTGGTTGGCACATCTGCAAGAAAGGCCTGTCAGAGGTTGAGCTTTTAAAGGCTAAGAACATTATTATTCAGAACGTTCAGCGTGAAGTCTACCTTAAAGAATTAAAATGTATCGCCGCTCAGCGCGATCTTCCCACACAGAGTCCACTCCTGAAGCTTCATCCCATCATCGACAGCGACGGCCTGCTACGCGTAGGAGGACGCATAGTACAGTCAGGTCTGGAAAAAACAAACCCTCTCATCATCCCAAGCCACAATCACGTTGCTACCTTGCTTGTACGCTATCACCACGAAGAAGTGAAACACCAGGGCAGGCATTTTACAGAAGGTGCTATCCGAGCTAGCGGATTATGGATAATCGGAGCCAAGAGGTGCATCAGCAGCGTTATCCATAGATGTGTATCTTGCCGGAAACTGCGAGGAAGAAGAGAAGAGCAACAAATGGCTGACCTACCTGCTGAACGTCTGCAAACGGAACCTCCCTTCTCTTATGTGGGGCTTGATGTTTTCGGGCCATGGGAAGTCACCTCAAGACGTACTAGGGGTGGCCAAGCTAATAGCAAAAGGTGGGCAGTACTTTTCACCTGCATGTGCACCAGGGCTATCCACATTGAAGTAGTGGAATCAATGAGCTCTTCGAGTTTCATAAATGCATTACGAAGATTCTTCTCCATCAGAGGTCCCGCCAAACAGCTACGATCAGACTGCGGTACCAATTTCGTTGGTGCTTGTAAGGAAATGAAGCTGGATTCTCCAAGCCCGGACCAGACAAGAGTGGAGAAGTTTCTCCGCGATCGGAGATGTACCTGGGTGTTCAATCCCCCACACTCATCGGCACATGGGAACGGATGATTGGGATTGCACGGCGCATCCTGGATTCCATGCTCCTTCAGGTCGGACGTCCTCAGCTAACGCACAAGGTACTAATCACGCTTATGGCAGAGGTCACTGCCATAGTAAACGCAAGACCTTTAGTTCCCGTGTCGTCGGACCCTGAATCGCCTCTCATCTTGACCCCATCTATGCTTCTGACACAGAAGATTGGTGCACCACCTTCCCCACAGGTTGACTTTGTCAAAGGAGACCTGTTCAAGAATCAGTGGAAACGGGTGCAATACCTGGCCAATACCTTCTGGGATAGATGGCGGAGTGAGTACCTCAGTACTCTGCAAGGCCGCAGGAAATGGCAGTTTAAAAGGCCCAACCTTAAGGAAGGCGACATTGTCTTGATGAAAGAAAGTCAGACGAGGAGGAACGAATGGCCAATGGGAATCATTGTGAAGACTTTCCCCAGCAAGGACGGAATGGTCAGGAAAGTGGAGGTGAAGGTTGTCAGGCAAGGGACAACAAAGACCTTCTCAAGACCCATCTCAGAAGTAGTCCTTCTCTTGTCTCCAGAAGATAACTGAGATATGTATGTTTTAGTTAATAGTGGAATTTTAGCAATTCCAGACGGGGAGTGTTCTGGACTCGCTTTATGTTTAGTGCCACCTAGTGGTAATTCTCATTATTCTCCAGTAAAGCAACTACTTCCTGTGTTATGTTAGGTTATAGGAAGTGAGAACCTAGAGGTTTGGAGACTTACAGTTTATACATGAGGCTAGTGTTGTGCAATGCTTGGCAACAATCCTGCGTCATCCTCACTGCATAGTTCTTAAGAGAGCAATATCTGTAAGTACGTTTATTATTTACACAGATATCATTGATATTAACATATTATTACTGAATTAAGTCATTATTTTTGACATGTTTTTAAGATGTTTTTCATTGATGTTATTTAGCATGTAAGCTGCATCGGATAAGCAGCTAGTTAGCTAGCTAGCTATTTAGTACTAGTTATTCGTAGCTACTGCAATACTTACCTTATACTCATCTGTTTTATGTGTGGTTCATGCTGTTATTTTACTGCACTTAGGCAGCGTCATGTGAATATTACTTATATTGTTGTGAGAATGAATACTTACATGAGTATGCATTTGTGATTTGTATTTGCAGTTTCACACTTTTATTCAAGTAAAGCCTCTAAAGATACACCCTGTCTCTTGGAGAATCATTTGAATGAGTGTTTAGCTGACTGGATAGTTGGATACGAGTTACATTCATCGAGGCCAGTACAGTTTCGGCCTGTGTTTAGAAAATAAACACATAAAGTGATCATTAAGGTTCTGTTCTGAAAGTGCTGCAGAAATGTTTAGTGTTTTAAGTTTGTTTTTACTGGAGAAAATGTGAAGGAAGTCTCTAACCCTTTCATTTTAATTAATTTACTTAATTTCAATTTAATTATGTACATATTTTATGATTGTATTTAATAAATGGAGCTGCTTTTCTCCAATTAGAGAAAAAAAAAAGTTTTGCTGTATTTTTTTTAATTTTAATTCACCTTACACAGAAGTAGTTAGTAATTTGTGTGTTCTATTTATTACTGCTTTAACTAATAATGAAGATATTTCTATAGCTTACTTACAGAGAATTGTAAAAGGGAATGGTCTATCTACATAGTTAAATGTTACAATAACAAAAATACACTACATTAATCTTTAATTTCACACAATGATTTTGTAGTAGGAGCAATATAATAAAAATCAAGATGGGAGGGTCTGTATTGCGACAAAATATGCATGGGTAAGGAAATGGTTTGAAAGAATCTTTGGGGGGGGGGGGGGGGGGTAGAGAATCTAAAAAGGTTCCCTACTACAGCGATTCGTCAACTTTATTTGTGATAGATCAAGTACATTTTGATTGATCGGTTGTTTCCATCTTTTACTGCTTGTAGGCTGAATGTAAGAGAATGTAAAAGAAACATTGCAACTAACAGATATATTTACATTTTGTATACCTTTTGCATGTACTATATATTACTATTTGATCAAAACAAACGTTTGTAAATGTTTTAGAATATTTTTTCTGATATTATGTAAACATAAGTGGCCTTTCCTTCCACCCCATGTGCATTTGTAATAGGTCTTATGTATATTCAGCCAGTGCAATTATCCTATCAGAAACATTTTGAATAACCTCCGTCCATAATGTTTTTTTTTTTTTTTTGTTGTTTTGTAGTGTATTTTTTTTTTTTTTGACATGTATGGGTTTCTGAATTTTAAAAATATATATTTCAGGACCCAGCCCTCCCAACCCCTGTGATTTGTTTTACATGACTGTACAGAGGGAACTCCTATGTCATACGAGAGAGTGACCGTCGTAATGGATGGCCAGTCCATGCTAACTGGTGATTTGAATCTGGATGCGTCTCTTGCTTTGGGGGCTGTCTGTTTTTTCTTTATATTATATATTTGGTATTGAATATCCAAAGCAGACGAGGAAGACAATTAGCTTTTTGGAGGCATTCGTCTTCAAACTTAATACTTTAAAGTATTAAAAGACTATATAATGCTGTTTCGGCCTGTGTTTAGAAAATAAACACATAAAGTGATCATTAAGGTTCTGTTCTGAAAGTGCTGCAGAAATGTTTAGTGTTTTAAGTTTGTTTTTACTGGAGAAAATGTGAAGGAAGTCTCTAACCCTTTCATTTTAATGAATTTACTTAATTTCAATTTAATTATGTACATATTTTATGATTGTATTTAATAAATGGAGCTGCTTTTCTCCAATTAGAGAAAAAAAAAAGTTTTGCTGTATTTTTTTTAATTTTAATTCACCTTACACAGAAGTAGTTAGTAATTTGTGTGTTCTATTTATTACTGCTTTAACTAATAATGAAGATATTTCTATAGCTTACTTACAGAGAATTGTAAAAGGGAATGGTCTATCTACATAGTTAAATGTTACAATAACAAAAATACACTACATTAATCTTTAATTTCACACAATGATTTTGTAGTAGGAGCAATATAATAAAAATCAAGATGGGAGGGTCTGTATTGCGACAAAATATGCATGGGTAAGGAAATGGTTTGAAAGAATCTTTGGGGGGGGGGGGGGGGGTAGAGAATCTAAAAAGGTTCCCTACTACAGCGATGCAAGAACCTTTAATAGATAGAACCTTTTTTTTCTTTAAAGAACCATTTTGAAAAGGTTCTAGCCTAGATAGAACCTTTTTTTCTAAGTGTGTATGTTTTAAATAGTTTTCAGTTAGGTTGGAGCGGTGTGTTTTTAGCATGCACCTCGTTACTGCCATATGTCAGTATAGACGACATTTTGTTTTATATTTTACACTTCCTGCTCTACCTGGTTGTGGTTGTTTTTCTTTACAAAGTATATTTATAATTGTATTGTTAATAAAGCACACTACATTTATGACCGTTTTATTTAAAAAACTTGTATTCCTATACGTTGCTATGTGTTTAAAATAATTATGTATATGTGGAGAATTAACTCTGTGGACGCCCATGGTGATATTACGTTAACTATATCATATATAATACTTGGTGTATACCACTGCCGGTAGATGCTTCCCATATACATTTACAATAATGTACAATATTTCAGGTTTCCATAGCAGAAACACACAGGTCACTACTGTATGTACAATCTATATAGCCATCTACATATCATAAACGATGTGATATTAAACGTTCAATACAAGAATGTATAATAACATGAACTAACTTTAATAAAAAAAATAGCACAAACCTCACGAAGCAGTCCATTGTTTTTTTTTCTTTATGAGGAGTCTTCTTGGCAAAGCCGCCGGCAGTGACAAAGCAATACCAGTTTAGACTGACAGTTTTGCCTAGCCAAATTCTCCCGATCGGTAAAATCCATAAATCGAAATCAAACGTATATTGTTTTCGGATCCGGTGAATTCTGACCAGCTTGACGAGGGTAGTGGAAATACTAAATGTATGCTAGCGTTTAGCCCGACTGTTTCTTTGTCTCCTACCATGCAAGTCTATGTGTACACTGAGGGAATAAGGTGTGTCAGAGTTGCCTTTCAAATCGAAGACGACCAGCAAACATTATGTATGGGCTACTCCTGCCCTTGTGGTAAGTAATGCTGAGCTCTATATATCAGAGCTGTCGAAGGAGTTCCGTGAAGCTAGCAACAATAAGCAACAATAAGATGATTACTTTCGGTTTTCAAAACGGCTCAGCGCAGGCAAGGTATCAAAATAAATGTCCCGTATCCAGCACAAAAATATAGTTTATATACATATAGAAAGTGGGGTGCGATGTAATGTAGACACACTGGGGGTACAGAAAATAAAGTTACTTACTTAAGATTTACGTCACTGTAATAGCAACACTACTTTTTATGTCAGGTGTCTAGTTAAAACAGCCGTTTTCCCTTGTTTGCATCATGCTTATATCGATTGCAATAAGTATATTAACAGGAACAAGAACAGTTTTGAAGCACCACCAATTCCTATCATTTGGGGGTGGGTTTTGCCAGTACTTCAATGTCATCACAATAGACACTATTCAAATTTTGACTGACAAATGTGGAAGGAATAGTTAACACACTGATGCAATACATGAAATGTTTTAAGATCAACATTTACATTCCCACATTTTTGGCAGGCACTATGTTCTTGTTCAGATATATGGGATAATATATATTTTTTAATCCCGTCTTTGGATATTTCTTTTGGTTGTATTAAAAGTAAAGATTTATATTTAACGTGCATTGAAAATATATATAATGGACTCATTAAAGACGTATGAAAAGGAAATTCAAAATCTACTTCCCTCATTCCAAAGATACGTCACCATGCAATACTTGGCACTATATGGTGTTGTTCCTAACATAACATTTTCTTTAGAATTTTGTCATAGGAGTTCCCATTTTCAAAAACAGTCTGACAGTAGTAGTTGTGGAGTATATGTATGTTTGTTTGCAAAAACATTGCTATTCGGTGGTAATCACACTGCACTGTGTTGCAATAGAATGAGGGAACTTTTAATATATGAGTTAGCCCTCCAAATAATTATTCCTGTATAAATAAATTTAAAATTAATCAAAAGTTATGTTCCTCTGTGTTCCATATCTCAAAATTAATATTTCAAGTGCTTAGTTTTTTCTAGTTCTCATAGTGTTTTGTTTTTTAGGACATCGTGGATCTGATCTTCTACAGTGTTATACTTGATCCTGTGCAAATATTTTTTATATATATATTTTTAGAATGCCCTGAAGGGTGCTGTTGAGAGCCGAGGACTTCCGGAGATTTCCTCAAATTAGAAATGAGTTTTTTTCTCCCCCCAGTGCTGTTAACAGTAGTCTAGTTTAGCTTAAAATTTACTTTACAAATTAAAGCACAGGTAATTCAATTTCAAAGTGTGGTGTCATCTTTATTTTCTGTACCCCCAGTGTGTCTACATTACATTTCACCCCACTTTCATAGATGCACAATCTTTAGTTTTGTCAGGAGTGGGTCTTGAGTGTGCCCAGCACCCGAAAATGCAGGGAAAATGGCTGTTTTAACTAGACACCTGACATTAAAAGTAGTGTTGCTATTACAGTGACGTAAATCTTAAGTAAGTAACTTTATTTTCTGTACCCCCAGTGGGTCTACATTATATTTCACCCCACTTTCATAGATGTACATTCTGTGTACATTCTCAGGGAAAGCTGTCTTGTGATAGTGGTTGGTGGCTGCTGATCTTGGCCACATGTTGGTCTTGTGCCGTTTACCTCAACCATACAGCTGATGAATATCCATAGCTAATAAAGTACAGAAAAAGTTAGTTCTTTATTAGTAGCATTAATTATACAATGCAAAAATGGGTGGATAAAAAGAAAATAAATAATAAAATAAATTTGATGTACACAAAGTTTAATTTATGTATTTAATTAAATCATATTTATTGTACTGCGTTTTTTTTTATTGCATATACATATAATCACATACAATTAATACAATTTAAGAGGTATGACACAGGCCCGGTTTTTGGGATGGAACCGCATAACAGTCTCGCGTTTTGATTGGTCCATGTCTGTCACATGAATACGTCGTCACACGAGTGGAAAAGCGTGCAGGCATTTTTAACATTGTGATCAGATAGAGAGAGTGATCTGCTTTCCACAATCTTACCATTAAAATATAATGTGCTATTACACTGTACTGATATAACAAACTATGAGGAATTACTTTATATAAATTATCATGTTATGCACGAATGTAAGAATTGGCTTTCTGTGGTGGTGTACTTTTTTCTTTCAAGTAGCATATATCTATAATCGTTTTTGCGATGTATTTTAATATAAAACATATACACTATTGCAGTTTTGTTACAGGATACATTAGTTTATCTCTAATGTAATCACAGTTTTACATATAGACTGCCCCTGTTTTCATTTACGTCGCAAATTCTGGGCCGCTTTACTTTTCAGATAATGTCCCAAATTCTGGGCCGATTTGGTTTGCAGATAACATCCCAAATTCTGGGCCGCTTTGGTTTTTAGATAACGTCCCAAATTCTGGGCCGCTTTGATAACATCCCAATTTCTGGGCTGCTCTGGTTTTCAGATAACGTTCCGAATTCTGCATTTTCGAATTCAGGCCAGTTTTTGAGATATTCTGCTTAGCTGACAGCCGAGTTTCTAAGTCATGCATGCACAGTTTACCATAAACGGGACCGTTGAGAGTACATGAATCAAAGTTCATGTATTTTTTACTCTCCTCAGAAAACATTTAGGAACATGGTATACCAAAAAAAAAAAAAAGGTCATCTCATTTGCTTATGTCCATCAATATATAGTGAGGCATAGGGGTTTATCAGAACTTCTGGGTTTAAGAGACCAGTGCCCTTCAACAACTTCAAATAAATCCTATTGTATTGTATTAGTCAGCATTTCCCTTATCGCTTCCTGATCATTAATACTGTAGGTCAGGGGTTTTCAACCTTTTTTTGAAACTGTACCCCTTCTATCTGGAGGTTTCAGCTCGAGTACCCCTTTATAATTTTCGCTCAACTGAACGGTACCTCAGTTACTATAAAATGGAGAATAATCTGATGACCCCCCCCCCCCCCCCTGTTTATTTAATAAATCTGGGTGACAAACTGCTGGTTTAAGACAGAACAACAAACAGTAAGCTTAATTCTTAAAACTTTTAACTACAAGTATTTGGATGCACAGAATTAAAAAGACAAGTATTGGGTTAGGAGCACACCTATTTTTTTGTAACTTTGACGGCCTTTTGTAAAAGTTTGAAGGCCTTTTGATACCCAGCATACACTGCAATACCCAGCAAAGTTATACACTGATATTCTGATAGCACCGCAATTCAAATGAAGTTTGGAATTGGTTGTGTTCCTCAAATACACAATAAAAAGTGATATTTATAGGGTATACAGTTATACAGCGATACAGTGGTTTCGGACATCTAAGAACAGGTACTGCGAGTATCTGGATTCATACCCAGAGGTACTCTGTAGCCTCCTCGGACATTCACAGCTTGTTTGACACCCTCTTGTAGTTGCCCATTTCTGCATATAAAGCAAAATGCTGTTTGTCAATCTCTCTTTTTTCTTATAAATCAGTCTTTGCAGGAATCATTCCAAAAACACTTGAATCAGTTAGGCACTACCAGTCTGACACTACAGGCCTTTAACTTGCAGTACCAATTTGCAAGTTGCTAAGTGGTTGTGTTCCTCAAATTGGCACTGCAGAGTGATATCTTAAAGAATAGGGTATATAGTGCTTTTTTTCGCCTCCCCTCGCTTTTGGTGCAAAACTATGCTCCGATACACTCAGGCTGATACTGTGATCACAAAACACTTGGAATGGACTTAAATTGGTGCTTCTGTACTCTTTTTAGATGCACAACAATCTTAGCTAAAGAAAATGGGTTCCTTCGAGTTCGTAAGACCCACGACCGCCATTAGCTGAGCCTTACCCCGATGGTGTTTTTATAATGGGATTTGCCATAGGGAAGGGGGTGGTCTCTTATCGTACCCGTATCTCCACGACCCCTGGACCAACAAACTCAGAAGGACATTCTTTGCGTGCACAAGAGTCTTAGCTAAAGAAAGACATCAGCCACGGGTTCAAACGCCACCCCACCACCAGATGGTGGGCGTTGCCCCAAAGGGGTTTTATAATGGGATTTCCCATAGACATTTTTCAGGGTGCTGTATCTCGGGTTCCGGGGGTCCCCAAGACTTGAAAATCGGTATGGAGGTCCACCTCGGAGCCCCTGTCGATCCCTCCAAGTGACGTGTCCCCAGCTAGAAAGGACACCAGTTTAGACTTTTTTTGCCAACCTGGAGCTCAAAAGCTATTGGAAATGCAACCTTGACATGCCATCATGCTGAAAATGTGAAAATTTGTTGAAAATGTAGCATTTGAAAACGGGTGGCTCCCTGTGAAAGAGGGCCCCCAGACATGACCCTAGGAAGTTCAACCCGGTTTCTAGGCCCCGGGGTCATGGAGATATGACCCCGAAAAGGTAGTTTTTGGACATTTTTGACAGGGCGTATCTCAGGTTCTGTGGGGGTTAGGAACTTGATTTTTTTTTTGCGTTGGGGCCCCATGGGGCCCCGCACAAGGAGTCACCATTTTCATGGTTCAAATGCCAGGACGGGTTGGCAAAGTGAATTTTTTCGTCATGACATGAGTTTTTGGGTGAACCACCACACCTTTTTAGGGGGTGGTTTGGGGTGCTCCCCTGAGTCTATATCACTTTGAATGGTGGTTCTACGTGCTCGGGTTCAAGAGATATGCCTGAAAATGTGTTTTATAACACTGCCATAGACATGAATGGGGCTGAATACCCGAAAATATATTTTGCAAAGAATTGCTACGGTGGGTGTATGCGTGCAGGGGTTGCATGGTGGTGTGTGCGTGCAGGGGTTGCATGGTGGGTGTATGCGTGCAGGGGTTGCATGGTGGGTGTATGCGTGCAGGGTTGCATGGTGGGTGTATGCGTGCAGGGGTTGCATGGTGGTGTGTGCGTGCAGGGGTTGCATGGTGGGTGTATGCGTGCAGGGGTTGCATGGTGGGTGTATGCGTGCAGGGGTTGCATGGTGGTGTGTGCGTGCAGGGGTTGCATGGTGGGTGTATGCGTGCAGGGGTTGCATGGTGGGTGTATGCGTGCAGGGGTTGCATGGTGGGTGTATGCGTGCAGGGGTTGCATGGTGGTGTGTGCGTGCCGGGGTTGCATGGTGGTACACGTGTGTGGAGGGGAATTGGAGTTCAGGTTTTGCGCACAAGAGGGGCGGGGAAAAGACTGGGAAGTGTAGGGTAAAATAAAAATTACTACAATCATTTATTTTCACTTTCGACTCCCAGTCTCCTTTCCCTCACTTTATGATTTTATTTTGTGATTATTTAATTATTGTCAAAATAAACGGCCTTCATCTACTCACAGTTGCAGTCTCATTTCTGTCCAAAAAGAACCCGAAACACTACAATATATTGATGGACGTTACATAAGAAAACGAGATGTCCTTTTTTCGGAATACCATGTTCCTTCCCAAAAATGTGTTTTAATATTAGCCTTTAATAAAGGAAAACGACTGCTTAAATTAATTTTCATGTATCTATTTCAGTGCAATGTAGTTTCTTCATGTAATAAGAAATACGTTTTTTAACATTTACATTTTTGTTTTTTTCATTAAAAAAAAAAAAAAAAGATTTCTGGGGAGAGTAAAAAATACATGAACTTTGATTAATGTACTAAGGGTTACTCTCAAATGAATTCACGATCCAGTTTATGGTAAACTGTGCATGCATGACTTAGAAACTCGGCTGTCAGCTGATTCCCCAAAACTGGGCTGAATTCGGAAATGCAAAGCGGCCCAGAATTTGGGATGTTATCTAAAAACGAAGGCTGCCCAGAATTTGGGACGTTATCTAAAAACAAAGGCTGCCCAGAATTTGGGACGTTATCTAAAAACCAAAGCGGCCCAGAATTTGGGACGTTATCTAAAAACCAAAGCGGCCCAGAATTTGGGACGTTATCTAAAAACCAAAGCGGCCCAGAATTTGGGACATTATCTGAAAATTAAAGCGGCCCAGAATTTGCGACGTAAATGAAAACAGGGGCAGTCTATATGTAAAACTGTGATTACATTAGAGATAAACTAATGTATCCTGTAACAAAACTGCAATAGCGTATATGTTTTATATTAAAATATATCGCAAAAACGATTATAGATATATGCTACTTGAAAGAAAAAAGTACACCACCACAGAAATCCAATTCTTACATTTGCGCATAACATGATAATTTATATAAAGTAATTCCTCATAGTTTGTTATGTCAGTACAGCGTAATACAACATTATATTTTAATGGTAAGGTTGTGGAAAGCAGATCACTCTCTCTATCTGATCACAATGTTAAAAATGCCTGCCCGCTTTTCCACTCGTGTGACGACATATTCATGTGACAGACATGGACCAATCAAAACGCGAGACTGTTATGCGGTTCCATCCCAAAAACCGGGCCTGTGTCATACCTCCAATTTAAAGTAGATATTTAATGTAGATTACAATATAACAATGAAAATAACATTATATATTTTAAAATATGTAATTAACTACGTATATTTATTGTAGACCTTCCACGTAGATTGATGACAGGCGTTAGAGACAACCGTTATATCAGAGCAACGAGAGACTTTTATCTGGGGGAAAAAAACATCGCTTCTGGAGTGAGATGCGGAAGGAAATTTTACCGGAAGTTGCTGTTGTTGCTTATTGTTGCTAGCTTCACATTGCTTGTCGAAGGTCCCTTACTGGGATGACGCACTAGGTCCCGCCCACCGAGGGGAAAACCGTCACTCACAGGAAGATCTCCCTCTTTTTCCTTCTCAAGACGCTAAGGCAAGACCTTGGTGTTTAGCTGAGTGATAAGAAATAGCCCTCGAGTCGATTCGGGTCAGTTGTATTTCCCAAGCATTCGTGCTGAAAACTGGCTTGCCGCTTTCCTGGAATCAACGACTCTTGACTGAGTTCTTTCTTTCTGTCTTTCAGGGTCCTCCCCCACTGCGTGGTAGGCCGCTCTTTTTTTTACCTGTCTGTCGTCTGAGTGACTGTGCAGTCATCCGCGAGTGAGTTGTCTTTTCTTCTTGAGAGTAACACAGTATCCTCCTCGGGGCCAGGCCTGGCCGTATCCCCGCTGTCGAGTGACCCAGCCGCGCTCTCCCCCTCGGAGCTAGGTACTGCCGTATCCCAGTTGTCGAGTGGAGCCGCCGGCCGAACCTGACCTCTGCGGTGAGTCGGTTCGTGTGCATTCGGTATACTCTCTCTCCTTCACTTCTTTCTCATTAGAAATTGTGATATTTTGTCTGAAAAAAACATAACCCACACCCTGGTACACGGTCCGCGCTGACCAGGTATGTGTGTTGACCACGCGGTTAGCGTATGCACTTTGCGTAGCGGCCTCTCCGGTGCTGCGGTACCGCGGCGCACGCATAGCCCGTGATTCTATCGCAGTGCGCAACGCAGGCTGCGTATTTTCCAATGCCCCAGCGTAGGGCACGATAGCGTAACACGTTACGTGGTGTACGTAGTGCTCGGTATTCACAGCGCACGTATTGCGCAGGTTCTAGTACCCTTACCTTTCTAGTACAGTTACGCATGGTACGCAGTTCACGCAGTGTACGGTACCCATTGCCCAAAGCGTTTGGAACGCTCGAGGCAAGCAGTGCGGTGAAAGCTGCGCTCGTTGTGTAAGTACTACTCTACTAGCGCATAGCTTGTGGTGCTGCACGGTAATACCAGTGCGCACGGAGCTCAGCTCAAGCGGTGTACACAATACACAGTGCAGGCGTAGTTGATTGTGCACTAGTGCCCATACCCTGCGTAGTACAAGGTGCATTTGTGCCTACGGTACCCGGCGCAGGTTAAGCGGTGTTAATAGCCTTAGCTGTAGCGCTAGCGAAGTTTACACTGTGTTAGTACCTGTGAGTCAAACGCAGTGAAAGCAGTGCTTAGTGCTATGCACAAACCAGACGTCCTGTCTCAGGACTCCCTGCCTAGCATCTTGAATGCAGTACGTAGTGCGCTTGGGACGCACAAATTATTGCGTAAGCACTGCTCAACCTAGCACATAGCTCACGGTGCTGCACAGTATCTGTGGAAACAGGATACTCGGTGCGCATGGGGCTCAGCATACATGTTGCACGCGGTGTACATAGTGCACGGTGCATACGTATACTGGTTCTACACTCGGCGCGCAGTGTTAATACCTTGCTGTAACGCTAGTGAGTGGACACACTCAGTTAAGTTAACACTTACCAGTGTTCAACGTAGTGCGAGCAGTGCCTCAGTGCTAATGCACAAAGTCAGCCAATATCGGGGTCCCTTCCCTGTACGGCCTGCA
The DNA here is from genome assembly GCF_902713425.1 of Acipenser ruthenus. NCBI lineage: Eukaryota > Metazoa > Chordata > Actinopteri > Acipenseriformes > Acipenseridae > Acipenser > Acipenser ruthenus. The sequence continues at coordinate 7,841,971 of NC_081215.1, forward strand.
ACGCATCATCCCACAGGACGTATGGTGCTCGGTAGGCAGGTGCTTAGTACATCAGGGCGCATAGCCCCCTCGGGTGCTCGGTGCACAAGGTGCCTCGTTGCCTTCTGCCTGTAGAAGGTGCTCCACTCCGTGATAGGCTACGCGCTGCCCCGGCCGTGTGACTGCACGTAGTCCAGGCTAGACACCCCTGTCCAGTTACTATGCTGTGTTTACTCTTTTTTTTCTCCGTAACAGCCTACATCACTTTGCGATTACAGTCTGCTGAAAGCCTTACAGCTATCGCTGTTTTCTGTTTTCCTCTGCTATTAAGTCGTCATGGATAAGGGCGTCTGCTAAGAAATAAAATAATAATGCAGTTTAAAAGAAAAAGAGACGCGTGATCCTCCACTGGACCCCAGCTCTGCCGTGCCCCACTGTGGAGTTGACTGCTGGACTACCTCGGCCCACCCTCTCGGTGCTCTTAAAATATTAGGTTCACCTGCGTTGCAGTGGTGTCTGCTTTATTACCCTCACAGCTTGCTGTTGTGTGCGTGTATGTGTGGTTTTATTGAACTGCCCTGCATTTTAAAAATAATAAAAAACGATACAAGCGCGATTCCTCCATCGGGACCCAGCTATGCTGAGCCCCGCTGTTGAGATGCTTACGCCGGCTTGTGTCAGCCCGCCTACTCGGTGGGCTGGTAAAAACAAAACAAAATCAGTTACCGGCGTTGCTGTGGTAACTATTATTTTTACCTGCACAGCTTGCCGTGGAGTGCGTGTATTTTCGTTTCTTTACTGCCCTGCAGTTTAGAAATAAAAAATAATACAGCGTTACTTCCATCGGGACCCAGCACTGTTGGCCCCGCTGTTGAGTGGCTTCTGCTGGCTTGTCTCAGCCCGCCTACTCGATGCGCTGTTTAAAAGCAGTTACACGCGTTGCCGTGGTGACTGCTATTTTACCCTCACAACCTTGCTGTTGTGTATGTGTGTGTGTGTGTATATCTGTTTTTTCTTTACTGCCTTGCAGTTTTAAAAATAAAATGTAGTATGATATCCTCCGGGACCCAGCTCTGCTGCGCCCCGCTGTTGAGTTATTTTATTTATTTATTTATTTATTTATTTATTTATTTATTTATTTATATTTATATAGTGCCTTTGACCAAGGCGCTTTACAATTATTAGACTAAGCGGTACAATCACGAGAAATGGCGGAAGGAAAAAGCTACGTTTATTGGGCAAGGGTGAGGAAATAAAGAGTGGTGCTACTGTGAGAACAGAGGCTAGGGCAGGGTTGGGCAAACAAGCAGGGTCCTGACCGGGGGTTAGGGGCTAGGGCATGCAGTGGGATAGGCTAGAGTGAAAAGATGTGTTTTAAGGGAGGAGCGAAAACTGCGTAGTGTAGATGACAGTTTTATATGGAGTGGGAGTTTATTCCAATGAAGGGGAGCCAGGATGGAGAAGGAACGGAAACGGGATTGGGCACAGGGCAAGGGTGCGATTGAGAGGGAAAACAGAGTTTGAGAGCGTAAGGGACGGGGGGGGGGAGGAGCATAGTAAGAGATAAGTGCAGCCAGGTAGGGTGGGGTGAGACCGTGGAGGGATTTATAGACTAGAGTAAGGAATTTGAATAAGCAGCGATAGTAAACAGGGAGCCAGTGTAGCTGAAGGAGAAGAAGGGAGGTATGAGAGGAGCTGGGGAGGCATTTTGAATTTGCTGTAGTGGTGTGAAGGCGTAGGAGGGAAGGCCAATAAGGAGGGAGTTGCAGTAATCGAGGTGGGTGAAGATGAGAGCATGAACCAGAAGTTTAGCGGCAGAGAAAGAGATGGAGGGGTGTATTTTGCGGATGTTAAATAGGTGGAATCGACAGGTGCTTGTAGTGGCCGAGATATGATCAGCAAGGGAAAGGGTAGCGTCAAAGATGACGCCGAGGTTGCAAGTAGAGTTAACCGGAATGAGGGACAGGGGAGGAAATGAAATGGTGGGGTGGGAGGGGGAGAAGAAGGGGAGGGGAAGAAAAGGATTTCAGTTTTTGATGGGTTAATGAGGAGGTGATGACGTGCCATCCAAGACTGGATAGCAGCCAGGCAAGCAGTTATACGGGTGGAAAGGTCAGGGGTGAAAGAAGGAAAGGAAAAGAAAATCTGGGTGTCATCAGCAAAGAAATGGTAGGGGAAGTTAAATGAAGAGATTAGAGCTTCAAGAGGTGAGGTGTACAGAGAGAATAACAAGGGTCCGAGGACAGAGCCCTGGGGAACACCAACAGTCAGAGGGGAGGGGGGAGAGATGAGGCTGTTGAAAGCAACAGCAGAGGTGTGGGAGGATAGGTATGAGTGCAGCCAGCTAAGGGGTGTTCCAGAAATGCCAAGGTTGGAAAGGGTGGAGAGGAGGATGGAATGATCGACTGTGTCAAAGGCGGAGGAAAGATCAAGGAGAATGAGAATTGAAGAAAGGCCAGCGTGGGAGAAGTGAGGAGGGCTGTCTCTGTGGAACGGGAAGGACGGAAACCAGATTGGAATTGGGGGTAGAGGGAGTTGGCGGATATGTATTGTGATAGGCGTACGTGAACTAGACAATCAAGGAGTTTTGAAAAATATGGAAGGAGAGAGATTGGGCGGTAGTTGGCAGGGCAGGCAGGGTCGAGAGTGGGTTATATACGTAGGCTTGCTTCAGCCCGCATTCTCGGTGGGCTGGAAAAACAAAACAAAATCAGTTACCCGCGTTGCCGTGGTGACTGATATTTTTACCCACGCAGCTTGCTGTGGTGTGTGTGCACATTCGTTTCTTTACTGCCCTGCAGTTAGAAATAAATAATAAGCGTGATTCTTCAGCAGGAACCCAGCTCTGCTGTGTCCCGCTGTTGAGTTGAATCTGCTGGCTTGTTTCAGCCTGCCTACTCGGGCGCGCTTGGTCACCCGCCTGGCATGTTGAATGTGTTTCTCCCATAGCCGAATGGCTGGGTATAAGCCTTTATGTTCCTATTACTGCCTTTGCAGTTAAAAAGAAATAACAGGTTGCAGCTCCTTGAGCCTGTGCTCCACCCTTGCATACCCTATGCGCTGCCACGTTATGTGACTGCACGCGGTCCAGAACCAGGTTATAGCCGCTCTGCACCATGGTGCAGCACCGTGTGCTCCCCTATACAGCTCTCCTGATTGCCTACCGCAGCCACTCAAGTCTGAGTGTCCACCCCGGTGTATGCTATGTGCTACCCCAGGTTGTGTTGACTTCACGCGGTTAAGGCTGGGCGCCTCTCAGTCGGCGCCCTCAGTGTTTAGATGCTCCATGCCTCAGTGCTTAGCACCACAGCATGTCAATAACACCTGCACTCAGTGCCCCGATGCTTCGGTGCACCAGTACTGTATTCTACCTCACTCAGTGTCCTTGTGCGTCTGCACCCTTGGTGCCTGAGTGCTTCAATACACGGCTGAGCTGTACGCGGCGCTGCGCCTGGCCAGGCAGCAGGCTCAAGCCTTTGCTGTGGCCCTAGCTCAGCCAGTAACGCCGGCCCCGGAGCTGACCCCGCCTGCACCGGTGGTTGCCCCGGATGTTACGCGCTGGCATCTGCCGTACTCGCTAGGCTGTCTGGCCCGGCAAATGGTTTATCACACTGGACTGAAAGAACGCAGATTCCACGTTGCTATTCGTCCAGCGCACAGGAAGTATCTCCGCTTCGCCTTACAGGGGGCCGTCCTGAGTTTTCTGTGCTGTGGTTAACCTCTCCTTAGCCCCCCGCACGTTTCAAAGTGCATGGATGCCATCCTAGCTCCCTTGCGGCTGCAAGTGATCAGGGTGATGAATTAGCTGAACGACTGGTTGATCTGCCCAGTTGCAGGAAGGAACAGTGGCCCACACAGTGCAAGCCTACCTGTCGGACGACAGAGTGGTTGCCATTTGCAACTGTCTGGCCCTGTTCAACAACAGTATAATTGGTGTTATGTGGGCAGCAGTGTGGAGTAGTGGTTAGGGCTCTGGACTCTTGACCGGAGGGATGTGGGTTCAATCCCAGGTGGGGACACTGCTGCTGTACCCTTGAGCAAGGTACTTTACCTAGATTGCTCCAGTAAAAACCCAACTGTATAAATGGGTAATTATATGTAAAAAATAATGTGATAACTTGTAATAATTGTAAGTCGCCCTGGATAAGGGCGTCAGCTAAGAAATAAATTCTTTCTAGATAAGAAGAGAGGCCCTGGTTTCACTGTAGCAGTTTCAAATCACCACATTATAAGGAATCCATCTAACATCATTAGACAATAGTATAGTGGATTAATAACAAGGTACATTATAGTATATTATTACAAACTTAACACAAAAACATAACACAACACCTTTTAACTTCTATACTTCAATGGATATCATAATGTCTAGAAGTCTTATTGTTCAATAGAAAGAAGAATAAACTTGTACCATTTTCCCATTTAAGTAAATCGAATACTGCTCCAGGTTTTAATCTTCTTATCACTACAGCAAAGTCGTGAACAAGCAATAATACTTGTCAGTTTTAAATAATATGTTTTCTCATTATAGCAAATACTTAAAACATATTATTAATCTTATGAAATAACTGTTATGAACTATAAACAGTGTCAATTAGCACTGAACCTGTTTCATTATAAGATAATCTTTCAATTAATTTACCTCTGTTTATCAATTGCTATAATATTATTTTGGTGAATCCCTCTTAGGATTTAAATCCAAATATAGGCCAGTATAACTGCATTCAACTAGGCGTGACCCTTCACTTTGTTCATACAAAATCCAGCTGAGACAGGATTTTTTCTCAAGACCTCTGGATTGTTAGTTAATCTTTTGGTCATAAAGAGGCTCTTCTTATCTTGTGTTTTTCTTGACATAAATTTGTAGATTAACGTTCACTTTTAGCCGGAATGGTGCTTTTTATCAAGCGTCATGCTTTCTGAAGATAAGATATACTAGTGGTAAATTGTTCATTATATATATTTTCTTAGGGATTCTCAGACCACTAAGTACTTAATTGAATACATGTGTAATTCCATACAAGAGAGGACTGACCTATTTCATGGAGCAAGAGAGCCACCTACTAGTGGTACAAGGATACTCTTTCTTTATCCTTCCTAATATCTTTGACACTTCATTTTATAATACATTCCATATTTGAAATTGCCTAGTACATATTCAGCATATCCATATGTTCTCAGCAGGATTCAGCTTCTGTACCAGGTTTCGCTCTTAGTTGTTTCCACACGAAGTCCCTTGATCCAATGTTTCTCCATCACAGGTGTGGATTTCCATGGCCTGACTTCATTCCTATAAGATACTTGGACACATTTAGCTGTAAATATTATTTCTTTATATTTCCTTTTGTTCGCACAGAGTCACTTTGCGAGGTACGCCTTCCATCCAGAACACTGAAGGAGGCCAAAACTCACTGTTATTCATATTTTCTGGTATCCAATTACTGTTCTGCCTCACATCATTAGTTGGTAGACACAATACAACTGAATCTGAATCAATTGATGAACCAACAGCTGTAGCTACTGAGATCCTCCATACAAAAGGAGTCAATATTTTACTGACCAGCCTAGCTGATTCAGCGTCACTTGCGACAACCGACCCAACTAGGGTTACTCCACAAGCGCCCGATCCAAGTGTGGCTCAGTTCCATCGGCTGCTCCCCAAGCGCAACAGACACCGTCAGCCTCTCATCTGAGCAAAGGCGCAAGCATAGGAGTGATACACAACTGTCAATTGGTGATGACAGACGCACCCAACTCTGGTTGGGGGCCGGTCTAGGCAGGTGAAGGAGTTTGCAGACCCTGGTCGGGTCGCTGGACATAATGCATGCGAACTGAGAGCAGCCCACGAGTGGTCCAAAGCATTTTTTGTACGCTTTCCCGCCTATACCGTTGCTCCCGGCTTTTCTAGGAAAAGTCGGGTTAGAGAAAGCGTCAGTTCTCCAAGTGGCCAGGAGAATGTGGTTTTCAACCCTGTGCCAGCTGTTGCATAGCCAGCCCTGGGAGATTCCACTTCGTTGGATCTCCTCAGTCAGGTGGAAGGCTCTCTTTGGCACCCAGAACCAGGCAGGTTCCAGTTATGAGTCTTGCCCCTGTAAGGGACCGCTGGCTAGCCCTAGGGCTATTGGACGCAGTTGTGGGTACCATGCAGAGCGCTAGGGCGGACGCCACTAGGTTTTTGTATACCTATAAGTGGAAGTATTTTCAAGCTTGGTGTCTGGCTAGAAACCATGACCCCTTCACTTGCCCTAGGCCAGTCATATTGCAGTTCCTGCAAGAACTGCTTGATGCTGGAAGGTCACCTTCCACCTTGAAGGTGTATTCAGCGGCTATCTCTGCTTGCCTTGCCCCCGTAGATTCTATGTCTCCGGGTGCGCATTTTTGGTTACCCGTTTCCTTAAAGGAGCACAGTGATTACGTCCTCCTAGGAGGACTGTTCTCCCCGAATGGAGCCTTAATATTGTACTAGAGGCTCTCACGAGGGCCCGTTTGAGCCCTTACACTTCATAGAGCTGAAGTACCTGTCTATGAAGACAGCGTTCCTCTTAGCTATCACCTCGGTAAGGCGGATCAGTGAGCTGGAGGTGCTGTCTGTGCACAGCTCCTGCATGCGCATGTGGGAGGATGAAAGCGGAGTGTCACTGCACACCAACCCCGCTTTCCTCCCCAAGGCGATTACAGCTTTCCACATTAACCAGTCTGTGGAACTGGAGTCTTTTCATCCATCTCCGTTGCTTCTATGGAGGATGAGAGATTTAATTTTCTCTGCCCAGTGCGGGCATTGAGATGTTACGTGCTTAGGACAAGAACGCTGCGTCAATATGACCAGCTCTTTGTCAGTCACGGAACACGGACCCTAGGACAGCCCTTCTCTTCGACTGTGTATAATGGTGCTGGCTTGCCCCACCTGGTAGGGTAGCCGCACACTCAACTAGAGGGTTGGCTACATCTTGGGCCCTTTCAATGGTGCCTCGATCTCTGACAATGTACTGCGGCTAGCTGGGCTACGCCGCATACTTCTCCAGGTTCTACCGTATTAATGTGGTAGACCCTGCCTTGCCCTCTGTAGGCATAGGGGTCATTGAGGGTGTAAGTTCACACCGCTAACCTTTGGGTTAGGCAGTGATTGTGCGTCCCTCATATGCTGCTTTTCCTTCTCCCTCGCGGCGGCTCTGGTATACCTTATACCATACATAATGTCGGTGGTCGTCTTCGAATTGAAAGGGAACGTTAGGTTACTTACCGTAACCCTGGTTCCCTAAAAGAGAAGATGACCACCAACCAGGAGGTCACTTCAGTCGCCCTCACGGGTTCGATGGAAAAATAACCCCAGTTTACTAAACAGTCTACTGTCACTTCCCACCAGTTTATTATTCACAAAAAAAAATATTCTGAAAGTATTCTCGGGTGAAAATCTAACCATAATATTTGACCGGTGTACTTGAATACTTCCCCCTTTTTCTTTTGCAATCCACGCAATTTAGAAGTATAGTGACATCAAACAGTAGCCTACATAAAACAAAGTTTGAAACCCCCTTCCTAATGTTCTCTCTTGATTTTACACAAACTGAAACAATTGGTCTATATACGACTGTATATAAAAATCAGTCAGATGCTTAACTTTGTGTTTATAACCTGTTTATTAATAGAGAAAAAAAATAATAGGGGGAAAAGAAAGAAAAACATAATATGAAAAGTGTGTGCTTATTAAACATTTAACATTTCTCATAAATTACAAGAAAAGGTGAAAATGCTCCTCTAATTTATGAGAAAATAGTAGGCAATCCTTTAGTAGGCTATAACCAAAATATCAGTTAATTAAGATTCTTATGGGGTAAAACAAATCAAGCTGTAGGTAGCCTAACATACTGAATTTTACAATACAAAAAGTATAGTATTCAAGTACACCGGTCAAATATTATAGTTAGACTTTCACCTGAGAATACTTTCAGAATAATTTTTTTTTGTGAATAATAAACTGGTGGGAAGTGACGGACAGTAGACTGCTGTTTAGTAAACTGGGGTTATTCGCTAGATGTGATACTTCATTGTGCTGGGATAATTACATTGTTGTTACTGCTGTAATTGTTTAGGTTGGCATGCTAAGGTTTAAATGTTAATACGCGTTGTAAAATTTAGGTATCATATTGTAATAAGACATCGTACACTGGTACTTGTTATTGTGCATGTTTTCTCTTTTTTTGTCGCAGCTGCAAGAGGCCCATATAAGGGATGGAAAGATACTGACTACTAGCTAGAAAGAGGAAGTTCTCTTTATTTTGTAACCGCAAGCTGCATTCGTGACACTTCTCAGAAATGTCACCGACTTAGTTAGAATAGGTATAACAGACAGGATGCTTGCAAATAAGACAAGTTGTTATTATTATTTATTTATTATTATTATTATTTATTTCTTAGCAGACGCTCTTATCCAGGGCGACTTACAATTGTTACAAGATATCACATTATTTTACATACAATTACCCATTTATACAGTTGGGTTTTTACTGAAGCAATTTAGGTAAAGTACCTTGCTTAAGGGTACAGCAGCAGTGCCCCCACTGAGGATTGAACCCACAACCCTCCGGTCATGAGTCCACAGCCCTAACCACTACTCCACACTGCTGTTATTGTTGTATATGATTGGTCTCATCTTAATCTTCCAAGCTGTTGCTATCCAACGTATACTGAGTTAAGCTTCTGTGATTGGCTCGCAATAACTGTAGGTTGCAAGGTATATATTATGCATACTGACTCTGCGTAGTCAGAACATTGCTCGATGTTTATCTAACACCGTGTGTGTTGAGAGTGTTCTTGGGTTTGCAAACCATTAAACTTGTTTACTCAATCTTGTCTGTTCTGCTGAGTCTCTGTTGAAAGGAATTTGGTATTGAAACTTCCACGACATCATCATATAAGTAAAATTGCATACATTTGTAAAGTAAAATCAGGGAAAAGAGTGGAAACGGTCTGTCACAGGACTTCAATCAAAACAGATAAATAAGTGCTTTGAAATAAAAAAATAAAAAAGAACCTTCAGACAGCTGTGAATGAATGACTGTGTTAACATCTACTTTGTCAGGGGTGCATAAGTCTGGGGCAAGAAGGTTTTCATTTTTTGATCCCCTGAGGCCTTCATTACCTGATTTGAATTAATTTGCTTAATTGGACAAGTTTACCCTTTTATTTGCTCTTAAGCAGTTGGAGATTTACAGACAGCTACAAAAACCTGCTGGACTGACTGCGACTCTAGAGGCGCAGAATTGTGCACCACTAAATGTATATATTATACTTGATGTGGGATTTTGACAATTTATGTGTGGGAAAATTAAACATGTTCAGTCGAAATGTTTATTAATCGGAGAACATGTGCATGTCAATAAATGCATTATTACAAATATTAACCATCCATCCATCATCAATAACCACTTCATCCAATACAGGGTCACGGTGAGCTGGAGCTTAACCCAGCAGACACAGTGCAAGGCAGGACTGCACCCAGGATGGGACACCAGTCCATCACTGGCCAACTCTCACACTCACACAAGCATGCACACAGAGGGCAATTTAGAGTGACCAATCAATCTGACCAGTATTTGTTTGAGGGGAGGAAACTGGTGTGCTTTGTGAAAACCAACACGAACACGGGGAGAACATGCAAACTCCCCTGAAACAGGAATCAAACCTGGGACCCTGGAGCACACAAACTATAACCTAATATACATGATAAATCATAAGAGCAAAGATTGTAATCAAGTTCTTCGTTAAGACCCCCAGTGGTTACAGAACTCCTTGTTATTATTATTTCTTTCTTAGCAGACGCCCTTATCCAGGGCGACTTACAATTGTTACAAGATATCACATTATTTTTTACATACAATTACATTTTTTTTTTTTACATACAATTACCCATTTATACAGTTGGATTTTTACTGGAGAAATCTAGGTAAAGTATCTTGCTCAAGAGTACAGCAGCAGTGTTCCCCACCTGTGCTTGAACCCACGACCTCCTGGTCAAATGTCCAGAGCCCTAACCACTACTCCACACTGCTGCCCGGTGCTTTGGAATAGACCAGCATAATCTTTTTAGACTCAGACACCATCTGATAACTCAACCATCTTTTCATTCTCTGTTATTTCAAACAATGATTTGAATGTGAGATCATTAATATACTACAAAATACACCCAATGCTGGAGAAACCTTTGTGCCTGGGGTAAGAGGACATAATCTCTGTGTTCAGTGTTGCCGTGTAAAGCAGAGTACTCGAGATGTACACTCTGTATTCAGCGTTGCCGTGTAAGGCAGAGTATTCGAGATGTAGACTCTGTATTCAGCATTGTCGTGTAAGGCAGAGTATTCGAGATGTACACTCTGTATTCAGCGTTGCCGTGTAAGGCAGAGTATTCGAGATGTAGACTCTGTGTTCAGCGTTACCGTGTAAGGCAGAGTACTCGAGATGTACACTCTGTGTTCAGCGTTGCCGTGTAAGGCAGAGTATTCGAGATGTACACTCTGTATTCAGCGTTGCAGTGTAAGGCAGAGTATTCGAGATGTAGACTCTGTGTTCAGCGTTGCCGTGTAAAGCAGAGTACTCGAGATGTACACTCTGTGTTCAGCGTTGCCGTGTAAGGCAGAGTATTCGAGATGTACACTCTGTATTCAGCGTTGCCGTGTAAGGCCGAGTACTCGAGATGTAGACTCTGTGTTCAGCGTTGCCGTGTAAGGCCGAGTACTCGAGATGTAGACTCTGTGTTCAGCGTTGCCGTGTAAGGCAGAGTACTCAAGAGGTACACCTCGTTGGGAGAGCTTTCAGATGATGTATGGCAATTCGAAGACAGCTTTATTATGTCTGAAGTCCTAACCAGCTGTGATATGTAACCCTTTTAAGTTTTAAATATCTTAATAAATATTTCAAACATTTGGCTTTTCCATTATTTTAAATTCAAAATTCAAATTCAAAAAAGCTTTATTGTCCATTAAATAGAGCATAAAATGGAAATTTGTCTTCAGCTTACACCATGGCTCAGTACAAAAAAAAAAAAAAAACATAAAACAATATACACACAGCATCATTAAATAACAATCAGTAATAAAACAATAATCCATGCTAGCATAAACAGCACTGCAGCAGCTCATTATTGAGCAGCAACATATACTCACATACAAGCACACACCTACACACATGCACACACAAAGTGTACACACACGTCTCAGGTCTTCCACCTCTTTTCCTCATTAAGGATTGAAATTGCAGATGAAATAAATTATTTTTTGTAACAGTTTTTCCGTGCAAGAGGAACTTTGAATCGTTGACCTGGTGGCAGTAATTGATATGAAGAATTGAGAGGATGTGTACTATCATAAAAAAAACCTGTATGCATTTCCTTTTAACTGCTTGATGGTACAGGTCTGATAATTGCAGCTGTTTTGTACTGATTATTTTACTTGCCTGGTTGACAACTCTTGCCAGTTTTATTTTATTTTTTACTGAGAGATTGCCATACCATGATACTATATTAAAAGTAAGAATGCTCTCAATGGGAGATCTATAAACAGACACTAAAATTTCCCTGCCAACATCAAAACTTCTTAGTTTTCTGAGAAGAAAAAGTCATTGTTGTGCCACCTTATGTAATCAACATTTTCAGAAAACATAATGTTTTGGTCTAGCACAGTACCAAGATATTTAAAGCTTAAAACCTCTTGTCCCTTTATCCTAAGTGGCTTAAAGAGGGGATGTGGCGAGCCTAATGCTTGCTAGAAAGCTTTCACCAAACCAAGAAGTCAAAATGTTAACATACTTAAAATACTGAGATAGTGAAGATTCATCTTTGAGACATGCCACTAATGCCATATCATCTGCATATTTGATCAAAGTACAATCACTATTATTACACATCATCTCATTTATATAAATTGAGAAGAGGACAGGGGGCAGGACACACCCTGGGGGACCCCCGTATTTAAAACCAATTCATCAGATAAAAAAACCTTTCACATTGACACGCTGTGGCCGATCACACAGAAATGCCCTAATCCACAGCACCAGAGTTGTTTTTGTTTGTAAATCACTGTGACATAAATACAATGAGTTATGGTGATAAATCTTCCTCCCGACCTGTGAGGGCGCTAAAGAACGGGAGGAGAAGTATCTGGAAGGGCTGGCCTGACAGTTCGTTTCCGGGACCGGGAAGTGGGTCAGCCTGGAAAGAAGCGAGACTCTGTTGTAAGACCGTATTGATTTGACAGGTAAACGAGGGGCAGCTGCAAGTAATAAGGCGGCTGCAACCGTTTACCTAGTGTAAGATAGCGGGTTGTGAGAGACAGCAGGGAGGGGGTTAAAACCTCCCTGCGAGAGAAACATGTGAGAATGCACCTTTTTGTATTGTGTTGCTTTTTCAGTTAATCAGTTTTGTTAATTGTTTGATTGTATTGTTTCATTTAGTTTTGCTAATTGTTTTATTATTAACTATCATCCGCACCTGGGCGTTATGGGAATTAGACCCAGGTGCGGGGTTTAAAAGGAGAGCAGGCAGTCTGCTCGAGGCTGCTGAGTAGAAGGAGGCAGAAGAGGTGCTCTGTCTCCGAGTAGCCAGAGTTAAAAAAAAAAAAAAAAAAAAAAAAAAAAGTAAGTGCGGTGTCAACCCAGTGTTTTTGTAAGGACGGGAAAACAGCTTAGCTGTCCCGTGATAGACAGTGTGTTCCTGAAAGTTGAGTTAGTGCTCCAAGAGGAGTTAGGTGTTTATTTTGATTTTGTATTTGTTTGATTTTGTGTTTATTAAAAAAATAGCGCAAACGCGCTTAAAAATCCACTTCTGTTGTGCTGGGTCATGTTTTTAAAGGGGCAACGAACCCGAGTGAGTGCAGCTGGTTTACACTAGATATCATGCGGGATTACATATAGGGGCCAGGGTAACTCTGTTCTTTTCCTTCGTTTTGGGTAAAGCTCGAGAGAGAGAATGTCTGAGAGAGGAGCTCTCAATAATAAATAGAGACGTGTTACGTGTTTTTGTGTTGTGTTTGTCTGTGTTGTAATTGTTTGTGTTTTTTACATCACCAGACAGAGCACATCTCCGGAGCTGTCGCCGAGGGTCAGCACAATCCGGACCACCACTGCACTACCATCACAAAAAATACTTGTGTTTGCATTAAGCACCAGCATGAGTGCACTCACCCAGGACTGGTGACTGTGTGTTCATTTTTGTTCGGGACTGTGCCCTGTTTCGTTATCCCCGTGCTTTACACATTGGTGTGTATAGCCGGGAGTTTATTATTTGACGGTCACCAGACCTGGATTATAAATAAAGTACCTTTTCCACTGTATACCGTTGTCTGCCTGTCACTCCTGCATCGCATCACCGCTACACCTGTTCCCCTTCCCTAGCCACTTTGCCACAATCACATAGACGTTTCAGTAATAAATGTAGTTGAATGGTATTAAAAGGAGAAATCCATGAACAAAATATGTATGCAAGTGCCTGAGATATGTAAATGACGGGAAGTTAACACTAGAAGTGTCACAGTAGGATCCTCCACTCCACGTTTTGCTTTATAGGCAAATTGTAGTGGATCCATCTGATCAGCCACAGTTGCAGTCAGCTGCAAACAGCCTTTTCCATGCATTTACATAGTACAGAAATTAAGGGTACAGGTCTGAAATCATTCAAACATTTAGCATTTGGTTTCTTTGGCACTGGTATTATGGTAGACAATTTCCATGTATGAGGAACAAAACATGTATTTAAAAACAATTGAAAAAGTTGGGCAAATACATGTCCTAATTGTGCAGCACATTGTTTCAGGGCCCTTCCCTTTAGGCCATCTGGCCCAGGGGCCTTACGGGGACTGATCCCTGAGAGAACAGTCACTACATCCCTTTCCTTCACTGTCACCGACGATGGGACTAGGTTTTGACACAAGTCCTCACACTCTCTCCCAAAGTCTTTCCCATCAAACCTTGCATAAAAAGTTTAGTTCATTTGCAAATTTAAGAGGATCTTCACACTGTATAGTTTGTATAATAGTTTGGATCTTCACACTGTATAGTTTGTATAATAGTTTGGATCTTCACACTGTATAGTTTGTTGTTGCTGCGCTCTTCCCATCACGGTATTCAGTCCCCTCCAAGTCTCCCTTGCATTGCCTCCTGTGAACTTCTCTTTCACTTTGTGCTTTTAATTCAGTTCCTCAATTCCTTGTACAAATGCAATTTTTTTCTGATTCAAACCTTACAGCTGTCAGGATTATCAGACTGTTGGGTTTTTAAGGGGGGGGGGGGAAGTGGCTTTTGAGGCCAAGGGGGGGGGGGAATATGTGATGGCTTACAGCACGTCAGCTGTTTTATTATAAAACACCCTGGAAGTATCAGAAAATGAACAATTAAAACAGGAGCACACGCTATCATTTCAGAGTCTGCATTTTATTTAACAACAAAAAGATACAAAGTGTTTTTTTCTTTTTTTTCTTTTTACACAAATCCCATTTTTTTCTAGGTCTTGGCTGTACTATACTGCCAATGCAAACTTTATAAGGTACCACAATGCAAGACAAAGGAAAAAATCTTTTTTTTTTCTTTCTTTTTTATAATAATAACTAGACCTATATATCATTTTTAATATAGAAAATGGTTAACAGTAAGTATTATATAGTTTATTTACAGTATATCCCATGCTAACAAAAATGAAGAAATTATTAGATATACAGTACTGGTTACCGGACAACACCAATATGAAGAAATGAAATACAATGTGATAAAAAGGTACAATGATGATATAGTTAAGGCTTTAAAATGTGTATAAAAAATAACAAAAAAAGTTAATTATTAATATTTAAAAAAACAGGAGGAAAAAAGATTACATGACATTATGAGATCTTTTTTTATACATACAAATATCTACACAGGATTAAATGGGACACTCAGACAGCGGTCTCAACTCTTGTAATTTAAAATATAAAAAAGGGTAAAAAGGGATGCCATTCATTAAAGTTACATCTTTTCACTGATTCCATGTGAGGGTCTACTGCTTAAAGACTGACACACAAGCAGAGTCCTGGGATGACAGCTGAACTGGAATCCTTCTACAAACTACAGCAGGCCCAGCTGGATGGGAATGGGTGGTGAGGGGTGTGGAGGGGTCCATTCCTACACCAGTGAGCTATCTACACAGCAGATACATTATGTTACTATATAGGGGCCATTCTCCAGTAAAGAGGTACCAAGGTTACTTTCTACTTTGTATCTCCTGAAAACTCAAGTCCTACCAAGAGTAAATTGATCAAACTATCTGATTTAGTCCTGTTACTGCAAGATTGAGTTTTATTCACTCTTCCCTATAGCGGATTTGCACTGCACTTTACTGAGCTGAGTCAATACTGGAGCAACAGAACTGAAAACGATATAAACCACAAACAGGGCACATGTTACTTACTTGCACACTGTTTGATGCAATGACAGATTTGTCTTTAGAAAAGGCTTTCACTGAAACGAACAGCAATGACAAGTTTTGTTTAATTGGCGACATGGGAAACTGTAGAAGAAAAAATGAATGACACAGGTGGTGTAAACCAGCTGAGAAGTGTCATTACAAAGAGGAGGGATCATGTCATGCCCAGAACTCACAAGAACACTTTTCTGTAACTGTACAAAGAACTGACTATAAATAATACTAACACTGACTGTAGAGATACAAGGTATCAGGTAATTTCTATAAAGCTGGGTGGAACCTAAACACAGGACGCGTTGTCGTTTAAATGGCAACAGGTCTTAACCGACAGAAAGAAATATCTTATAAGCAAACAGGTCAGCGACAGTTACATTGAAAAAGTTTCTTTCATGTTTCTGGATCAAAGTCGAACATATTTTCACTTCACATAATTTGTTTTGTAAAGTCTGCAAAAACATCTTGGTTATACCAACCAGTATTCGTCACCATACGTACACAATCTCTGTGCTGTGCAATACAGTGGGCAAATACTGCCATTGGACATTTATTAATGTGATAAATACCTCCATTCCATTGGGATTGCCTGTGCTAGCTTAGGGACTGCCTAGACTAAACTTCAGCTCAGGCAAAAGTGAAAAATGAACATGCTCAGGTCTAAAAAACCTTCCACTGGCCAATCACCACACAGACACAAGTCCAGGATTCCTTTGGCAACAGAACCACGAACAGTAACTACTCAACGCCTTTCCGTTTTAAAAGATAACTACGCATAGAAGCAACATTAACTCATTCATTGACTAGAACATGTTCTGAATCACAGTAGTCTTTAGAAAAGAAGCCTGCAATGCCTGAATAAATGCCCTTTACAAACAGCCTCAGACAGGAATAACCATGCTTCAGACAGGAGGGGCATGGTTTCAGGTATGCTGTACACCAGCAATGTGTGATCACGAGCAACCCACTGAAAGAGCCCCAGCTGTGTTTAAACAGTGTCTGGAAACATCTGGAAATGGAGAGGGCCCATCACTATGTCTTTATCTAGGAGGCCTCTTCATGTGCATGACAACATGTTTTGAGAAGCCTAGCTACAGACCCTGACAGGATGCCTCGCACACCCACACCCACTCTCTCTGGCCCCTTTGCACATTTCTGACTTATTTGGCACTAATACAAAATAAACAAATAGAACAAAGAAAGTGCTTTTTTAAAACATTTATATAGCATTGTTTTGGTCCCAGCGGGAACTATTAAACATTGCTGGTTCTTGCTTGTCATCAGATTGTCTTGTATTTTGACACATTAAGAGAACAGGCGTCCTTCTTCAATTGCTACGCAGGGCTCATGCACACTAAGAGAACAGGAGTTCAGTAGTGTTTCAGTAGCTAGTAAGTGCCAACTAGCCAAGTCCACTTTAAAATCACTTAAATAAAATTTTTTGTAGAAGCAGTGTTTCTGAATTAAAACCAGAATGTTTATATATATATATATATATATATATATATATATACACACACACACACATACACACACACACACACACACACACACACATAGTTGTAGTCAAAAGTTTACATACCCCAATGTAAATTTATAATTTCTAGAAATTTCTCGAAAGCAAATAATTATAGGAATCTTTTATACTGGACCAAATAGCTTGATTTTTGATTTGTCACTCCACAAAACCTTTGACCAGAACTCCTATCCATCATCCAAATGCCATTTTGCAAACCTTAAGAGATTGTCCTTGTGACGTTTTCCTAAGAGTGGTATTTTCCTTGGCCTGCGACCATTGAGACCTTCACCATGCAATACTCGACCTATGGTTGAAATGGAAACCCCAGTCCCACTTGCACCCAATTCACTTTGAATATCTTTGGCAGTCAATCTCAAATTGTTATTAAGCTTCCTCACAATTCTTCTACAGCTTTATGACAATAAATAATTTTCTGCCTAAGGTTGTCAGATAGCTCTTTGCATTTCCCCATATCTGACTTATTGGTAATGACAGCATATCATCCTATGCCTAACCCATTTATACTCTCCAAGAATGTTCACCTACATTCCAGCATTGTCTACACTTCTAGAATTAGGTTCTGCATATTGAAATTTCTAGCACCTTGTAGACAATACTATAATAGCATCAAAGGGTATGAATACTTTGAATACTTTTGAATTAGCATTTTTGGAATTGCTGAAATAAATAATTGTAGACATCTATTTCTTGTAACTTTTTTTCCTCATCCACAAAAGCAAATATTTTGCTACAAAAGATTTTTCCTAAAATTTGTTGTTTTTGAGAAATTTCTAGAAATTATAAATTTCCATTGGGGTATGTCAACTTTTGACTACAACTGTATATAGATATGTGTGTGTATGTATATATATACAATATAAAGTCTGTACAGGATCCTACTACCTGAACAAGATCTCATGGACACAGAAGAGCTGGTACTGAAAACACCTACCCCTCCACCTTGGGATCTCCAGCAATGTCATGGGAAATGTCATTTTTATCTGGACAAATGTAACTGACACAGGTTTTTAAAAACCCTGCGCCTCTTTCTTCCTGGTCTTTGCTGGATAAAGAACTTCTCTACAGGGGTCACGATGGATGCAAACTTAGTTTATCTTTTTCAAATTCAAAGGGATATTATTTGAACAGAAAGTACACCTGTCTGTCAGGCAGACAGCTCTGGTCTGATTTCCTACTGAGGGCCTTTGTGTGAAGTTGGCAATTTGCACCAAATTTGCCTGTAGGGGGAGATGTAGGCCAAACCTCTTGACAGCACACCTGCCTTTCAACACAAATGCTCATTTGAATGTCTGAGTAGAAATAATCTATGCTGAATAGTTATTTAAAATCACCCGTACTAAAAGGAAAGTTGAACTTACAAAGAATTGTACTTGCAATTTTAATTTAGACCAAAAGAAAAAGCCTTTCCCAAAGTTATAAAATTCAAGACACAAAAGTACTACTTATTATATAGAATATTAGCTTGGCTACATGATACACTCAAGTTATTTTTTAAAAGAAAACTGATTCAAATATACACATTTTATATGAAATCCAAAATGGACTCCTTGATTTTTTTTCCCCCTATGATTACCAGACTGGAATTTTAATTGATTTAAGCAATCAAATCTTGTTAACGAATCTCTTGTAACAGAGACAACCCAAAACAGATCCGTCAAGCTGACATCATCTTCATAAAGAGAAGTATCTGTGCTACTCAACTCCCCAAACATCTTTAAAAGAACACGCTCTGTGTTTTCAAACCGGACCGAAGCAGCATGTGCAATCTTAAGTCTTTGAGGCAGTTGAAGGATTTATAATAAATATTCAGGTGAAGACAAAGCCAGCTGACAGCTGCATGTAAACAGCACTCAGACTTGCCACTCCAGACGGCATGATTATTGCGACATTATTTACAAGACACCCATTAAAAGAACAAAAAGCCCTTTTGTGCAATCTTTTCTTTTCTTTAACAATTACATAAATAACGATAATTGTATAACTGAGGGTTATCCGGGGCGTTTCAGTTCCACACTGTCTGTGGAATCTACAGGCTTCAAGCTCCATTGAGGAGCAGACATGTAGAGCCAGCTTCTGTGTGTGTGATCAGACATGTAGAGCCAGCTTCTGTGTGTGTGATCAGACATGTAGAGCCAGCTTCTGTGTGTGTGATCAGACATGTAGAGCCAGCTTCTGTGTGTGTGATCAGACATGTAGAGCCAGCTTCTGTGTGTGTGATCAGACATGTGTAGAGCCAGCTTCTGTGTGTGTGATC
This sequence comes from Acipenser ruthenus, assembly GCF_902713425.1. Lineage (NCBI taxonomy): Eukaryota > Metazoa > Chordata > Actinopteri > Acipenseriformes > Acipenseridae > Acipenser > Acipenser ruthenus. The sequence goes on from NC_081215.1 coordinate 7,861,180, forward strand.
AGACATGTAGAGCCAGCTTCTGTGTGTGTGATCAGACATGTAGAGCCAGCTTCTGCATGTGTGATCAGACATGTAGAGCCAGCTTCTGCGTCTGTGATCCGACAGGCTTTAAAAAACTGGATACAAGTAAGTGCTCCCCCGAGAAACAGTGGGGATACCGTGTACAGAAACACTGCAGGCCTTAAGAAAACACCAGAGTGGATGCTTCTGCTTTTCTAAGACAGCCACGGACTGAACACTGCCACCCTTTAACTTGTAACTATGCTCCACTGTGCTATTGTACAACGTGGTATTGATAACAATAACGGGTAAAGCATTGCAGGATTTCAAGTTTAAAGACGACGGTATTTAGACGCTTTTGGCACTTCCAGCCCTAGTTTTAACAAGCAAAAACACTGCTAGGAAGAACAGACGCCTTTTGGAATTCTCAGATCATGGTAATGCGACACTAAAATAATAGGGAATCATCCAGTTAACCAAAAACAACAAACGTGATGCCTGCAAGCATGCCTGGAAAAAACACTGCTGTGTAAATTGTTTAATATTTCAATTTTGATTTAACAGATGCACATTTTCTGATGTAATTTATACACTTTAGAATATTTTAAAAAATGTGAAAAGGCTGCTTTTAAAAGTACCGGTGATAGACAGTACCGGTGATACTGTATACGAGTGCTCTCCTCTAAAATAGATATGTGAGGAAACACAGAGGGTTCTTAACCTTTCCCACAGGAAATCTTTTCTGATTCCGATATTCAGAAAAAAAAATCCCCCCCGCCCCTCCCGAGTCCCTTCCTAATCTCTCTAGCCATGAAAGGAAACAGACACATGGGGAAATCGGCCAAGCTATTTCAAAGGTACAGGTTAAACAAGGTATAGACCCCGAATTAGTCCAAACAAAGCCAGATACTGAATACAGCAGCTCTAGGGGCACTGGGGCAGTGCTGTCGTAGTGGTTAGTGTGGGGGCACTGGGGCTTGCGTGGGCACAGTCACAGTTAGGGGCTGACTAGACCTACTTTTAGAAGGAGTACTTGTGGGCAGACTGGCCACCGTTTAGGACCAGCCCTAGACAGTCTATCCCAGTGCTCTCCGACTAGGGAGAGAGAAATGGGCCCTCCGTGAAACCCATAGAAGAGCCCAATGAGCACACCACTCAGAACCAAAACATGGAGACAGACAGAAAGCCGCACACACTTAGAAGTCCTATGGGCAAAACCCTTTAGCTGCCTGTAGCATTTTTTCTGTTTTAACAGAAACCAAACCTATTTATTTTTGGCCACTATTATAGGCCTGAAAGTGCTCTAAAAAATGTCTTTGGATGTCCCCCAAATAATTTTTAAAAGATATATTTTTTTTCTTTTTTTGTTAAAATACAGATACAGTCTGGCACATCTTTCAGGACCCCAAACTTGAAAACAGCGACTGGTGATTGGTTCGCCTAATAAAGCGAGAGCTTGACCGAGGACCTGGGCTCGTGGCTGCGGTTCCTAGCACTTCTAAATGAGGGAGATGCGGATGGGGATGCTGGGAGACTCCGTCCTCGGAGGGGAGTGATGGTTGACCAGGTGCTCCACCACTGTGTGTTTGGACATGTGCTTCATTAGGTAGGTCTCCTGAAACAGGGGAAACCACATGCAGTTAGAAACCTTCCTTTAATAATCCCTGAAGAGGGCACTAGCCAAGTCTACTCAACTTGCACACACACTTGTGGTTCTACAGCTAGACGTAAAACTTTGAAGCATGTCACTTTTAGATGCATTAAGTTGTTATGTATTAATTAAATGTAAGACGACAAGTTAATCACGCAACACATGACAAAGCATTCCCTTCTTTGCCCTTGTCCACACAATTACTGAGCACCAAAGTTTTTCTTTTATCCTTTTGATATATAAAAGAAACAAACAAAAGATTTCACCTCTGATTGGTACTCAACTGTGAAGGTGAGGGAAAGATAGATTTTCTTGTTGTGAAATTAATATTATTCATTATTTGGCTTGTCTGGGTTGATTTAATATTTGCCGACAAAAAAAAAACAAAAACTACTCGGATAACCCAAGTACCTGCACCCCCTTATTACTGACATGCTACTGTACTCAGAGGTGTAGCTCCCCCTTTCCCCTCTGTACTCACGGAGGTGTAGCTCCCCCTCTCCCCCCTGTACTCACGGAGGTGTAGCTCCCCCTCTCTCCCCCTGTACTCACGGAAGTGTAGCTCCCCCTCTCCCCCCTGTACTCACGGAGGTGTAGCTCCCCCTCTCCCCCCTGTACTCACGGAGGTGTAGCTCCCCCTCTCCCCCGTACTCATGGAGGTGTAGCTCCCCCACTCCCCCCTGTACTCATGGAGGTGTAGCTCCCCCTCTCTCCCCCTGTACTCACGGAAGTGTATCTCCCCCTCTCTCCCCCTGTACTCACGGAAGTGTAGCTCCCCCACTCCCCCTGTACTCACGGAAGTGTAGCTCCCCCTCTCCCCCTGTACTCATGGAGGTGTAGCTCCCCCACTCCCCCCTGTACTCACGGAGGTGTAGCTCCCCCTCTCTCCCCCTGTACTCACGGAAGTGTATCTCCCCCTCTCTCCCCCTGTACTCACGGAAGTGTAGCTCCCCCACTCCCCCTGTACTCACGGAGGTGTAGCTCCCCCACTCCCCCTGTACTCATGGAGGTGTAGCTCCCCCACTCCCCCCTGTACTCATGGAGGTGTAGCTCCCCCACTCCCCCCTGTACTCACGGAGGTGTAGCTCCCCCACTCCCCCCTGTACTCACGGAGGTGTAGCTCCCCCACTCCCCCCTGTACTCACGGAAGTGTAGCTCCCCCTCTCCCCCCTGTACTCACGGAGGTGTAGCTCCCCCACTCCCCCCTGTACTCACGGAAGTGTAGCTCCCCCTCTCCCCCCTGTACTCACGGAGGTGTAGCTCCCCCTCTCTCCCCCTGTACTCACGGAGGTGTAGCTCCCCCACTCCCCCTGTACTCATGGAGGTGTAGCTCCCCCACTCCCCCCTGTACTCACGGAGGTGTAGCTCCCCCACTCCCCCCTGTACTCACGGAGGTGTAGCTCCCCCTCTCTCCCCCTGTACTCACGGAGGTGTAGCTCCCCCACTCCCCCTGTACTCAGAGGTGTAGCTCCCCCTCTCTCCCCCTGTACTCAGAGGTGTAGCTCCCCCTCTCTCCCCTGTACTCATGGAGGTATAGCTCCCCCTCTCCCCCTCTCTCCCCTGTACTCATGGAGGTGTAGCTCCCCCTCTCCCCTGTACTCACGGAGGTGTAGGCGCGGCCGCACATGCTGCAGCAGTAAGCCTTGGCATTCTTGATGGCGTGTGCAGACAGGTGGATCTGCAGCGAGGCGGAGTCCGAGTAAGCTCGGTAGCAGTTGGGACACTTGTACGGCTTGTCTTTGTTGTGTTGTCTCTGATGAGACTGCAGGGGCGACACAAAACAAAATAAAAACAAACAAATACACATGAGTGTTTCTTTGAACAAAAACAAACCTACCGACCGACCTACCTACACACCTGCATGCATACAGAAAGCAGCATGGGAAAACAAACTCTAGCTAAAAGTCAGCTGATCAGCATCAATCTGCAGTATGAAAGTGCTGAAACTGCAGCTGCTGTGTGCTTAACATTCATGCTATGCAAATGAGTCATGTGCTTTTCCAAATCCTCCATCCTACAACACCGAGGCAGGCGCTCCATGCCCCCCACTCCTGTGTGTCAGGGGGGCTGGCAGCCAGGCTGCAGCTGCGAGCCAGACTCACCTGTAGGTTGGAGAGCTGAGTGAAAGCTTTTTCACAGCTAGGATGAGCGCATTTATATGGCCGGTCTCCAGTGTGAATCCTGGAACAACAAAAGAAGAAAATGAAAATCTAATGACATACAAAATGAGAGACAGTACATCATTATTATTATTATTATTATTATTATTATTATTATTATTATTTATTTCTTAGCAGACGCCCTTATCCAGGGCGACTTACAATTGTTACAAGATATCACATTATTTTTACATACAATTACCCATTTATACAGTTGGGTTTTTACTGGAGCAATTTAGGTAAAGTACCTTGCTCAAGGGTACAGCAGCAGCAGTGTCCCCCACCTGGGATTGAACCCACGACCCTCTGGTCAAGAGTCCAGAGCCCTAACCACTACTCCACACTGCTGCCCCATGTAAAAAGAATGCAAGTGTGGCAAATGTGAATCATGCAGGTGTAATAGTTTTTTTAGGGATGTTACATTTTTTATGAATTGTGTACATGCAACAAACAACTTTCCAAATGGAGACACATAGAATGTGCATTAGATTATTGAGACAAGTTGTTGGTAATTAATGAGCCAGTTTGCCAGCTGTGTGGTTTCTATTTTGCTGAGCTGTGCTGTGCCGTCTCTGTGCTCACCTTGTGTGCTGCTGCAGGTGAGAGAGCTGGCGGAAGGACTTCTCGCAGTAAGAGCAGTGGTAGGGCTTGACGCCCAGGTGAATGCGCAGGTGCTGTGCCAGGTAGGAGGCGTTGGCGAAGGACTTGGAGCAGTGCGGGCACTTGTGGGGTTTGGCCTCTGTGTGCGACTTGGAGTGCATCTGCATATCCGACTTGGTGAAGAAGGTCAGCGGGCACACTTTACACCTTTTCAGAGGAACACAGACAGAAAGGCACGAGCTGTAAGTCATGGCAGACACATGCGGTTGAAGCACTAGGGACTCAGGGCAGTGGTTCACTATAGAGACAAGCCTAAATACAGACAATCTTTCTCAGTTAGATTGATGGAGTTGTGGAGCTCTACACAGCCAGAGCAAAGGGCTGTTTCTTTCAATGCTCCCTTGGACAGTGTAAGTACAGGGTGCTGGAGGAATGAGGTTAAAACCCAAAGACATGAAGTCAAGTTTACAAGGCTTTCACTCAGAGTGCAGAGCACAACATTCATTTTAAAACAAAAACAAACGTTGCATCAACATAAAGTACATCAAGCTATAGAGGCCAGATTTGTCAAGGTCAAACAGGGTTTTCTGTGCAGTCTCTGTGCTATCCTTGTACTTCTGTTTTAAAAATAATATTGATAGAGAAAGCTTTTGTATCACCAGTCAGAGCAGGCACGGATTCCTTCAGTCTTTAGGTAGACAGCCCAGAGCCCATCTTATACCAGATGAGAAGCAGCTTTTCTCACTTGCGTGAGGCTACACAACGCACTGGGCAGTCTGCTCCAGATGGCACTACACAACGCACTGGGCAGTCTGCTCTGGGTGCATGCTTTATGATTAATGTGTCTATATGGTGCAACAGTGACACCCAGTGGATCTCACCTGTCTGGCACAATTTCAGATTCCATGCACAAAATGTTTGACCAAAACTTTAGGCCTCTTTAGCCCCAACATCTATTACTTTATGCAATCAATTTTGCATGAAGTCTTTCAGAAGGCTTATAGTTTTGAACATGCTTTTTTCCAGTCAGATAGCTACTTGACAGTAGCATGTTAGGTACTCTGTAAGAAATACAGCCACTGTCACGGTCTGTAATCTGTGAGCTGACACTTTACCATCCTAATGCAGCACTGCCGCTACGTCTGTGGCACTGTCAATATTTCAATTGCCAGCACAATCAAGGCTCCTTGTATAGTTCAGTAATGATGATTCAGCTATCATCAATACTGGTAATTAACAAAACAATCAATCTCACTGTTCCTACCGCTGTCTGTTTTTAATAATGCAGCCCCTGCAGTAGCGATGCAGCAATAAGGAATGTTGTTAGCAATGTACTGCTGAACCTCATAAGACTATCCTTGCTGTAGTGTGGCTGTTCCCAGAAAGGCAGCCTGCAGCTCTCTCTAGAATTTTGTAATACAGTAAGCAAGGGGGGGCAACTCCTCTAGGGGTACCAGTAACCAACCAGGTTTTGGTTTTAATCAAAACTGACCTGCTTATTTTTCAGCTGCACTGCTTTCCAGTGCACATCAGCACTGGGAGCCAATGCCAATAGATTGTTTAGGTTTGATCCAACAATAGCTACTTTTAAAAGGACTCAACATGAAGCCTGGGTGATCTCTGGTCCCTGGGAGTGTGGAACATGCAGCCCTCAGCAATGCATTCAGTGTAATGGTGTAAATGAAACACGGTATAGGGTACTCTGTAAGTGGTACTCTACCGCTTATGTTCCAACCTGTACGTTTTCCCCTCTTTGGAGGCGATGGTGACAGTGGACTGGTCGTTTCCCGAAGCCAGGATAGGGTAGGGCACCACCAGCAGGGGGCCGGACGAATTCTCTGCTTTGATCTTCTTGCGGCCACGCTCCGGTTTGGGAGGGGCTCCCAGCAGCCCCGACAGGCCGCCGCCGCTCTTGATTGGTTCCAGGCCCGGGCCACTGGCCAATCCGGAGATGAGGTTGGGTGAGGAGGCCCCGCCCAGTCGGCTCTGGCTGCTGGAGGTGGGCGTGGTTGGGGTGATGGCCTCTGAGGTGTTCAAGCCGCCGCAGCGGGAGGAGAGGGTCAGCCCTGCCAGCAGAGGGAGAAAGCGAGTGTTAATTACCTCGGCGTCACCTCTCAACTCTATCCCTGTCGTATCACCACATGTCAGAGCTTCGCTACAAACTGTGTGTTGAATCATTACCGCTCAAATGAACGAGAAGAGGGTGCTCAACCCATCAAGATGCTTTGCAGCACACCGTTTGCCCTACAAACAGGATCTAATAGAATGTTAAATTGAATTTTAGATCTTACTACTTCACCTGGTAAAACAATGTTGGCAGAAACTATAGAAATACTAAAAGAAGCATTGTTCGACAAACGTTTCAACTAGAAGACATTGACAGAGATATCTATGTGTGGTTGCTGACACAAAACCCATGCAAGGAAGCAGAGCCGCAGGTAAGGTGTGCTAGTGAAGCCATTAACTGAAAACCAAGTTAAAACAACAAAACACGTTTTTATTATTATTATTTATTTAACCCTGTCCTTCAAGAGTGCCGATAGTCAATGTATCTTTAGCAGTCATTTCAACCATAAGGTTCGTTAGCTCATTTGTCGAGTGGATTTGGTGGAACAGCATCACAGTCAACAGAGCCCGAGCAAGTAGAAGGATACATGCTTGTATCGTAGGTGGTTTAACATTGTCCCTATGCTGTTCATGTAGCTCAGTCTTTTACTGCAAAATGTGAATTTTACTGGTTTTGGTGTCTTCGTTGGTAAAATATCCTCAAACTCATTGAGACTGGAATTTTTGAAAACTTTATTGGCTGCAATCTTCATGTTCTGTTTGGTATCGTCCTGCTTATTAACCCTTTGCGGTCCTATGTCGGACCTGGTCCAACATTGCAATTATTCCTATCCGGTCCAATGTCGGACCCTGTCCGACATCATCAAAAAGATGCGAAAAACTGGTTTTTAGTCGTTTTTTCTACGGAAAAAGCCGAGAAAACCATTCAATGGCCGAGTGGGAGCGACAGGAGCCGAGACAAGCCTAAGAAAAAAACAAAAAAAACAAACAAAGGGCATATCTCATGATTAGTCATACTTGCCCCTGGCATCAGATAGGGGCAGTCATAAGGAAACAAGCTGGATGGTACTGCATCAGCGCTCAGAGAATATCACGGAAATTTGCAGAGCTTTTTTGAGATGTTATAGTAATAAAATAATGACTTGGATCGCATTATTGAGGAGTTTGGTGATAAAATGAGTGATCAGGAGATGATTGATCGGTATGTACGACTATTATTATTATTATTATTTATTTCTTAGCATATGTGAAAGCTATAGTGAACGAAAGGGTGGGGCGGGGCTGGAGATGCCTAGTGAGTGCTTTGTTGATATGCAGGGCCTTTTAAACCTGTTTGACTGTGGAAAAAAAATACTTTTAAACAGCGCGTCTAAAATTAACTGCGCGTGTGAAAATAAATTGGACCTGACGTGCCTGACGCGCACTTAATAAATGGACTGCAAAGGGTTAATGTCAACCACAGTGGTTTAAGTATAAATACTAATACCATGACCGCCGACAATAACACATTAGATGATATCTCTTTTTTTGTAAAATACCTCTATTTTGTAGTCTATTAATGAAATTGAATAATTAAATATAGTTTTAATGGTGCATTCCACAAACCTCCCTTATCCATAGCTACAGTATTGGTATCACCCTCCACTTTCAAAGACACTGGTTTTTTTTAGTTTTTCTTTTTTATCTGTCAGGAGCTTCAGTGATTTAGAGCCATAGAAAGAAAATGATTTATTTAAAATTAAATTGATTTATATTAATACATTGTGTTGCAGCAGCAGGCTTAGCGTGGTTAATGGGATTTATATGTGTTGCAATACAAGACAGATTCTACGATCACTACATTTCTATTCGATTTCTTGAATAAGCGTTTCCACGTGCCCATCCCAAGTACATCCAACAGGTAACCCACCTGCTCGTCTCGTTCAGGAGACGGCAGACAGAAGGAACTGTCAGATCAGTATCCTCGAGCTGAGTGTGCTGTACAAACAAGTGGCAAGATCTGTATTGAGCTATTGTCTTTGGATCTATTCAATCTGGATTCTCCCCCTTTGTCTCAGAGAAAGGGATTGAGTTGGCATTACAGTAAGGTTCTGTATCCGATCCATCTCAATTATTAATAACCGGCACTGGTTCATACTCTAGATTTGAGATGGAAGTCGTAAGAAAACAACCTGAAAGTCAGGGGCATCCTCTGATCCCCAAGCCAATGGGCTCTTTACAGCCAAGAGCTCCAGAGTGACAGACAGAAAAAGCAGATTGTAAAAAAGCTTTTCCCCTGGATGCTATGTAAAGACATGACGAGCTCGTCGGGGCACATTTAAAAACCTGCTAAAAAAGGAATCTGTGCGATTTTGGCTCTTAAGGCGTTTGTTGCAAACTCAGTGGGCCAGCTAGTCTAAACAGAATACACAGGGCAGCGATACCTGCACCCATCTCATGATGCAGTCATTACCTGATAGATGGTTCATTCTAGTAGGTTGGTCTATGATTTGACGCAAATGCCAGTCCTCCCACAATCCTTTAGCTTTTACAGATGTCTTATCATCCAGATTAAAGTTTACATCACCAAGAAAAAGGCCTGTTAGAGATGTGCAGAAAATTCAGGTTTAAGAGAAACACTCATATTCAGGAGAATCAACAGGTAAACAAGAACACTTCACAAGGAGCCACAGTAAGCGAATTTCTTGCACATCGCTAGTGCCTCTGGACAGAAGCAAGCAAGTTAGCAAGCAAGCAAGGCTGAGGGGTACCTGAGACAGTACTAGACGCCGGCCGGGCGTGTAGGGCGATGTCCGGCTGCGAGGGCCCATGAGAGTGGAGCCCGTGGACCTGCTGCAGCTTGGGGATGGACATCATGTGCTGCCCACCTTCTGATGGGGATGGGGGCACCAGCAAGGGCTGCTGGGAAGGGACAGAGGTGGGGGGCAGGTGCGGAGGCCGGATCTTCTCAGCCATCAGCTGCTCTTTGATTTTGTTGATCAGCACCAGGTTATCCAGCTAAAAAAACAAATAAGAAGCACCCGTGACTAATAAACACTCAATAGCGATACAATTAGAAATACTGTAAGAAGCATAGTAAATTCAATGACAAGCCTTACAACTACAGAGTTTAGTACCACAGATAACAAGTTTTAGAAATGTGGTTGGATCATTTTTTAATTTTTTTTTTTTTTAAGAAACCACTTTTATAAGCCCCTAAGTTACACAGGAGTTCTGATTCAGTATCGTTATTGTGACAAAAACGGAAACGTGTGTGTGAAACGGAATGTTTAAATACGGCAATATGGAGCTAAACTCTATACCCTTCTAATATATTAATCCTGCTGGCATTTTCCACCAAGGGTGATTACAGCCGTCCTGGACTATTAAACCGAGGAGTACTGTGTTTGAACTAAACCCTTTGAATGATTAATCTACACCACCCAATTCAACTGTGATACAAGGTCAACACGGGCTGTAGTGTAACTAAATGACACATTCATAGGGGTATAACGAAGCACTATGGCGGGATACAATACACATTGCCATATACAGGTCCAGGTATCCCCATACATGTGATGGTCATGATGGCCTACTGGGTTGATGCAGAAGAAGATCAAATGATCATTTAGTAACGGACATAAATGTAATGACTTAGAGGGGGGTCTGCATTCATACCAACTATAAAACACTTCATTCAGGAACCATGCGGTGAACTACAATGCACTGCTGTATGTTGTGCTTTTGGGTTTTGATTACAATACTCCCCTACACATTCAGCAGCAGAACTGCAGGGTGAAGGATCTGTACCCTGCGCTGAAATAAGAATAAACTTCTAAACATCTGTACAACACTTGAAAAGGGTTTTGTGAACTGCAAACATGATTCAATTAATCAAACAGGTTTTATAAAATACCTCATCTTTAAATCGATTCATATTGGTGTTATTGGGTTAATCAAATCTGTTCAATTAAATACGGACACCTAGAAAGTCCAGCACTCTCACTGAACACCTTAATCAGTTTAAAAATGACGATGGATGTACTGAAAGTCACAGGGTCCGCAGTGGAGTGGAAGCATGCTGCGGACATCCACTCCAGACACGAGAGCAGGCTAGCACAGGACACCCAGTAATAAACTGGGCTGCGCTTTGTGGAGGAAAATAGCTGGTTCCCTCTAGTGGAAGAAAGTGGAACCGCATGTGTGACTACAAAATTCCTGTGAAATGGTTGTAGCAAAACTGCACATCAAAATGCAATGACATATTTACAACATGGATCTACTGGGGGTGTGCTGTGCTCATACAGGTCATATAGGACGTGGAAATGTACATGTGGTTTGTAGAGGCGTCTTTTCTTTAATGTCTTGCTTCGTTTTTGATTGTCTGACGGGAGCTTTACTGGAGTGGAAGTGCCTGTTTCACATTGAAAAGTGTCCGTGTCTGTTTTCAGCTCACCTATTATATCTCCCCGTGACAAGGCTTAGCTTACAATAATACATATTCAAACTGCAAACTTCCAGGTTTAACCCTTTCAACAGCAGGGCGTCCATTTCAAACACAGGTCTCTGATTATATGAGCTTTGAACAAAACAGGAGGCTGGGTTTTCTACAGGAATGGCTGAAAGGACTACAGCAGCCCCTTATACCGAGTCAGAAACACAGCAGGAAATCGAAACATCAGAAACACCTTGGAGTTACCAACACGGTGGGCTGTTGGGAAGTCTGAAAAGTCTGGAACTCTGAAAATGAGTTTGCAATAGTTTTAATAAATGCGTACACCTGCTATCTACACTCTCAATCAGGCAAGTAGGATACAACACAGTAATGCAATAATATTGTTATGGTTCTAAAGTCTATAAAAACCGTACTGTACATGGAAAAAGGCTAAATTGAAGTTACCATTTAAATCGTAACTGTAGCAAAAACACAGATTTAAACATCCAGGAAAACCCGGGTTAATGCTGTGCTTGTTTTTAAACAAAATGAATCTGTGCAGCTTGCTCAGTCATTCAGCCTCCTTTGGCTTGTAAAAAAAAAAAAATCGTAGTAAAATTGACCATACTTGCTTTGAAATCTGCCTCACCTTTCACGATAAATTTGTTGGTCCAGTCATTTTGCTTCTCCATGACAAGCACGCCGCTTATAGAAGCGCCTATCTGGTTGCATTGCACTCATTAGCAACAAGATGAAACTTCTTTTTTGCTTGTTTCTGTAAGTTTTAAAGGGTGTGCAGTGCCAGTGGCACATAGTGTAAAACATTCCCCTAGAACAGTCTAGCAGGTGTACAGGAGTTGTCTGAATGGAACTATGCAGTATAGAAAGGGCTGTGGGTCTTACCTGGCTGGGCATGCTGGGAGGTGGAGGCCAGAAGTAGGGGTTATTAAACCGAGACTCCGCCATGCTGGAAGAAAAGACAATGAGACTGTCAGAAACATTTCGAGAAATCACTTCATTATACAGGTCTGCTCGGGACGAAATTTAAAACCCGATCTGAACCCGACACCAACCAAACAAATCCGAACCCGAGACCTTTGAAATATTTGCATATCCGACCCCACCATCTCCACAAATACCATGTGGCCCAGCTATAGGACGTATACCTCCCTTTTCAGTGTGCCCCTGCAGAGATGAATTTCCCGTTTTTTGCTGTCATATTTCAGTAATATTTTGCAAGATTTACATTGTACAAAGCCACATGGACTTTTATTATCGCTGAATACAACGTCATAATTTTCCCTAGTGGGTGGATTTAGACGTGCCCTTTCCAGCAATGGCACGCGCCACTGCTACATATTCTCCTGTTAAGTTTTTTTTTTTTTATCTTCCATCAACCTCAATATTTGAATGTAGAGAATCTCTCCTTCACACACATTTTTGGTTAACTGACGTGCACGCTAGAAGTCCTCGCCACTCACGGCAGCGCTTCACTCACGCAAGGTATTTTTAGACAGGCAAAAAAGAAGGAAGCAGGAGGTGAGTTTTAGGAAGAAAAAAAACACTCACTTCAAATTAAAAACACCACAATCCACTCACTGATAACACACTGACCCGACCCTAGCCGAGCCCAAAGTATAATATACAAACTACACCCGACCCAAACCCAACACTTGTCAGGTCCTGTCGGGCTCAGGTTGGGTAGCAAGGCTCTACTTCATTATACACTCTCAATCTTGTACAAAACAATGTAACCACCTACCAAAGAGAACCACTGCTCATGTCACAACCTAATACTCACTGAAGTCACCCTAAATATTTCACATTATTTTATAATTTTTTTCAAAACAGTAAATTTAGTTTAGCTCTCGTTTCATTTAACCTACACAATTAAATAAAATTGCATGACATATGTTTTAGATGTGTAAAAAAAAAACCAAAACCCCACTAGGTAACCAGGACAGTATAGGTTTTATTGCCATTATTTAGGAAACATAAAACATGCACTTCCCTCTACTACCATTAGGTGTCAGCACAGTGCATCATGACTTCCCCCAAGTCTAATATATTCAGAACAAGGTGAGTTTGCTAGGGGCTGCTGGGGAGTTTCTGCCTCTTAAATACACTTCTCTTGTTATTTTCCCAATCGGTGAATCAAAGATTGAATTCAAACACATTAGACAGTCTCAGCATATTAAATCTGCAATAATCATGTCGAGCTGCTTTGAACCTAACACGATAGTGGGCCGTGAATAATATATATATATATATATATATATATATATATATATATATATATATATATATATATACACACACACACACACACACACACACACACACACACACACACACATATAGACATTTTACAAGTGTTGTGTATGGAACTGGTGATAGCACCTACATTTCTGTCCATGTTTCCCACACTTCCCTGACAGCAGCTAATTTGTCTCTTTTCATGTAGGTTGGCTCTAGTATCACGATTATCAAAGCGAATCTCTCTAGCAATGATGTGAAGTGTTTCCAGTGACAGAGTGGCTGTAAATATAGCCCAAGCAGTTTCTATATTCCACAGCTAGCAGTTGCTTCTCATTTGGACCTGTACACTCCAGCTAACAAAAGTGATATATATGCATATCAACATGATCAAGCTTTCTACCAGTCAGCAACATGCACCCCCTGCCATGGCTGTCAATACTAAAATACATCTGCACCACGAAAAAGTATGACCTGTAGTACAGCCACCACTAGTGTGACAGACAGATACGCTCCATATAACCCCAGATTCCGATACTCTCAATGCAAAAGAATGTCCTTTGAAAGTGACATCATAATGGAACAACAACAGCCAAGTTAGAATAGAGGGACCAGCCATATAAAGATGCGATATCTACAAAGGGGGGGAGTTCTATTTCAAAAAAACGATCTGTCCTAAAACAATGCAAAAGTTACAAGATACAACTGGGGCAAACTTGGCCCCCCACTTTTTTGCTATTGCTACTGGTTCCTACTGTAATAAAAATGAGGGACGAAGTTTTCCCCAATTCACTACATTCACTTGAAAGAAGTTTGATCCCGTTGTTTCTCGAGATCACAATGAACAACTGTAGTGAAAGTGCTTGTGAGAAATGTTAAATCCGGGGATTGAACCCTGATGTTTGTACAAGTATTAAGCTGTGATTGTTAGGAGACACCACAGCTATAATGATATTGCTGGTTTTGCAGCTCTGACTCAATGGAAGAGGTGCTGTGCCCTTTATAGAGTGCGCTCTGCTGGGACTGGGATTGAAACGGGAACGTGCTGCAGTGCTGGTCTCCACTGCCAGGAAACTTCCGCTTTCACATCCACTTACTGTGCCAGCAAAATAGATATAGGAAGAATCCAGTCACAAACCTCAGAAACTAGACAAATACAGAACACTGGTATTTACAATACCAGAGATACCAGCCGGTGCTGAATTACATTAAATACACACATGCTGGAGTGAGCTTAATGAGCAGAGCGCCCCAGGCTGTTACGTGGCTTTTCCTATTGAACGATGCGCACGCCGCCAGCGCTTCCTAACGGGAGCGAGTCAAGCTCCGAGCTACCTCTATGGAGGTTCCAAAATGGCCGACCTGCATTATCAGTGCTGGCTGCTGCAAATAGATTTTTTTCCTAATATGTGTTTGACCAACAACGTGTGGCAAGTAATATTTTTGTTGACATTTTAAAACTGATTATGATATTTTTTAAGTGACTATTGTATTAGAAAAGAAACATTTGTCAGATAGAATATTTATAACTTGACAAATCTGACTCTCAAGATGCTAAACCAAAAGAAAGTGTCAGTAACTTTACATTACAAAAACACAGTAGTAGCCATTACATTTAAAAAAATGTATACAAATAAATAATATATACCGTATTCCTTAGAATTTAAGACGCAGCCCAAATTTCACATCAAATAAATATGCATTTACAAAGCTGCAACCTCAATTACACTGCTGTATCGTACAAAACTGACACGAATCAGTGTTGTTGTAGATTAACCACAGAACTTGTTTATTGTGCTTCGCACTGTATAATACTTAAGATGGCGTCTCTGTCGTACACACACCACCACTCACTTACAGGATCACACATCCTGGTACAGCAACCACGACACAACACTCCACAGCATCACGCAACATGTAACCCAGCAACCACAACAGCACTGAACAGTGCTTGGCATGTCAAAGTACAGAGGTCTGATCAGCATTTCTGATCTGTCCAAGCTGGTACTGTTTGTTAGAAATGCTGAAATTGTAAACGTTTTCTCTTGTTATTCCTCAGGAAGCTGGGTTTGTCACGTTGCTGCTTGTGTTCAGGCAGACGTCTTTGTTGGTGTTTTCTCGGCAGTCAGTCACGTTGCTGCTTGAGTACTCGGGTAGTCACATCTTTTGTTGGCGATTTTAATACACGCATCACTATACTGTACTCGAATTTAAGACGCAGGCTATTTTTGAGAAGCAAAAATGGTTTAAAAAGCATGTCTTAAATTCAAAGAACATATATAAAATATATTTTTTAAAAATTGCAAAAACTTGCTTAAAGCAACTTTTTTTTTTAATACATAGTGATATCTTGCCTGCAACTGTGAAACCACTCACTCCTAACACACCGCTCTATAACTACTAACATCCGTTACTGTGAAACCGCTCGCTCCTAACACCGCTCTATAACTAACATCCGTTACTGTGAAACCACTCACTCCTAACACACCGTTCTATAACTAACATCTGTTACCTTGAAACTACTCACTCCTAACACACCGCTCCATAACTGCTAACATCTGTTACTGTGAAACTACACGCTCCTAACACACCGTTCTATAACTGCTAACATCCGTTACTGTGAAACCACTCGCTCCTAACACACCGTTCTATAACTGCTAACATCCGTTACTGTGAAACCACTCGCTCCTAACACACCGTTCTATAACTGCTAACATCCGTTACTGTGAAACTACTCACTCCTAACACACCGCTCCATAACTGCTAACATCTGTTACTGTGAAACTACTCGCTCCTAACACACCGCTCTATAACTGCTAACATCTGTTACTGTGAAACTACACGCTCCTAACACACCGTTCTATAACTGCTAACATCCGTTACTGTGAAACTACTCACTCCTAACACACCGCTCCATAACTGCTAACATCCGTTACTGTGAAACCACTCGCTCCTAACACACCGTTCTATAACTGCTAACATCCGTTACTGTGAAACTACTCACTCCTAACACACCGCTCCATAACTGCTAACATCTGTTACTGTGAAACTACTCGCTCCTAACACACCGCTCTATAACTGCTAACATCTGTTACTGTGAAACTACACGCTCCTAACACACCGTTCTATAACTGCTAACATCCATTACTGTGAAACCGCTCGCTCCTAACACACCGTTCTATAACTGCTAACATCCATTACTGTGAAACCGCTCGCTCCTAACACACCGTTCTATAACTGCTAACATCCGTTACTGTGAAACTACTCGCTCCTAACACACCGTTCTATAACTGCTAACATCCATTACTGTGAAACCGCTCGCTCCTAACACACCGTTCTATAACTGCTAACATCTGTTACTGTGAAACCGCTCGCTCCTAACACACCGTTCTATAACTGCTAACATCCATTACTGTGAAACCGCTCGCTCCTAACACACCGTTCTATAACTGCTAACATCCGTTACTGTGAAACCACTCGCTCCTAACACACCGTTCTATAACTGCTAACATCCATTACTGTGAAACCGCTCGCTCCTAACACACCGTTCTATAACTGCTAACATCTGTTACTGTGAAACCGCTCGCTCCTAACACACCGTTCTATAACTGCTAACATCCATTACTGTGAAACTACTCGCTCCTAACACACCGCTCTATAACTGCTAACATCTGTTACTGTGAAACCGCTCGCTCCTAACACACCGTTCTATAACTGCTAACATCCGTTACTGTGAAACTACACGCTCCTAACACACCGTTCTATAACTGCTAACATCCGTTACTGTGAAACTACTCACTCCTAACACACCGTTCTATAACTGCTAACATCCGTTACTGTGAAACTACTCGCTCCTAACACACCGCTCTATAACTGCTAACATCTGTTACTGTGAAACCGCTCGCTCCTAACACACCGTTCTATAACTGCTAACATCCATTACTGTGAAACCGCTCGCTCCTAACACACCGTTCTATAACTGCTAACATCCATTACTGTGAAACTACTCGCTCCTAACACACCGCTCTATAACTGCTAACATCTGTTACTGTGAAACCGCTCGCTCCTAACACACCGTTCTATAACTGCTAACATCCGTTACTGTGAAACTACACGCTCCTAACACACCGTTCTATAACTGCTAACATCCGTTACTGTGAAACCGCTCGCTCCTAACACACCGTTCTATAACTGCTAACATCCATTACTGTGAAACCGCTCGCTCCTAACACACCGTTCTATAACTGCTAACATCCGTTACTGTGAAACTACACGCTCCTAACACACCGTTCTATAACTGCTAACATCCATTACTGTGAAACTACTCGCTCCTAACACACCGCTCTATAACTGCTAACATCCGTTACTGTGAAACTACACGCTCCTAACACACCGTTCTATAACTGCTAACATCCATTACTGTGAAACTACTCGCTCCTAACACACCGTTCTATAACTGCTAACATCTGTTACTGTGAAACCGCTCGCTCCTAACGCACTGTTCTATAACTGCTAACATCCGTTACTGTGAAACCACTCGCTCCTAACGCACCGTTCTATAACTGCTAACATCCGTTACTGTGAAACCGCTCGCTCCTAACGCACCGTTCTATAACTGCTAACATCCGTTACTGTGAAACCGCTCGCTCCTAACACACCGTTCTATAACTGCTAACATCTGTTACTGTGAAACCACTCGCTCCTAACGCACCGTTCTATAACTGCTAACATCCGTTACTGCGAAACCGCTCGCTCCTAACACACCATTCTATAACTGCTAACATCCGTTACTGGACGCCCCCCCTGGTGAAGCTTAAATACAAAACGGTTATAAGCACAGCAATCAACTGGACAATAACCTTCCTGATCACTGAAAGAGAATTCTCCAAGCCACGTATAAAAGCTATAGTATCAATGTGTACTACATTCTCATCTAGCCCAAAGCCACTCAACAGTACACGCTGGCTGGAGAGACTCCATTTGAAAATGTAGATTTTGTATAATGACAATAAGGACTAGAGCAATGCCAGGTAAGCTACAGGAGATTGTACAGAATAAATGAAATTGAGTGCTTTCAAGCACTGTTCAGTAGAACCCCCATTATCACCACACACACAGATTCCAGTCCCAGCTTTCAAAACTACCCTCAAGTAAGCATGTTATTTAAATGATCAGGAGCCAGGAGTAATCCCCTCTTAGTACTTCAGGTAGCATGTACTCATGCTGTGGTAAATGTGATCAGTTCAGGGGCCTGATGGCTCAAATTCCAGACATCTAGTCATTTCAATAATATACCTAACGAAGGAAGTTCTGAAACCCAGGACTGTGTGCAGGGTCCTGAAACCTGGTGGCACCCCAACACATTATTCATTAAAGCAAGGAGAGGAACACTCCAATCTGTACAGTACAGTACAATCTGGGCCATTTATTGCAGACAGCACTTATGCACCCTTTACATCTTTTTTTTATGCGTCCTTTTATGACGAATACAAACATCATAATTTTGCTTCTCAAAAATAGCCTGCGTCTTAAATTCGAGTACAGCATAGTAATGCGTGTGTTAAAATCACCAACAAGACATGACTATCCCAGTACACAAACAGCAACGTGACTGACTGCCAAGAAAACACGAACCAAAAAATTACTGCAATGAAGAGTACATTTTGAGCTTCGAAGGTTCGGAACACATTACCGAAGGAAGGTTCGAACCTTCAATGGTACTCATTTGCATAATTTACTGGTGACATCACCATAGCTTCTTGTTTATATTTGATTGAAAATCCTATTATTTTACGGGTAAGCCATATAAACGGAATGACACATTCATATGTAGTTTAAAAATACATTACACAGAACAGTAATCATGTTTTTATAATTTAAATAAAAATACACGTTTTTTATTTACATGTAATTGATGCTGCTTGTGAGTAAGCTTGCATTGTAGCAGCACTAACTGCAGCGGACTTAATCAAAACAAACTTAATTTAATAGTCACTGTTCCAAGCAGGTTATCAGTCACTAATAATAATACTAATAATAATAATAATAATAATAATAATAATAATAATAATATGAACTTACACAATTGTAAAGTGACCCCAGAGATTGGATGTGCCTCCATGATGCATCAACAGTCGCTTGCACAGTTTTCATTCAACTTTTTTTTTTGGTTGTCTGGGCATTTAACAAAAAAAATCCCAAACAGCAGAGGGGTTTCGAGTAATTTCTTTCAATACAGCTTACACTATACAGCGCTTTGCTGTCGAGATGGTGAATGAAGAAATTTGCCTCTGGTTAACATGAGCTGGAGGGGGGTGGGATGGACGGTGCTCAGTTTTTTTTATTTTTTATTAAAATGATAAGTGTTGGCGTATATTTTGTATGTTTCAAACATGCTCTACCATAGCACATCTCTTACAATGTCTTGTACACAAGGTATTCAGTACATATTTTACTGAAGCACTACAACCGCTACAGGTACCCCCCAGTGCTTTGGATAATAAACCCTGCTATAGAGTTGCTACGTATAACATATTTGGTTGGATTTTGATACAACAACTTCTGTTTAAGTAATATGCATTATACAAACAAAAAGATCAAATTGTGGATGCGAGTGACATTTAATGTGTGATTTATGGTATTCACACATTGTCAAACGATTTGTTAACAACAACAAAAAAAAACACACAGTGCGTGAATGGCGTCTGACGAACCTTCGAAGGTTTAAAACAATCTTCGAATTCCTGGCTAGCGAACAAACCTTCGAATACAGCCCTAAACATTACTGCCCGATCTCGAATTCTCTATGACATACAGGTAGACATTTTCAATGAAGCGTCATTTGCTTCCTGAGGAATTTTTCTCAATTTTACGCTAAAATGTTAGCGTTTCTAACAAACATTACCAGCTTGGACAGATCGGAAATGCACACCCCTCTATTTTTCGACATGCCAAGCAATACCACAGTTCACAAATTGGGAGAAAAACAGATGTGAGTAATCACGACTGGAAATGAGAAGCAGCACATAACTGTAATGCTCTGTGTGTGAGCAGACTGCAAATGAGAAGCAGCACATAACTGTAACGCTCTGTGTGTGAGCAGACGCCCGCCAACTGCCTCCATATGTATAACTGATATTGTATCTTAGTAAATGCAAAGGGGCTGTTCCGGGCGGGTGGGGGGGCTGTGTGCCTGTCCCTGATGCGCCTCTCATTCATTATAACAGGGGTTCAAGCTGCGAGGCTGTTTCAGGGGGGGCAGTGTGCCTGTCCCTGATGCCTCTCATTCATTATAACAGGGGTTCAAGCTGCGAGGCTGTTCCGGGGCAGGGGGGGGCAGTGTGCCTGTCCCTGATGCCTCTTGTTTTGTTTCAGATGCAGCTCTCTGCCGCTGCTTTTTACAGGCTTTTAGTTCAGATTGATTCAGACAAGAACCACCAGAGGCTGACACATCCCCCAACTCCACCCCTCTGTGCAAGATGTAACGCCAAGTGGCAGAGACACCCCTAAACTCACTGGACAACTAGTACAAACCCCAAACTACCCGAACAAACAGCACCCTCAGAGCAGCCACACCCACACAGTAATCATGCCAGAGTGTAAGATCGCATTCCCTTTGTTGTAAAAACAAGCTTGTATAATCTGTGAATATACACCTTTCTATGAAGGGCCTGGGAACCAAAACAGTAACACAGAAGTCGTCTTTAATTTGGTCTGAAGTATGTTAAACTTATTTTTAGTTTCTGAAGATTGTATTATGTGCGTTTGAAGTTATGTAACAATACAAAATAAGATTTAAAATATTGCAATATATTAAATATATTTTCTTTGCTCATGCTTTCCTTAAGTACCTGCTTCAATATGTGTAACATATGTATCTCCTTGCTACCAGAAAACAATCCATAAAAGAATGAGAAAATCACTAAGCGTTTGGAAATGGAATTGCAGTATTATCAAAATTAATTCAGGTGGTCAGTTATTGCCATTTGCTTGTATTAATGGTATTATTTCTACAGAGTTTATGTCATTTTTCATTCTACTTCTGACCCGTTTCCTGCATTTCACAAATCAGTTGGTAGTGGCCCGCATGCCGAATGTCCTGGGTGGCTGTGAGCCGAGGAAGTTTAGGAACTCCTGTTCTCCTTGAGCAGTCGAGAATCTCTAACCACTAAAATAACTTGTTCTCTGTAACCATGAAATAAACATGCATTAAATATTAGTTTAGAAACCTCCTTTGAGGCATATATTTAAAAACCCTGGTTATCTCCAGGGATGCATTAGTTAGACTGCCCCAGGCTTGCTAATTGAAACCCCCGGTAGACTGAGGTTTAATGAATGCCTCTTCCATAAAACACAGGGGCTTTACCTATATTTAAAAAGCACCGGCTCCTCAGATAACCGGCACTATCAGGACTCAGAAAGCTTGGGTTTTTGTACGTCTTGGTCATAAAAGACGACAGGGTTGTTCATGAAGATGACATGAAAGTCAATGCAATCCCACTGCTTACTCTCCCACTAAAGTCAATGCAATCCCACTGTATCCTTAGCTTTCAATGACTGCCTGTTAAAAACATTTGTTTTTCAATATAATAAATAATCGTGACACAAAAAAGTAGCTATAATAACCACCAGAATTGAACCTGTCTTATCAGAGGCATTATGCAGGGCCATGTTAACAGGCAGGCCTGTGGGGCCCCCCAGAACACCACAGGCCCCTTAATTACGAGCTTACACATTTCATCGTCTATTTTTTTTTTATTTATGGGGCCCTAAAAATTATATATACCCCCCCCCCCCCCCACACCCTATAAGCGCATGGTTGACAATTTTACATTTCTATTTAATAGCACTTGACACCCACTTCCTTGAACCTGACCTGACGGTTTTTAGACAAGCGCCAATGCACTGTCCTTACAAAGGCAGCATGAAATTCTCCTGTCAGGACACTGCACTTTTGGTTATCATGTTATTGTTAATAAAACAATGGATAATCCTCTCCCTACACTGAAACCCTAATCTTAAGGTCAGTATCCTATACTGCAGTCATTACACATCTAAAGTAGTTCACGCTTGGCAGTGAAGAAGCATTTTTGTTACTTTAAAAAAAGTGACCGGAGGTGCTGACTTCCTCAGTTGCCCTCACATGAACATTTCGTGGTACCTTTGTAAGCACTGCTGCCAACGCACTTCAACCGCAGTGTGATCTCACCCTGCTCTTGACTAACTTTGAAGGCGAGCGATCATTTTTTCAAAAATGACTGGATAAAAAACTAACTGAGATTCACAATGCAAGAAGGGGTAGCTCAGCGTATTCTGTACCCACGGCCCGGGAGTTCTTAATCCAGCCCAAAGTGCGGTGAAAGTAAATGTTTTTCTAAAGAATCACAAGGCCTGTCTCTCAGGTCGGCAGTGGAAGACCACTTTCCTATGCTGTTAAGTATTTTTTTTTGCTTTACAAAAGAGAAGTATTTTTGGGGGACCCCCAGTTTAAGAGCCACTGCCCGAGAGTACAGTACTAAAAATAATTCAATGAATGTTTTATTTGGAACAGTAGTAACATACTGCTGTCAGAAGACCTCCTAAGCCAGTATCTTACAAGCCTGCTAAATACTCCCAGAGTTCGGCCAGGAAGGCTGCTCACTCATATCGTTACTCTACAGGACACCAGGCCAAACTGGACAACTTAGTTTACTTTTGTTGTTGCTGTAAAAAGACAATACAAGCTCATTTTACATTTGTTTCCAGGAAGTCAACATGCTGGACTACCACGCTTTACAGCAGGATGGGTACCCAATACAATATATATATATATATATATATATATATATATATATATATATATATATACACACACACACACACACAGAGTGTATGTCAAGTGCTGTTCAGCTTTCTAGAAACATTTAGAAAAAGTCTTTTGCATACAGTATCAGCAAAAAAATGGTATGATAATTCAAATACTGTACATGCAAAACATGAAGGCTGTTTAATAAGTGGCCATCATATTGTTTTTCCGTTATAATGTGTGTTTATTATGCATTTGTCTATTAAAATGTCAAGCACTGAAACAACCCAACTATAATTTTTATATATATTTGTTTCAAAGCCTTCCGCACATCATCTCTCCCATTACTATTTTCTAAATTCTGTTTGGTGCTGATCGAAAATACTGTAGTACCAATCTATAAATTAATAATACATTAAAAAAAAAACATGAACATGTATCACAATCGGCTTAAAAAATACCATACGCATCACTTGCACTTCATCAAAATGTAGGCTAAAATGGTTTGCATTAAAAAAAAATACCAGACATTTACATTTCTTCCACCACTGGAGGAAAATTACTACAGTATTTTATTAAACATAAACTGAATTACGTTTACGAAGTAGTTCTGTAGCTTTCCTTAACAATATCTAGCTATGGTTTAATCCAAAAAAGTTGCACACTTCACAACTAAAAAAAAGTTGTCTAACTTTTCTTTTAATTCTATCAGCTTCCCATGATTGATTTTATTACAAGGCTTTGTGTTAAATATGTACGTCGATTTTAGGGAATTAGATGCGAATATTTTACAGAACTGGAAGCACAAGTCCCCTCGGTGCCTCTCGCTACCGCCTCTCCCACATTCTCAGACAGTTTTATTAACATTTTCAGACAAAAGAAAAACAAAAATGGCAGCCTGTCTTATTTTTATAAGAAGACAGGACGCCATATTCTGCAGATCCCAAATTTAGTAAAACAATCCGCCTTTTAAAAAGGAAAGCGATCGGACGAACCCGATATTTGCGTCCAGTTTATTTGCATTAAGTGCATGAATGATTGTTTACAAAGAATTGCAGGTTTGAATAGCCCGGCTCTAAAAAAAAAAAAAAAAAAAAAAAAAAAAAAAAACTAGACACTTCCTACAACAATCATGCCTTGCAAAAATCGCACTGCATTTGCAAACTGTACAGGCGCTGGGTTTTTGCAATTCAAATTTTACCTCAAGAATATAATCAACGAATGGTTTATCTTGCATTTCAGCGATCGTACATTTTATATTTTTAACAATTGACCAAAGATCCTGCCTATTCCAAACATGCGCTTGCTTTTGTAATGTTTGTAATTTGCAACTTTTTTGCAAGTCAAATCATCAAAAAAACTAACTGAAAAGCTCAATAAACTCGACCTGGTCTTATAAAGTTATGCAATAGATGAGAATAGTAAGAATGCACACAAACCTGCTTTCTCCGATTGCAGATATTATCCTTTGAATATATATATTAAAAAGGTTGAGATGTTCTTTCTGCCCGTCTTCAGTCTGAATTCAGACCTTCCGGGTCGCCTGCCGTTCACTTCTGGGTGCTGCAGGCAGCGAGTCGCTCTCATTACCGTCTGAATTGCAGGGACAGGCCGGGAGATCACAATTACAACGCCAAAGAAACGAAAAGCGAACATTAATACAGAACGCCAACTAGCCTCACACAGGAAATAATTGTATCATTATCGGTACATGCTAAACGTTTTCCAGCCGACAGCAAAATAGCACGTATCCTGTTGGAGCACACAGTATATATTTTTTAATACGATGTAGCGGCCTGAATCTGTGTTTATATAAAAGAAAGGCGGGCGTATTGTCGCGTAAACTACACATTTTACTCTGATAAACCACGGTGATATTTAGTTCCTTATTTTTTTGTATCAAACGAAGCAAGCCCCAATGTAACTCACAGACATTGTAATAATACACGGATTTCTAGGCCTGATCGAGGCCCGCGGGCCATTACTTTTTTTAAAATGTTTTAATTTTAAACCAAAAACCAGCACCATAATTTGTATAAATATATATTTAGTTTATATTCAAGTGTACGTTGTGTTTTATATTAAAACAAAATACAAGCTTTAAAAAGGTATAATTTCTTTGGCACTGTGTTTATAATTATTATTTTTTGCAGGAAAAAAACTTGCTGAAACAGTAACTTAATTACAATGCATATGATATTATAATGAATTATAATGTCACTTAAGGGAACAAAAAATGGGGTGACAATACTTTATCAGTTTACCAAAAACCTGGAAAAATGAGCATTACATCTCAGAAGTAGTGCTGATATAACCAATATTCCTGTTTTACTGTGGAGCACATAAACTAGTGCTATAGTTTCTGTTGCTTACAATAGAGTTCCTTTTCAGTCAGAAGAGTCAGTTATACTGTACATGGACAACATATTGTAATAATTTAAAACAACACAAAACTAAACAGTGTTCTGCGTGCACATTGACTCCTATACCTTCTGGCATTGACATATGCATTGGTGGTAATAAGCAGAGGATGACATCAACAAGAGTGATATACTAAGCAGGTCTTATTTCTCAATTCCCATTTGAAATAACACATACAGAAGCCATACACTGTGGATACAAATAAATGCATGAACAAATACAAAATTCGACCTTGCTACCAGAGGCAGAGCACTGCTGCAGGGAGAGGCAGTGGGAACTTGTGAGCCACGTTTGAAACTAGGTAGCCAACAAAGTCTGCTATCTGGTAAAGTATAGTGCCCAGAAGGAGAGCCATAGATCCTCTTATACAGTATGGACATTAACAATGTGGAGTGTCCCATACAGTTTTATTAGGACTATTACCTAGAAATTAATCTGCAGCGAAGCATAGTCTGTTGAAAATAAAGTAAAAGATCTGCCAGGTAAAATAATCACTGAATCAAATGATTTAATAATAATAATAATAATAATAATAATAATAATAACAAAAATGTACACATTTTATTTGCATTATTTTAAAAAATATATACTTGTGGTATAAACAGAATATTAATTGATTGTGCATGGTATATCATTTGAATTTGCTTTATGATTACATAACTCACAAGATGTCATTCAGTATCCTCTATTTAACCCTTGTGGGCAGGGCTGGATTACGTTTGATGGGGGCCCAGGTTATCATTTTGGGTGCCCCTCTGCATATTCAATTCCTTCCCTTTACTGTTACTACCAACACTCTCGATTGAAATTAGTGTCAAATTATTCAGTTTTAGCTGATCCATATTTGACCTGAATCGTTGCTCCATCTGAATACTGCTTGGTAAAACAGCTGTGTTGTTCCGATCCATAGTCACATGCTACGCATTTATTTAATGTGTTGTATTATTAAGGTATTTTTGCATTTAAAAAGTGCTGATTCAGTTGTGATGAAACATATGTCAAAAGCCAAATGTTCGTTTAGAGATATCTCAAATTAATTTATAGATATCGCTAAATATTTGAAGAGATCTATAAATCATTTCCAGATCTCTAAAGCATTTTCAGATATCTCAAATACATTTAGAGAGATCTTAAAATTAAGATCTCTCTAAATGTTTTTGAGATTTCTTGAAATCATTTTCAGATATCTCTAAATTATTTAGAGATATCTCAAAATAACTTCCTGTACATTTAAGATATCTCTACATAACTTAAAGTTCATTTAGAGATATCTCTAAATGGACAGGAAGTGTATTCAAAAGCGTTTTCACAGGAAGTTATTTAGATACAGTACTGTGCAAAAGTTTTAGGCAGGTGTGAAAAAATGTTGTAAAGTAAGAATGCTTTCAAAAATAGACATGTTAATAGTTTATATTTATCAATTAACAAAATTCAAAGTGAGTGAACAGAAGAAAAATCTACATCAAATCAATATTTGGTGTGACCACCCTTTGCCTTCAAAACAGCATCAATTCTTCTAGGTACACTTGCAAACAGTTTTTGAAGGAACTCGGCAGGTAGGTTGGCCCAAACATCTTGGAGAACTAACCACAGTTCTTCTGTGGATTTAGGCAGCCTCAGTTGCTTCTCTCTCTTCATATAATCCCAGACAGACTCGATGATGTTGAGATCAGGGCTCTGTGGGGGCCATACCATCACTTCCAGGACTCCTTGTTCTTCTTTACGCTGAAGATAGTTCTTAATGACTTTCGCTGTATGTTTGGGGTCGTTGTCATGCTGCAGAATAAATTTGGGGCCAATCAGATGCCTCCCTGATGGTATTGCATGATGGATAAGTATCTGCCTGTACTTCTCAGCATTGAGGAGACCATTAATTCTGACCAAATCCCCAACTCCATTTGCAGAAATGCAGCCCCAAACTTCCAAGGAACCTCCACCATGCTTCACTGTTGCCTGCAGACACTCATTTGTGTACCGCTCTCCAGCCCTTCGGTGAACAAACTGCCTTCTTCTACAGCCAAATATTTCAAATTTTGACTCATCAGTCCAGAGCTCCTGCTGCCATTTTTCTGCACCCCAGTTCCTGTGTTTTCGTGCATAGTTGAGTCGCTTGGCCTTGTTTCCACGTCGGGGGTATGGCTTTTTGGCCGCAAGTCTTCCATGAAGGCCACTTCTGACCAGACTTCTCCGGACAGTAGATGGGTGTACCAGGGTCCCACTGTTTTCTGCCAATTCTGAGCTGATGGCACTGCTGGACATCTTCCGATTGCGAAGGGAAGTAAGCATGATGTGTCTTTCATCTGCTGCAGTAAGTTTCCTTGGCCGACCACTGCGTCTACGGTCCTCAACGTTGCCCGTTTCTTTGTGCTTCTTCAAAAGAGCTTGGACAGCACATCTGGAAACCCCTGTCTGCCTTGAAATTTCTGCCTGGGAGAGACCTTGCTGATGCAGTATAACTACTTTGTGTCTTGTTGCTGTGCTCAGTCTTGCCATGGTGTATGACTTTTGACAGTAAACTGTCTTCAGCAACCTCACCTTGTTAGCTGAGTTTGGCTGTTCCTCACCCAGTTTTATTCCTCCTACACAGCTGTTTCTGTTTCAGTTAATGATTGTGTTTCAACCTACATATTGAATTGATGATCATTAGCACCTGTTTGGTATAATTGTTTAATCATACACCTGACTATATGCCTACAAAATCCCTGACTTTGTGCAAATGTACCTAGAAGAATTAATGCTGTTTTGAAGGCAAAGGGTGGTCACACCAAATATGGATTTGATTTAGATTTTTCTTCTGTTCACTCACTTTGCATTTAGTTTATTGATAAATATAATCTATTAACATGTCTATTTTTGAAAGCATTCTTACTTTACAGCATTTTTTCACACCTGCCTAAAACTGTTGTAAAGTACTGTATATCTTGAAATTACTTCCTGTTCATTTTGATATATCTCAAAATGAACAGGAAGTTATTTCAAGATATCTTAAAATTATTTAGAATGATTTCTAAATGAACAGGAAGTTATTTAGAGATCTCTCTAAATGACAGTTTGGCATACCATGCTAGCAAAACATTACTTAAAGATATCTGTAAATCAATTTGAGATATATCTTTCATTTTTAGATATCTTAAATGAAGTAAAGATATCTCATATTCATTTAAAGATATCTGCAAATGATTTACAGATATCTCTAAATATTTCAAGATATCTTAAAATGCAATTTGAGATATCTCTAAATGATAATTGGGCATAGAAACGCTGTTATTTTTTTGTAAGTGAGAGTTTAAGAATCTAGAAATGTGTGTGAGGTCAAGGTCTCTGACTGGCTTTATTACCACAGAGCTATATCCAGGACTGACATCATTCTACCAAGGTCAAACTTAGGTTTCAAGCTATATCTTGCAGTATTTATATCACTGCTTGGTATTTACTATCCAGCCTCCAAATCTGTGTTATACGGCAAACCCACAGAGAAAATTAAGTGTACATAAGGACCTTTTTATTTTATTGTGTTACATGTTCCCATGTGTTACTACAACTGTTTACATAAGGTGTGTGTATTGTTTTATTTATTTATTTATTTATTTACATTTTGACCACTTTTTAAAACTTTTTGATTGCATTCCCTGCCTCAAGATGGCTTCACATGTACCTGCATGGACCTCTCAGAACTACATTTCCCATCATCCTCCTGCTCACATATGTAAATGAGTTACATATGTAACTAAGTCTTTAAAGCTGTATTGTATCTCACCCTCATCCGAGCAGACACGTGGTTATTAGGGTTCAGATGCACAGCCCAGGTTCACACAGAGCACTTCCCATGGCTCCCTCATTCTCACCTCGTTCTGCTCCTTCATGATCCATTCACAATAAAGAAGAAACTTTACCTGCAGCCTAATATTCTACACCGACGTTGCTTAAAACAAATTAAAGAAACGTAAATTGTGAAAAGGGCCCTGCTATTAAACTGGCATTGATTTTTTTCCCATTCCCCGTAAAAACAAAATAATTAAGAATGCTTTTTTTGCCTAGACTACTGCAACTCCTTCCTGGCTGGCCTCCCTGCGTCCGCCACCCGTCCGCTCCAGCTCATCCAGAACTCTGCTGCCCGCCTGGTGTTCTCTCTGCCTCGCTTCGCCCACGCTACTCCACTACTCCGCTCGCTCCACTGGCTCCCGATCACCGCATCCAGTTCAAGACTCTTGTACTAGCCTACAGATGCCTTGACCAGACTGCACCCAGCTACCTCCAGACCCTCATCTCTCCCTACACCCCCACTCGACCTCTCCACTCCGCCTGCACTAGAAGACTGGCTCTACCTCCGCTACGCTCCCCTGCCTCCAGAGCCCGCTCCTTCTCCACCCTTGCTCCGCAGTGGTGGAATGACCTTCCTACAGATGTCAGGACTGCCCAGTCCCTGACCACATTCCGGCGCCTCCTTAAGCCTCACCTCTTCAAACAGCACCTGTAGAACTCCTCTGTTTGTATCCTGGGACACTATCGCCCTTCATTTAAATGTGCTTTATTTTGCTCTTATCTGCCGCCTATTTTACTGCATTTAATCCTGTACTTCAGAATACTGTAATCTGCCAAGTGTTTAACCTGTAGTATTTTGTATTTAATCATATCCTGATGTAACTATCACTATTTAATCATATCCTGATGTAACTATCACTATTATCTGCTGTATTATTGAATTGTGGTTTGTCACACTTGAACAAAAGTTATTGTATTTCTTGCTCTTATTGTATTACTTGTATTGTAACACTTGAAATGTATTTGCTTACGATTGTAAGTCACCCTGGATAAGGGCATCTGCTAAGAAATAAATAATAATAATAATAATAATAATAATAATAATAATAATAATAATAATAATTTAAAAAGCTTGACGCATGACACCGTTCCCCATGTGGGTGGACAGATAACCTGCAGAGGAAAGCACTTCGATGCTGTTTGATCGAGGTTACAGAACGATGGGAGCTCCTGTGAATCCAGACACAGAACAGTTTGCAGATGGTAGCGACGTGTATGAGTAGACTTACTGTCATGTTAGTGCATGTTATTTCTTTTCATACTTTTGTTATAACTGTGTGACAGAGCATAGGCTCTGCACATGGGTGCATGTGTGTGTGTGTGACCTAGTTAATTGAGTGATTGTTTGATTAATTGTGTGATTGAGAGTGATTTGAAAAGTGTGGCCACATGGTAGAATAAGACCAAGGAGTGTTTGTTTGGTGAGAGTATGTTGGAGAAAATGTTGAAAAGACACTGGAACAAAATTGCAGTTTTCTTTCTTTCTTTCTTTCTTTCTTTCTTTCTTTCTTTCTTTCTCTCCAACATACTCTCCTACTTACCACCTCCTCTCTCTCCCAACAAACTCTCCCTTGTCTTGTTATACCATGTGGCCAGGGGCTGATTGATTCAATTGAAATGACTAGACAGCTGATCCACTAGACCACAGGTTTAAGCTATTGCAGGTTCAAGAAAATCAAGAAATTTTTTGAAAAAACACACGTAACATACCTGGGATATAAGTTAATACTTTGTGTGTATGGTGTCACGTACTGTGTAAGAGATTTCGTGCAGTTTGGGTGAGAGGATGTTGAAAAAAAAATGCTTGTATCAGGAAGTATACTGAAGTGTTACTGGCCCCTTGGATATATAAAGTATGCACTGAAAATAAATATGGTAAATACTTTACATCTAAATATGTTTTTTTGCCCATTTTATACTGATATACTTAAAATGTATTTTAAACACGAATGTAACACAAACGTGTGGTAAGCATTGTAAAGCACAAGCAAAAAAAAATATATAAACGTTTTTGCTCAAAAGAGCCAACTTCTCAATGTTTCAGTATGTTTAACATACCTTTGTTGTCAAGGGAAAGTGTGTTTGAAAACAAACAGGAGGTACTTCTAGGCTTTTGATGCCATGGTAACTACACTCACTTATTTGTGATGTCTTTACAATATAGTTAATGATGTAAGGATCTACTATTCCTTTCTATTTAAACCTTCTGGCATCATGGTATTAAGCCTAATAATCCATTTATTTCCTTTATTATTCTATATTGTACATTATCTTGTTAATTTTTTCTATAACTACAAATTGTAGGCCATTCATGTTGTTCATTTTTTGTAAAGTGTTACTTTACTTTTTTATTTCTTATGTTTGACAGGTGAATCTCTATTGTGGTGGTAAATGCGTATTATAAACTTGAGCATGATGAATTGAAAAATGACTGTCAAAATGTACCATGAGAAACTTTTCTGAGGTGAAGAGTAACGCTATTCTAAGAAGAACCACTAGATGTCACTGTGAGTCAACAAGCACCTTCTCTTCCTGTGAGGGCTGGTGGCCGGTCGGGGGGTTCTGTGTGGCTCACTGTGAGATTCCCTCCAGCTCTCTCTGCCCTCTGGCTTGTGCTTTACCTCACTAGCATCTATAATATCCTGTGAAGCTGGACAAGCATTTACTAGATAACACAACACCATCATTTTACATTGGCCAGGTTTCCACACAGCTTAGACAGCCGATACTCTCTCTCCACTGTCATGATTTATGTGATGTTGCACGCACATACCATGCACATTCCACGCACTATAGGAAGGGTGTGTTTAAAACACTGTACCTTAAAGGGTGGGTAAATTGCTTTCTCACGCTAAAAACCCACACAATTGACCAAAAAAAACCCTAACCAGGTTAGTAGGGGAAATTAAACCTCTGGGAATCCGTGGCTAGACAGACCGCCGTTCTTCCAGGCGGCTAGCTAAGGGTCTTATTATGGTCACAGAGGGGGTTATACAATATTGTACATGACACATCCAGTCTTTTCTTGTCTCCTATAATGTTGTTACTATTTAAATATTCCTCCATTTTGGTCCTTTTTTTATAGTTTCCATGATTTTACATGTAGTTCCCGAGGTCCAATGTATCTCCCATTTTTAAATATAGGAACACTGTTGCCAATTTTCCAGCCCAGTGGGATGGCTCCTTTATTTATAGATTTGTTGAATATATAACATATTGGTTTAAAAATCTGTTCTCTAGTTTCCCTAAGGACTCCTGGACAGATTCCATCGGTCCCTGAGGATTTGTTTATTTTAAGTGCTGCTAGCTCCCTTAGTACTTCATTCTCTTTTATAACAAACTCTTGGAATGATGTCTGTGTACATTCTGTTAACTTTGGTATATTGTATAAATCTTCCTTTGTAAATACCTGTACGAAATATTGATTAAGTACCTCTGTGATTTTGGTTGTCTTTTGTCACTAAATTACCACTGCTGTCACTGCTGTCTTTTAGTTTCCTTTAGCATTAACATATTGAAAAAACCCTTTTGGATTAAGTTTACAATCTGCCGCTACTTGTCTCTCTAATTCCCTTTTCGCTCTCCTAGTCTGTTTTTTGTACTCTGTGAGGCTGCTCCCTTTGATTTAATGGAAGTGTAGCAGGGCAGGGGCCCTGCAAGTGTATATATGTGTGTTTAGTGGCAGGCACAGGGTTAAAAGCCTCCCTGCCAGCCTAAATTATATTATTGTTTAATTGTATTATTATTTAATGGTTTAATTATGTGGTAATTGTTTAATTGTTTTGTTGTTTTGGCAGATGGCCTTGTTGTAAATTAGAGAAGCTGCCTATACCTGTTTCTCTGGTGCATATAAACCCCAGAGTTAATTCATTCAGGGCTGCTGCTGCTGAGTGAAGAGTCCGACTGTATGTCGTATTCCTGAAAAAACAGCTTAGCTGTCCTGCTGTCATAAATGTTTAGTAAGTGCTCGGAAGAGCTAGGTTTTGTTTGTTTCTTTTGTTTTTGTATAATCAAAATTCAACTTTTAGTTTCTGGGTTTTTATAAGAGGGCACCAACCTGAAAATAAGGTCAATGGTGTTACAGAAGATATCATTTTCTTTTGTTTTTAATACTCAGCTTAATGGATCGATTTACCCACCGTGGGCTCTTTTTCTTAAGTTTACCTTTTTTCATTTTTAGGGTAAATGTATCCTGCATTTCTAACATTATATCTCTAAATGTAATCCAGTTGTTTTCAGCTTCATTATCTATTAGTATTCTATACCAGTCTATGTTTACAAGCTCTTGTTGCATTCCTTTGTAATCTGCTCTCCTGGAATTGTAAACCATTGTCTTTGATTTGTGTACTGCCCTTGATTTATTTGCCACAAACTCTACCATATTCTGGTCACTTATTCCTAGTGGTTCTATTACCTGTAAATTGTGTATCCTTGCTTCGTTGTTTGTTAATACCAAATCTAACTAAATCTAAATCTACCAAATTGTAGCTAGTGTACACTTTTTTATATTTGTATTTGGTGATCAGATAGCTGATTGCTTTAAGCTTAGACTGTTCTGTCCCTTGGATAAAGGCATCTGCTAAATAAACTAATAATATATTATTAGTTTATTTAGCAGATGCCTTTATCCAAGGCGACTTACAGAGACTAGGGTGTGTGAACTATGCATCAGCTGCAGAGTCACTTACAACTATGTCTCACCCAAAAGACAGTGACCGACGTGTCACTGTGTGTGCTTGAATTAGTGCTATTAACACGTTTTCTTAATAGCGCTTTGTGAACAATTAGGATTGCATGTAGTTGACATGCAACATAGGGTTACGTATTATAATCCTATGACATTCCCACACAGTGTATAAATATTAATTTAGGTTATACACACACACACAAAAAAAGCTAAAGTGTGTGTTGTATTATGTAGCCTATTTAAAGAAGTCAGGAGATACAGTACCATGCCATCAGTCACTGTCTGAGGACACAAAGCTGTATCTTTCCATGTTCATAGTAGATTGGATTTTTATTTCCAGAGGGGGGAAATGAGTATCCACAGGCAGGCCTCCACCCAATCTGATTTTTTGCCAATGCAAATTTTTCTATAGTTCTTTGCTTTAAGTCAGTCTTTTTATTTTTATTTTACTCACAGTAATTTTTGTTTGATGTACAGCATTTATTTTCATATTTATTCTCAAATGGTGTGTCTCTCCTTGGCTGGCCATGTTTTGTTCCTTGACATCCAAATATAATTTTATATTTTTTCATAATCTCTTCAGCTAAATACAGAGCACATTATTCACGTCTTTCTCCTCTTCCTTTCCTTTCCGACTCAGATGTGCAGGCTTTCCTGTAGGCCGAATCCTTGACCGATCAATTTGATGGCAAAGAGTGTCTCCATAGAACAGGGGTCTCCAACCCTGGTCCTGGAGAGCCCCTCTCCAGCAGGTTTTATAGGTCTCTTTACATCATCAGTGGCTAAAGATCTGGAACACCCGTTAATCTTGACTAATTAAGCCAATAATTGGTTCAATTAAGTAACTGAGAGTTTGGTTGAAATGAAAACCAGCAGCCACAGTCGCTCTCCAGGGCCAGGATTGGAGACCCCTGCCATAGAACCTGCTGCCAAATGGACATCACTCGTAGTTGAGCAGAGTTGTGTGGAAGTGTAGGCAGGGTTTTTTGGCTCTACCATGGCACCACTGGTAAAGAAATGTGTGTGCTGTCGAGTGCTTTATCTTTAAGGGGTTCACAAAATATTCTAATGAATCACTCACCTTTTAGAGTCATGTATTTATTTTTGAGCCGACTCAAGTTCTTTATGAAACAGCTTGAAATGGGTTAATTGTACAACGGGTGTGACTTCCAAGCTAATTGTAAGAAGTGGGATAATTGGACCCAGGCAGGGGCTCATTTGTTTCAATTAGAAATCAGTTGCCAACTGTAAAAACCTGATCAGCCTGGGCAGTGAGAGAGAGTCTGCCTCAGACCTGCTCTGCCTGGGTCCTGTGTTGTGCAATCTATCCCTGCCTTTCACAAGGTAAGCTGGTTGCATTGTTTAGCGAGTTGAAATGTTTTTATTTATTATTGTATTGGATATTTGGTAGGGCAAGTTCGGGTGTGTGTAATCTGTATTTTATGCCAATTGATGTGTTTTTAAAATGTAGAAGGTTTTTTATTTATTTTTTTACTAAATGCACATTGTTTTTTTCATTGTTTTATATCGGCTGTGCTTACAATGTTTTTGGTATTTCAACTGACAAAGGGTTAATACAAAAATGGATCAAAACCTGCTGAGCTGTAGTTCCTGCATCAAGGGCATCCATCTGTTTCATGCTTGGTGTTTTGTAAACCACATTTGGGCTTCATACCTTAGCTGATATCAATCACCATCACCCAATGGCAACGGGCTGACTGACAGGCAGCTGATGATGGACAGGGTGCAGCCAGTCGAAGGGTCCCTCATCTCAAAGGACGTGGGAGTTTTTGGCTCAGACTGATTGTTTAGATCACATTTTCCAAGCATGGCAGATACTTAGACACAGTTGCACACAGTGGTACTGTATTGTCTCATAGTAAATCCAGCCCTGCAAGAGAATGGAAATGCCATCTGCATGGTTTTTCATGTGGGTACACAGATACTCTAGACAATTCCCTTTAAGATGTTTGAAGTGGTTAGGTATTAATTAAATGGGGGGGGGGGGGGGGGGGGGGAGTGTTGATTACTCAACACAAAACAATCCCTTGTTTTTTTTCAATTATTGAGTACAAATCCATACCAATACCAGTGCAATTAATGTAGAACCCAAAGCCATTCATATTTTATATGTGATTACCTATCTTACCTTTCTTCTACATTTGATATAAATCATTGATACACGTCGCTCGATTCCTTAGAAATGTGTCGTCTCTGCAGGGGACTGTGGGACTGTAGAAATGTGTCGTCTCTGCAGGGGACTGTGGGACTGTAGTCCTGCTCCCGATGTAACCTCTGCTTAAACTCAACAAAGTAGTACGTATGCCAGTTTGCAGAGCAGGAGCTCTGAGGGTAGGCCTAAGGGAATGTATGTGACGAGTCGGTTACAGTTTACAAGCTCTATACGGTGGTACGGCAGAAACAATGCCAGCGAGTGAAAGGGTAATAGTAGGATATGTTTGTGCTAGATATGGCAGGGCTGGGAGTTTAGAATTCCCTCCCTATCTAATTGTAATTCATCTGAAGCTTGTGGCCAGGTGTTGACTAATTGATTATCAATGAACCCTGGGTTCCACCTACCAATGTATCTGTCAATGTACAGATGAGCAGCGTTTCAACGTCAACCTCTGTGTCTCTCTCGTCTCGCACAGTAACAGAACACCCGTTACAACAACAAATAAATATAACTTAGTTGCGTACAGTGCCGTCTTTCTTCCAAATCAAAAGGGGAGGTTCTCAATTATAGACCCTTGAAATTTGGCAGACGTGTCCCTTCTATCAAGTTTGAGCCCTTTGGAGTGTGCATGTATTACTGTATGCATGTTCAGTTCTACACTCATCTCTCACCGAACCTGTGGGTTGTTCTACTGAAACAACAATAAAACACACATTAGATATTCATTGATTTAACCTTTGAAATCAATGGGATGTAACTGAGAGTGTAGCCCTGGGGGTGTTTCTTAATAATGAATGCAGAAGTATCATTTGAGTTTGAGTTGCTTGTTCCACATTAAGAATTAATATTTCTAGGATTTCCATCAAACTAGATTTATTTTAAATATGCAGCAAAACACTTTCCCTCAAGGGATATTAATACAAGCTTTTTCACAATGTATACTCTAATTTAAATGACTGCTGGTGCGAGGGTGTAGAGGGACAACATGCAGAGAAGAACCACATATGTGCAAAAATGTAAGAGTGACATACAGGTGGACTTACGCCTCCGTATATCCCCAGAACACTCTCAATAAGTTGTGCTAGATAATGTCAATACCAAGTTTAATGACATTTGGTTCTCCAGGTGTACTGAAAGTGGAGGGTGTGACATAGGTACAGCTGCCGTTACTCTATGTGCTTTGCAGGGGGATCGGTAGCTGTATATTTACGGTACAGCACAATGGAGGTACTTTTGTGTCAGCGACCCACTCCTCTGCTCCAGTTTCCATCTCAAAATGGTTCAGGCTCGCAGCATATTTAAAGTGTTGGAGGAAGTTCCAAAATTATCACTTGATCTCATTCCTGTTAATGCCAACCTCTACTTATTATCACAATGGAATGACCAGAATATAACAGGAGTCAATGGAGACTGCTCCTGAATACACTTGGGTGATTATCACAGCCTGCCTAATATCACTCTCAAATAGCAGTCATGCAAATGATTTCTAACCATCTTAATATCCTATGGGAAATGCAAGCTTCATATAAGAAGGTTTCCATTAAAAGAAGTTGCTGTACAGTATTTGAAGGTTGTGAATACAAAGTCCAGTAGCAAAATATAGCCCACAGAAGCCTGCAATGTGCCTGTTTGCACCTTTCTTATGCTGTACCTGTGCAGTGTAATAGACCGTATACTATGAACACTGTTAGAATCAATGCAATAGCTGGTACTTCCACAGCTAAACAGGCCTACTGGATTCTATCAACACTTTTTCTGTTTTTTAATGCCAGGTTATAGATGAACTCAGCTCTGCTTCTTGGCATCATTTGTGCTCAATTCCTTTTGGAGCTATATTAAAAGGGTTTGATGTAATTGCATATGCATGTCAGTTTTGAGCTACCCACTATTTGGACTATCCCCCGCATATTCCTAGGGGGCCTGGCCACAGGGTTCAAATCCAACCCCATACACACAGCAGCCATTACAATAGCAATGATACCTATAATAATCCAGCACATACATGAATCCTCTAGTGGGCTTTAGAGACAAGCCACTGTATACTCTGGAATACAACACGTATACTGGCTGATCTTCATCAGAAAGGCTGCTGATTTGAAGGGATTTACAGTGCATGAATATATAATAAAGCACACTAAACCCTGCGTGTGAAACTATTTTTGAATTATTATTATACATCCATAACTATGGCTCATTAAGGACAGTAGACAATAACATCACCATAAACATTTTATTTTTTTACTAAAAGAAACCTAATAAGTTCAGTGACAAACATAACTTCTAGAAGTCTTTGGGTTGAAAGGTCTGCCATTTCTTCCAGTATTTCTCTGCTGAGTGTTTAATAGTGATGGATAATGTATCTACGGCATCCCCCGATCCACTCATTAAGAAACACTAGAGCCCTGCCTCCCACACATCAGTTTCTTTTCTATCTGCAATGATTATTATTATTTATTTCTTAGCAGACGCCCTTATCCAGGGCGACTTACAATTGTTACAAGATGTCACATTATTTTTACATACAATTACCCATTTATACAGTTGGGTTTTTACTGGAGCAATCTAGGTAAAGTACCTTGCTCAAGGGTACAGCAGCAGTGTCCCCTACCAGGGATTGAACCCACGACCCTCCGGTCAAGAGTCCAGAGCCCTAATCACTACTCCACACTGCTGCCACAATGATGAATATAAATTATTCCCCAAAGGCTAACATGGAAGACACTGAATCCTTTTAAGGGATTAAAAACTTGTATGTGAAATGCAAGTTCATCGTTTCGTGTACAGCTTGTTTCTTTTATACTAAACTTTTTTTTGTTGTTAGCCTAAACTTTGAGACCACTGATGCACTTGAGCTCTGACAGAATCGGCAATTATTTTTCTTATTTTCTCCCCAATTTGGTAAGCCCAATTATTGTTTATTTCAACCCGGCTCACCGCTGCACAAGACTCGAGTTTGGATAAGCATATGAATGTAGAAAGTGGATGAAACTGTTTTGGGTGTAAAAACTGTTTGTCATTATCAACATTTCTTTTTTGATTTATTGCAGTTAATACAATACAAATGTACACTTTTTTTCAATAGGGGGTTCAAAGGGTGACTTTAACAAGAAAAGGTCTGGGGACCTAAGGTAGGAACTCAAGATTCAAATTCAGGTTTTTCCTTCCATTTACATGGCAGTGCCTCATACAGTTTCATTTTTATTTTAAACAGTTTTTTTAAGACCTTGATGTCATTAAGTAAGAAAATGTGACATACAGATAGACACGTGTACAGACGGACAGACGTGCCCATATAAGCCCAGATTCTAATACTTCCAATATGTTACATGCTGTTCATAACATGGTTCATCACAGCTGAATAAGTAGTTTTGCAGATATATGGAAAACTGCCACTCCAGCAGAGCGCTGTTCTCTCCATCTGTTTGGCCATTCCATTGTGGCTGTGGAATAATCTGCACTAGCGCTGGGTAGGAACACGCTGAATCAGCAGAGCTCCCTGTGACGGGGCACTGCCCCGTCTTTATGATAAATGTTGGGACTGGCAGGGAGGGGGTTAAAATTCCTCCCTGCCAGAAAAACATGTGAGAATGTGGCTGGAGCCCTAATTGACTAATCAGTAATTATTGAATAATTGGGCTCCAGCCACAGGGGATAAAAGCCAGGGGAGAGGCCCTGGCTAGGGAAGAGAGTAGGAGAAAGAGAGTTCCAGAAGCAAGAGTGTGTTTGTATGTGGTGTTTTTCTGTTCCAGTGAAGGCAAGGCCCAGCCTGGAAACTTTATTTTGTAAGTTTTTGTTTTGTTTGTATTTTGTGTTTAAATCTCTTTGTTTGGCCCTTGTGCTGGTTTATTTTGTATTTTTGTTTATTAAAATCTTT
Source organism: Acipenser ruthenus (assembly GCF_902713425.1). NCBI lineage: Eukaryota > Metazoa > Chordata > Actinopteri > Acipenseriformes > Acipenseridae > Acipenser > Acipenser ruthenus. The sequence goes on from NC_081215.1 coordinate 7,901,091, forward strand.
ATTTTGAACTTTTAACTGTCTCTGAGTCTCAAACCTCGGTCCATCCTGTCACATTTGGTGTCAGAAACGGGAGAGCGCCACCTGGAGGCTCAGAGCAGTAATTTTTTTTTTGGGAAAATGGGGAAGAGCAGACAGCGGCAAAGGCAGGAGAAGCAGCAGCCGAAGAAATGTAGGCTGCTGCAACAACAGCCACCCCAGCTGGAGGACCCAGCCAGTCTTTTCCCCTGGTGCTCCTGGTGCGGGAAGGAGGATCATCAGTGGAGGTCCTGTCCAGATGGGCTACCAGCTGACTAGTGTGGTTACTGTGAGGTGGATGGCCACAACTGGGCAGGATGCCCCCACAATCGGGACCAGGAGCAGCTGCAAACCCCGTCCTCGGCAGCCACCCCACCACTTCCTACATCACCGCCTTCACCACCATCCCAGGAAATATGGGACTGGTTGATGCACCCTGAGGCAGACCTCTCCCACGACCTCCCCATAGTTATCAACACGCTGTGGCGTCGAGATGGGGGGAGGTGGGAAAAGTGGGAGGAACAGCATCACCCGGCGTCCTTCGCAGAGCTGGCCCTGATGGTCATTAATTACCTGGCGGTAGATATGGGAGACGCCCCAATCATTCCAACAAAGAAGGTGGAGCCGTCGTCCCGAGAGCCAGAGAGGGGTGAGCCATCGTCCCGAGAGCCAGAGAGGGGTGAGCTGTTGTCCCGAGAGCCAGAGAGGGGTGAGCTGTTGTCCCGAGAGCCAGAGAGGGGTGAGCTGTTGTCCCGAGAGCCAGAGAGGGGTGAGCTGTTGTCCCAAGAGCCAGAGAGGGGTGGGCCGCCGTTCCCGCCTCCGCCACCAGAGGGAGCCGGGCCGCCGTTCCCGCCTCCGCCACCAGAGGGAGCCGGGCCGCCGTTCCCGCCTCCGCCACCAGAGGGAGCCGGGCCGCCGTTCCCGCCTCCGCCACCAGAGGGAGCCGGGCTGCCGTTCCCGCCTCCGCCACCAGAGGGAGCCGGGCCGCCGTTCCCGCCTCCGCCACCAGAGGGAGCCGGGCCGCCGTTCCCGCCTCCGCCTCCCGAGGGTCCGCTGCTGCTGCCGTCGCCTCCCGAGGGTCCGCTGCTGCTGCCGTCGCCTCCCGAGGGTCCGCTGCTGCTGCCGTCGCTTGGGGTCTTCGGGGATCCTGCTTCGCCTGGGGTCGCTACACTATGGCCGGAGCCCCACGGAGGGGAGTTGCTGGCCATGAAGAGGGGGAGGGAGGTCAGGAGACCAGCTCCCCCAGCGGCACTTTCGCGGCAAGATGGTGTGTGGCCGGAGCCCCGGAAGAGGGAGCTGCCGGCCACGAAGAATTGGGTGGTGCCGGACGTCCCACCATGGCCACCCCCATGGACACTGTGCCTCCCCCTCTTCCGGGACTGAGACTGAGGGGGGAGGTGGCCATTTAGGCCATGTTGTGCTTGGCACAAGGGGGGGGATATGTGACGGGGCACTGCCCCGTCTTTATGATAAATGTTGGGACTGGCAGGGAGGGGGTTAAAATTCCTCCCTGCCAGAAAAACATGTGAGAATGTGGCTGGAGCCCTAATTGACTAATCAGTAATTATTGAATAATTGGGCTCCAGCCACAGGGGATAAAAGCCAGGGGAGAGGCCCTGGCTAGGGAAGAGAGTAGGAGAAAGAGATTTCCAGAAGCAAGAGTGTGTTTGTATGTGGTGTTTTTCTGTTCCAGTGAAGGCAAGGCCCAGCCTGGAAACTTTATTTTGTAAGTTTTTGTTTTGTTTGTATTTTGTGTTTAAATCTCTTTGTTTGGCCCTTGTGCTGGTTTATTTTGTATTTTTGTTTATTAAAATCTTTATTTTGAACTTTTAACTGTCTCTGAGTCTCAAACCTCGGTCCATCCTGTCACACTCCCCTATCCATCAATTTTCAGACAAGTGACACTTATTGTATTGGTTTTTGTTTGCTTGCGAGTAATATTAAGAAGCAGGTGTATATATAGCAGGTCTAAATGTTTAAGTGTCTGTGTTAAGGCTAAGTCCTGAGAAGAGGCCTAAAAGTAGTTCTGAACTATTTCAGTAGTTCAGAACAAACCCCACGACACAATGATGAACAAACTTTATTGATGAGATATGCGAAGCAAATGAACATAGAACAAACAATTTGGCATAACACCTACTTATTTGGACAAGGCAGGAGACCCCATAGAACTCTACTTAGAAATTTAAAGTAGGAGATGGGGGCGGGTGGTGGGTTACGAAAGAGCAAATGCGAAAAGGAAGGGCGAGTAAACAGGTTATTTGTGCTAGCAGTAATTCAATTTGGATTCATTAGGCTTCAATTAGATGAAGTGATAATGTGTGGGGGTTTGTTCATCCTCCCAAACCCAAGTTGTACACTTCATTATATATGTATATACATTTATACATATACTGTTTACACATGCATACATAAATAAACACAAACATATGCATGTAAAAATGGACTAGCAAATGCAGGCCTGGGGAAAAAAGGGCGCCCATATTTCATTCAATTTATTGTATTTATCCTGTAACCTTGCTGTGTCTCTCAATAGATGCATGACCAAGCATTTTATTTAACCCCTGAGGCAAGGTTGCCAACAGCCTGTAAATGTACGGCTAGTCAGCAAAAAAAAGTCACCATACTGGTACACAATTGTGCTCTTGTCTACACATAGCAGAGAGCCACGCTTTCCTACGCTTGCCAAGTTTCCTTTAATATGTTGGCTGTGCCACACAGTACTGCAGAATTAGTACATTTTTTTTCTTAGATGAACCTTGTAAAAACAGACATAAGAAATCAATTGTCTCCAGACATTCTGAATGGAATTCTGATCATCAAAACTGCTGTTAAAAACAGCACCAGCTTCAGACCAACAATCCAGTCTGGAGATGTGTCCATGTTTGACTATAAGAAGTAAAAATGACCTAGAGAAATGTAAGTACAGCTATGGCCAAAAGTTTTGCATCACCTAGAATTTTAGGATTTGGACATAATTTAGAAGAAAAAAAAATACTTTCAACATAATTTAGATATTTTATTTAACATCAGGTAATCAAAGAAAATACAAAATGGTACTGCAAAAGTCTACTAGAAGCCATAATAGTAGTACAATTTTTCATGTTAGATTTCAAAATGTAAAATTTCTCAGTTTTTCGTGACTGTATATGGAAAACTACAAAGCAGTATGTAATTCAATATGTTAAAGTAGCATTATTCAGCATGTTTCATTCCACTTTATGATGCAAAATGAGTTAATTCTATAGGGTGATGAAAAACTTTTGGCCATAGCCGCACATAATTTTTTTAAAAATTATGTCAGTAAAAAAATACAGTGTCAGTAAAACAAAAAAGGACACTAAGTCTACATGTCAGTAAAAACAATATTGCAAGGTAGGCAACCCTGCTCTGGGGGGATTGATGTATTAGTTCTGTTTTTCCAGTTTTGTAAAATTACTTTTTTTGCAGTTGTAAGGGATAGTAATAAAGCATTTGTTTTTCAAAGGAAGGTCAGAGCTTGAAAGGTACCTAGTAAACATAGTGCAGGTGAAGCAGGGATGTACAGCCAAGGGTACAAAATAGAGTGCTCGGTACCTTCCTCCAAAATGTTTCTATTACTGGACAGTACCACAGTGCATGCACAAAGCTGTCTATCTCATCTCCTGAACAGCACTGGCATGTTTGGGTGTCTGAGAGACCCATCAGAAACAACCTTCTTTCTGCTGGAAAGGTGTGCTCTGTGAAGAACCTTATACTGGATAAGGTTCACTTTAGCATTCCTCGAAACTGAAAGAGTATTGCTGCATTTTACCCCAGAAAATAGAATGGGGGCAACAATCTCCCTTTCATTGGATCCCAAGTGGAGGGGGCAGTATTAGTTTGGTGGATAGTTTCGTTTTTAGGGCTGTCTCATTTGAAGATGTTGAAGGTATATGTTTTTGAAGGACATTTTTTCTTGCAGCCTCTCAAAAGATAAAAACTTCCCAAGCTCAAAAAGAGGGTTTCGATGGGAAATACCCTTTTGCCTCCAGGAAATAAACTCAAACTGTTTACCTGCCATCAGAAAATCAGGATTGTGCCAAATGGGAAAGCACTGAGATGGGTACAGCTTGAGCTTAAAGAGTAAGTAGCAGGGTTTTGAAAAATACAGCGATACAAGTCCCCACGTGCTGCTACAACTGTTTAAATAACATACTGCAATTTTTATTTTTATTGTTAACATGCTTACAGCTTTTTACACTTATAACTTTAAAGTCTGTTTCAAAGCTCTTTTCAAAATGTCCGCTCTAGTGCACTGATAGTGTAAGGATTATTGCCCACATAACATAGCAGTAGCGATCCATGATGTTGTACGGAACAGAAAAGCCAGAGCACTTATTGTTATGTTTTTTTTGGTTTCTTTTTTTTAATGGGTCTTTCTGCAGTGATTTAGAGGACAGATATCAAAACACAGTGCACTAGAGCGGACATTTTCTAACTTTGTACTTATTATTTTAATATCAGTATTCATTAATGATAATGGACAGTAATTGGAACAAAAAATGTACACATGGTCGAGAGCCGCAAGACACTTCCATGTAATACATGACAAGTTTGTGACCAAGACATTTTAAATACTAGCATTGCTGTGCAATACAGTAGTTGTTAGGCTATCTCTTGATGGCAGCAAAATACACAAGAACAAGGGATAGAACATTGCAGAGCCTGCACAGGTTCTGTGTAATATGTATTGTACTGTAGATCTATAGTGTATTAACTTTGAATGTAACTGTGACAGGATGGACCGAGGGTTGAGACTCAGAGACAGTTTTAAAGTTCAAAAATAAAGTTTTTAATAAACAAAAATACAAAATAAACCAGCACAAGGGCCAAGCAAAAAGGTTTAAACATCAAACAAACACAAAGCAAAAAAACAAAACTTACAAAAATAAAGGTTTCCAGGCTGGGCGTTACCTTCACTGGAACAGAAAAACACAGCACAAACAAAACACACCTTCTCCTTCCAGAACTCTCTCTACCACTCTCCAACTCCCTCTAGCCAGGGCCTCTCCCCTGGCTTTTATCCCCTGTGGCTGGAGCCCAATTATTCAATAATTGCTAATTAGTCCATCAGCCACATTCTCACATGTTTTTCTGGCAGGGAGGAATTTTAACCCCCTCCCTGCCAGTCCTAACCATGATCATAAAGACGGGGCAGTATCCCGTCACACTAACTTTAATTCCATTATTTCTGTTTATACTGTATGTATTACACATTAAATAAAATGATGAAGTAAAATATGATAGCTGCCCTGATTTTACATAGACACATTTTTGTAATGATTCTTTTGACAAGCTCTTCCTTTCAAGATTTCAATCTGATCTGAAAAGAAGACACTTTTGAGAGCTTTGTGTATGACAAATGCACTGTATTTATTTTGAAAGGTATTACAGTACCTGCTCATGACGAGGCGTAAGATATGTAAATATAATATTCATTTTAGAACTGCAATATAACATTTAAACATGCATTCTCTAGTCTAGCGCCAACACATAAGGACGTTTGGCACGAGCGTTTGCTTTCTCTCTCTTCGTTTTTGTTTATTATTGGAGACCACATCACCCACTCATCAGTGTATGAATCTCAGTTCAACAACGAAAAAGACTAAACATTTGTCTTTGGTCCTTCAAAAAATATTTTCAGAATGTTGCAAAGTTAAGAAAACCTGTAAGAAATGAAAAGCAGAACTAGACAATGACAAGGGAGGCAGTGTGTGTAGAAAATATATTTCCAACATTTACTCTCTACAACACACCTGAACTGAGAAACATACTCTGTGCATCAGCCTGGCTGCATCTCAATTACGCTCTGCGGGGAGGCAAAATTTAAAAAAATCAATCAAATTGAACTAAATAATCTAATTGCCTAGCAGGTGGAAGCTGCAGGCTTCAGCAGACTGACACACAGTGATACAGTACATTAGGGTCTTTACTTCAAACCTGCTGCATTATTAGTGATTACATTCTTATTAGTGTAGCAATCAGAGATACATGTTGTTTCAGTAAAATATAGTAAACACATATGTAATACATACAATACAAAAGAAAATAAAGTGAAGGGCTCAGTCTGCAGAAGAATCATTTGTGAGCTGGGCAGGCGCTTCAGCAATGTAGCTGGAGGATCTTCACGACCTCGCCAAGGCCAGCTCCATTCTTACAATGGGCTCTATTAGCAAACAGAGACAGGAGCATACCTTCAAAATTACAATGTCATATTCCATTCTCAAGCAGATACAGGAGAATAGCTTCAAAATTAAAGTGTCCTATTCCATTCTCAAACAGGCGAGATGGGAGAATAGCTTTGTAATTACAATGTCCTGTTCCATTAACAACACAGACGGGAGAATAGCTTCAAAATTAAAGTGTCCTATTCCATTCTCAAACAGGCGAGATGGGAGAATAGCTTTGAAATTACAATGTCCTATTCCATTCTCAACACAGACGGGCAAATAACCTCGAAATTACAATGACTATGGAAGAACTCTCCTACTACCACCACGTCTCTTTTCTGGTTCTCTCGAGTGGCAGTGCTAGGTAGCTGCCACGTCTCTTTTCTGGTTCTTGAGTGGCAGTGCTAGGTAGCTGCCACGTCTCTTTTCTGGTTCTTGAGTGGCAGTGCTAGGTAGTTGCCACGTCTCTTTTCTGGTTCTTGAGTGGCAGTGCTAGGTAGCTGCCACGTCTCTCTTCTGGTTCTTGAGTGGCAGTGCTAGGTAGTTGCCACGTCTCTTTTCTGGTTCTTGAGTGGCAGTGCTAGGTAGCTGCCACGTCTCTTTTCTGGTTCTCTCGAGTGGCAGTGCTAGGTAGTTGCCACGTCTCTCTTCTGGTTCTTGAGTGGCAGTGCTAGGTAGTTGCCACGTCTCTTTTCTGGTTCTTGAGTGGCAGTGCTAGGTAGCTGCCACGTCTCTTTTCTGGTTCTCTCGAGTGGCAGTGCTAGGTAGTTGCCACGTCTCTCTTCTGGTTCTTGAGTGGCAGTGCTAGGTAGTTGCCATGTCTCTTTTCTGGTTCTTGAGTGGCAGTGCTAGGTAGCTGCCACGTCTCTTTTCTGGTTCTCTCGAGTGGCAGTGCTAGGTAGCTGCCACGTCTCTTTTCTGGTTCACTTGAGTGGCAGTGCTAGGTAGTTGCCACGTCTCTTTTCTGGTTCTTGAGTGGCAGTGCTAGGTAGCTGCCACGTCTCTTTTCTGGTTCTCTTGAGTGGCAGTGCTAGGTAGTTGCCACGTCTCTTTTCTGGTTCTCTTGAGTGGCAGTGCTAGGTAGTTGCCACGTCTCTTTTCTGGTTCTCTCGAGTGGCAGTGCTAGGTAGTTGCCACGTCTCTTTTCTGGTTCTTGAGTGGCAGTGCTAGGTAGCTGCCACGTCTCTTTTCTGGTTCTTGAGTGGCAGTGCTAGGTAGTTGCCACGTCTCTCTTCTGGTTCTTGAGTGGCAGTGCTAGGTAGTTGCCACGTCTCTTTTCTGGTTCTTGAGTGGCAGTGCTAGGTAGCTGCCACGTCTCTTTTCTGGTTCTCTTGAGTGGCAGTGCTAGGTAGTTGCCACGTCTCTTTTCTGGTTCTCTTGAGTGGCAGTGCTAGGTAGTTGCCACGTCTCTTTTCTGGTTCTCTCGAGTGGCAGTGCTAGGTAGTTGCCACGTCTCTTTTCTGGTTCTTGAGTGGCAGTGCTAGGTAGCTGCCACGTCTCTTTTCTGGTTCTTGAGTGGCAGTGCTAGGTAGTTGCCACGTCTCTCTTCTGGTTCTTGAGTGGCAGTGCTAGGTAGTTGCCACGTCTCTTTTCTGGTTCTTGAGTGGCAGTGCTAGGTAGTTGCCACGTCTCTTTTCTGGTTCACTCGAGTGGCAGTGCTAGGTAGTTGCCACGTCTCTTTTCTGGTTCTCTCGAGTGGCAGTGCTAGGTAGTTGTGTTTCCTTGTGTTTGTCGGATGTCCCTTCACTGTTCACTGTAGGGGATGCGTTTCGTGTTGTGCTGTGTTGCATTTGTGTGCCCAGGTGTGCTGCCACTTCGCTTGTCCCTCTTGATGGTGCACTCCGCTCTGCTAGGCAGTGTTGTACAGTGCATACTTGTTGGGTTGGGTCTTCCTTTGCTTCTTCCTCTGTGTAGTTGAACATAGCGTCTGTCTGCCAATGGTGTAATATCTCTTTGAGTGGTTGATTTGCCAACTGCTCAACTTCCGGTATGTTGGCAAGTTGTTCCTCCAAAGCAGTGGCCTGGCTCCTGAGGTGTAACATATGGCAGCATTTGGTGCACATGTATTCTCTTTCTGGGGGCTCGTTCGGGAGGATCCACATTTGGAAACAATGCATTGCATCAGTATTGGTTATATGTTTTCTTTCTTTTTGTGAGGTGTATTTCTGTGAGGATTCCCTTCGATGGATTCCCCCAGACTGATTCCCTTTAGTGTTACAGCCCTTCAGTCGTAGCGACCGCAAGTCATTGTGTCGTTCCCCTCCAGCAGGCAGACAGACCAGCCATGTGAGAATGTGGCTGGACAGATTTAATCTGACCTGATTGGAGGGGAACTTAAAACATGTGAGATTGTGGTCAAGCTAAATTGGTCAGTCTCCCATTTGTGAATAGAGCCCAATATGGTCTCCGTGGGGTTTAGAGCACCCCATGCCTGCAGAATGGTTTTCTTTGCAGCATTCACACCAGACAAATGATATAATAAAAGTCAAAGGTACCACTAATCCCACCAAGGTGAAGAGAATAGATGCAGCATCAAGGGCATTCCTAACAGACACATGCCAATTGGTGCGTAGATCCCAGCTGACAGGTCAGGAATGAACTTTATCTGAAAGAGATGATGGAGGTCTGCTGGTATTTCATTGTTAAAAGGAAGCGGTCTGCGCACTTTTATTATTTACAATGAAATAAAAACAACAAACACAATCCTAGCTCTCTTGCAGCACTAACTAACACAGTTTTTCTTTAAACAAACCTAACCCTAAGGCAGGGAAGGCTAACTCTTTTTACCCTGTAAAACCAAATACATATCTTGCAAATACCTTTCTTTTGTCTAAGTTTCTGTTCACCATACGTCCTTTTCCTGAGTCTACTCCCTTACACAACAACTCTCCTACACGCTCTCATTCAGGCTGAGCTACTACCTTCTTGACCCCAGGCCATTCCTCTACACCTCCAGCTGCAAAACACTCAGGGTCTATGCCCAGTCACAAAATATATATATATATATATATATATATATATATATATATATAATTTTTTTTCTAGTTGTCTTATTTTTCTCATTAATAGTGCATGCATATAATCAGCACCATTTCTGTGGAATAAGCAGCTAGAATCATTTATTATTTAGTCATAATAAAGGTATATATAAAGGTATTTATATAACAATAATGTATTGTAATGCATTTCTAATGCTATTAATGCATTATTTTTAGTGTTCCACATTTTTAGTGTTCCACATTTTCGGTTTTTCTATTTAAAAAAAAAAAAAAAAAAAAAAAATCCGGGAATTTTATTAAGTTTATTTTACATATATTAAAATAGGCATAAAATCGGTATTAAATAGTTTTTAATTGAAACATCTGTTAAAATCAGGTGGGAAAAAACACTTTACACGTGGAATATGATGTGTAGCAGTTCTGGTTTCTGATTAAGTTTAATGTCCCTGGCATGTATGCTGAAGCAGAATCTGTGCAAGTCGAGGCCACATTTTCCCATGTTGCGAACATCTGAGCAATCGCTGTGCTGACATGCCTCTCTGCAGTCTGCAATAAACCGTGGCTGTCCAGCAAAGCACAGCAGTCTGACAAACTCATTAACACAGTCATTCTGCACTCTCTTTTTATTAAAGCGTGTGTAAAAGCTTCATAAACTGACTGTGTGTCTCTTAGTTCACTTTATTGTTTCAGTTTAATGTGTCACTTACTTTTCTGTATGTTCTTTTATTGTCAGCACGACCTGCTTTCCATATTGACAGACAAGTTTATTGAATGATACATTTCAAGGTCCAGGATTTTGCCTCCAGGAGAGTTTCCCACTTTTAAGATTTAAAAATTCAATACTACCCGAGTGTAACAGACTAACATATTTGAATTCCCTGCTGGGAATATGTAGGATAGCTCTCCAAGGAGACAGTGGAATGAGCTGCATTAGTCACCCCTAATGTTTCTACTGCAGTGTCAGCGAGTCTTTATCAGAGCCACTGAGACATTTCATCTAACCTGAAATCAAATCCCATTGTGAGCTGTGTCCTTGGAGGCTAAATGAAGGGCACCTGTATTCTTATACACCTGCACTGCCTCCCTTCTAAATCAGCAAGGCTAAATTAAAGGCTTCTGTATTTATTCTTATACACCTGCACAGCCCCTTTTAATACAGCAAGGCTAAATGAAAGGCTTCTGTATTTATTCTTATATACCGGCACAGCCCCTTTTAATACAGATTTCCACTTGGAGCGAGAAGCCACACTGGAAGAACAAAAAGCAAGCTTCTTCTTGTAGTTGAGCAATTGTCCTGTCTTTGCAACCTTGGCAATTTCTTAGAAACTGCTTGCGAACAGGAAACGTTCTTTTTTATGAATGTATTGTTACCTGTGAAGTCTACTATTGCCCGCTGTGACAGGATAGTGTCAGGAATGAGACTCTTGGAAGATGCAGTTTAAGCACTGGGTGCACATGTTTAATCACCAGAAATACACCAACAGGAAAGAACAACCAGGCACGGTGGCCAAAATAAAAGGATTAAACAAAACACTACTGTACAAACACTGATGTCAGGCTGGGCATTCGCCTTCACAGTACACAGAGTATCCTCGGTTCGGTTCAAAACTGGTTATATTCACCTCCACCCCAACCACTAAACAAAGGATTTTCTCCTCCTTAAATACCACATGGCTGGAGCCTCATTAATCATTCAATTAAGTCTCCAGCCACATTCTCACGTTTTCTGGCAGGGAGGATTTTAACCCCCTCCCTGCCAACCCTATATTTCCAACACACACAATTTACATTTAGGGCTTTCGCCCTGCACCACCCACATACCTTTTTGACATGCTGAACAAAGATTTAATTGATAACTGTGTAAAAGTTATCCACATACCTTCTCTCCTGTGTATGTGGATGATTCACGTGAGTAGTCCAAACCCAATGAGAAACTATAATCATCTATGGTTGCTAACGAATAAATAAATGTAAACATTTAGATATTAATTAGCAGCTTTAAGTTATTTAGAAACTTAAAGTGAATATGTATAGGTGTGGAGTTTTGACAAAACAGAGCTTAAAGTCTTGGTGTAATATTCCTATACCTTTGCTAATATGCATAGGTTTGTGTGGCAGGGTGAATGCCCTAAAATGTAAATAGTGTGTGTGGGAATGTAAGGTTGGCAAGGATGGGGCCATTTCACAATTAGGTAACTGAGTGCTAACTGGGGAGTAGCCACCCGTATAAAGGAGAGCAAAATCTCCTGTAGGAGTTTGGGGGTGACTTTTTATTTTCATACAGTTTTGTAACATTGTAGTGAAGGGTAATGCCCAGCCTACAAGGGATTTGTTCTTTTGTTTGAACCTTTTATTTTTGCCCTTGTGCCCTGTTTGTTTTGTTTAATAAAGTGTGCAATGAGTGCTTCAAAACGTCAGCTTTCTGTCTGGTCTCTTTCCTGCCCGTAACCAGCCTGGGCCGTGACGCTACCCTGTCACAGTGTGGAAGTTTAACACAAAATATTTTCTGTTCAATATTCCTGTTCGATTTCTATAGGTTTGTATATGCAATTTTATCACAGAAATTATTGTAAGCATCTCTGCTCAGAAATTTTCAACAAAATATCCGTGTCAAACATGTCTGTGCAATGTTTCTTACTTCTTAGTGATCAGGTGGGCCTGCACAAACTCAAGAGACCACAGAGATTAGTGACAGAGAGATAGGCTAAACATCCCTTCAGTCACAGAAAGGCCTTCTACAGTGCCTAAAATAGCCAATATTTAAATAGTAAAAGTGTCTATTATATTAATGTATTTGTACTTCTGTTTGAGATGTGCAAATACTTCATTTGCGCTGTCTGAATAAGGATTAATGTTTAGCAACTTGCCTGTGTAATAATACTATATGATATTATAACCTGCAAGATACTGGCTCTGCATGCTAATAACCTATTTTTGTTATAATTAAAAGACTTGCATGTAAAACGTTCTTCAGAGGAATCCTAAACACAATCGCTATATTTAATGCACTGTATAATTTATGAAATGATGTGTGTGGTGTAACTATAGGGTTAGCAGGGAGGGGGTTAAAATCCTGCTTACCAGCCCTATATTTACACCACACACACCCCTACATTTACGGCTCTCAGCCTGTCACAGCTTTTCTTTTTAATTAGGAAAACACACTTACTAATCTCTTTTTATGAAACAAGCTTTACTGTGACTCAGTGATGCGTCAGCAAACAAAATGCTGAATTTTTTTTCTTTTCTTTTAAAGTTGCAGTGTGCCACTAACTTGATCAAATGCGCTCCAAAATTGCATTCATTGTTGTGGTTTGATCTGGTACAGTCTTCCATAGTTTAACCTTCCTTGCACTGATGCACTGATTTATCAAGAAAGCAGATCATGTTGATTGTCCAGTTTGTTTTTTGTGGCTGTTTCACAAACGGGTGTCCATGAATCAGTGGACACCAAACGGTCTGCGAAAATCGCATCATAACCGTTAAAAAAAGTTCAAGATTTGGTTAGTTTTTTGTTTCCATTCTAAAGCTTACCGATGCATGCTGATGGAATCATTTGAAGTGTTGATCGGTGAACCATGGTTCTCATTGATAACGATCAGCTTATAAAATAGGAGTGATCAGCTTCGGAGGGTTTTACTGTTATAATTGTGGGAATGTTTCTTATATATATATCAATTAGACTTTACCATTTGCAAGTATGACCACACATACCCCTTCCCTCTCCCAAAGTGTGTGTAGTGAAGATATCACTGTGTTATTTCACACATTTTATCTACTTTCTGCCCTAACATTAAGAATTGGTCATTCCTGGGGGGCTGCAGGTCATCGATTCGTCCAATACTAAACGCTGCAGTATCTGGTCATTCCTGGGGGGCGCAGGTCATACTAACCGTTCCAGGAGCATCCACACTTTGAATTGCATCTGTTCTGTGGAGAATATTATTTTAATTGTCCTGCCAAAAGTATGAATAGCAATGTAGCAATCTGACAGTGATTTTAAGGTTAGGATTGTGTAAAATGTTTGGGTTAAAATTGTGATGCAGCCATCTATCTATCTGTACCTGTTGAACACGCAACGCATTTAAATGTAGACATTTTTAAAGAAACGTAACAAATTCAATGCCAAACGTTTCGACTGGAAGACTTTCTTAATGTCTTCAAGTTGAAATGTTTGTCATATCTATCTATCAATAGTAGAACCTGGTAGTTACAAATGCAAAACGTACAAACTGAGCTGTCAACTGAACACCCACTTTTAGCTGGAAGAATGCGTTCACTCACCCATGCCTACAATGCAACCAGAATCCAGTTAAAAAAAGCACAACGTTAACCTTCTGAAATGGTAAGAACTAGGAAACGCAAACGTGTGAAAGACAGCAGAGTCGTAAGAACAGATGTATCGTACGCAAAGCTGAGGATGATGATGAGTGGCGTACTGGTCATGAAGAAGGCAATATGCCTGTACCAGACAGCAATGAGGCACATTTCAAAGCAAGTACGGGCAAATTTACACCAAGCAAAGGTTTTTTTTCAAGCCAAAGGAGTCTGAATGTTAACGTTAACCCTCGACGTTTAAATCTGTGTTTTTGCTACAATCTGAATAGTAACTACATTTTGCATTTTCCCATGTATAGTACAATTGTAAAGCCTTTCAAACCATAACAATATGAGCATTGCATTACTGTGCTGTATCCTTGTATTATTCGCCAGACAGAGCGTAGATAGAAGGTGTACACTTTTATTAAAACCATTGAAAACTCATTTTCAGAGTTACGAACAACCTCCATTCACAACCCTAAGTTACTTTACTCTCAAAGTAGGGGAAATTGATCCTGGTATTTTGGATAGAAGATTTCCTGATTTTGAAATTTTAAAAGAACCTAACTGTAATGCATAACCCTAACCAGAAATGCAATGAGATTACCCAAACTAAATCAGGGTACAAGTTATCCCATTGTACTTTTAAAACTCACAAAAAAAAAGATCTGACTGTAATCAAGATAAAACACAAAAATCTGTAAAAAAAAAACAACAGGCCCTGTTTATAATTGCCAATCCTTCAGAGAAGTTAGGGGTAGAAGTCTGCAGAATGACTGTGCAGCAAACACATTCTCTTCTCCAAACATCAGTAATGTGTGTAGTCTTGTGTATGGAAGCACCTACCAAGCGACCACTTACTTACTGTCAACCCCACCTGTTAAACCTGTCACATCTTCTGCTCTGCCCGTCATTACTAAACCTGGGGATGAAACGTCTATATATTATAACATATGTGTCAGATATGTTTTCATTTGAAGGGATTGCAGGTGTTTCCCGTAAGCCCTGTACCTTACATGCTATTCCTGGTCTGTTTAAAACACACCTGATGAAGAGACGTTTGTCACCTTGTGATACTTTCAGTGAAGCTGACAATGAAAACATACCACAAACCAGCACAACCTGCCGATCTAGGTGCATTTTAACTACAGTACTTCATTAGAAACTATTGCACATTACATTGGAATGGCACAGTTTGGTGGCACGCTTGTCACTCTTTAACAGAAACACTCAACATATTTCCTTTCCAACGTGTACAAAAGAGATTGAGGGACAAGACTGATCAGTAAATAAGAGCAGAGGACCTCTCGTGTCAGTGCAAGTTGTCCTGGTATTTATTAGACCCAACGTCAGAAGTGGTCAACAAGAAAGAAGTGTCCCCTTTCTGGTTTTGATGTGAACTTGGTCAATGAAAAGCAACGGAAAAAAATAATTATCCTGTTTAAGAGAACAAGGAAATTCCACGCAATGTGCAGTTCACGATAATCATAAAACAAATCGATAACAACAGTCCACAGAAAATTAAGCTGCGTTTAACCCGGTGGGCTATTCCATGCATATACACTCTGTGTAAAAAGTGCTTCCTACCTTCTGTTCTAAACTTTTACTCCGTATCCATTATATGCCCTGGTCTCGTCCTGCTCTCTGCTTAATCTGAAGTGATGACTTGGGATACCTTTACAGTATCTAAACCAATGAGGCTGTGTGGTCCAGTGGTTAAAGAAAAGGGCTTGTAACCAGGAGGTCCTCGGTTCAAATCCCACCTAAGCCACTGACTCGTTGTGTGACCCTGAGCAAGTCACTTAACCTCCTTGTGTTCTGTCTTTCGGGTGAGATGTAGTTGTAAGTGACTCTGCAGCTGATGCATAGCTCACACACCCTAGTCTCTGTAAGTCACCTTGGATAAAGGCATCTGCTAAATAAACAAATAATAATAAATGAAATCTGATCTTTCCCTTCTGAAGACGAGATCTTAGACTTAACAGCAAACAGACAGTGGTGCTCGGTTGGCAGGTGCTTCTGTTCACAGGGTTTCCCTGATGAATTAGAGGCTGTAATCAGTGAGGGATGGTAACGTTTTCCTTCTGAACAATTTGAACACTGGGATTGGAATTCAGCTGTGGTTCTGCTAATATAGTTATATTGTCTGGATTGGTTTACTGCAATTTACTTGCAGGTGTTTTTCAAACAGGCACTGGTGCGTGGCAGCTCTTGGATGGCTGCCAGTAGGGCAGTTCCAGCGCCTAGTGGGTTGATTTCTATCATTTGGCTGCACGCTTAGCTTGTTTAAACAGTTCTGTGCACAGACAATACCTGAAAACAGGAGAGAATAGTAAAAAAAACAGGAATATCTTTAATGAAAACTGGGTGTGCTGGCTGGAGCAGAGTGATATTTGGCAGGCAGACAGACAGAGTTATTAAAAAGCATTCTTACATATACTTACAGAGTATGTGCCATCTCTTCTTGATTAACTCTTTGAAGGCAGTTTAAACATTTATCTTATAAAGACCTCATGTAGACCACCAGTAGCTGGTGCATAAATGTCACATATAGGCTTGCATATTTTCAACGTTTATTTTTCAGGGGTTCTTGTAATAGTCATTTATTTTTAAAGCTTACGCCATAAGCCCAGTAATGAAGTGCATGTGTTACCTGCGTGTCTCTGCACAGTGACAGCGGCAGTATCTGGTTTACACCAGAGAGGGCTCATGTAATATTTACACCCCTTCTGTGGCGCGACTCTGATATGGCCAACGCCCTCTCATATTATTTCATTGTACCACCTCAGCCCTCTCGTTGCCAACTGGTATTACTGGGAAACGGAGACATTGTAGTGGCGTGTAATAATTTAGCTCCTTGCACAGCTGCGGTGTAAATAGCTTGTCGCGTGATGCCTATTACTGCAGTTCCAAATATTTATTAATTAGAACAAAAAACCCAAATTCGGGTTATATCCACAAAACTGCGCAAAAAACGCACCTATATTTCATTCATGTACGAATAAATGAACTGCAAGCTATGTAACATTCGAAATACTGACACATGCATTGTACACGAATCCAAAATCCAAGTATCAATATGTCAAAGTAATATACAACTATTTAAGGCAAAAGTGCCTTAACGTCAGACTAAATTATAACTACCTGTTTTGCTACAGGCAGGAGTACTGTCCTTACCACCATGCCCCTCACCTAAAACACAGGACCAGATATTTGTTTTAGAGCTGCAAAAGCCATCGAACCTGCTCACAGAACAATGAGGGAATCCACGCGAATTCAGACACGGAGAGAGGTGCATACAAACAGTGCCGCTTTTAAACGCAAATATCTCTTGATTTGAAACGGTTATGAAATACATGTGCACAATTAACCTATATTTTAATGTTACAGAACTTACCGTGCTTTAAAAAAACAACAACATGTAAAATGAAATTGCATTTTAAATTGTGTATGTGTACTTATCTCCCCCCTCGGTTTACACGCAGGTGATCATTTGGTTTATTCCATTGCTCTGTCCTGCTCCTTCCTGTATGGACAAAAGCACCATTACAAAGCCGGAGAGCTCGTAAGGGGAGGATAGTATATAGAGACGACATTGGAAACAGAACTGCTAAACGCTGAATAGCAAAAGCTAGGCAGAGAACAAAGTGTTAGCACCCAGGACATAAACTAGCATATCTCTAAAAAACGGCTCTTTTTTTATAATTAGGGCAGCGGTGTAGTTTATAAAGCGCAGAGAAAGAGAAGTCATCCGCGGGAGTTTCTTTGTAATTAGATGCGACAACAGATTAAGTTCAAGAAAATTAGGTGTTGTAATTCTAAACGCGTTGTTGTAGCGAGCGAGTATCATTCTCGGGAGCTTTGCTACAGATAAGTTTGTGCTAGGATTAGTTTCAGATTGTCACGTTGTTGATAGCGCATTGTTGTTACTACTATAGTCAACTACAAAAGCATTCAATTATAAATCTTAATTATATAGAGTGCGATAAGAGCAGGACAGCTGTAACTGTAATTGAAAAGAGCTTTATGCAACTAAGCGCAGAAACTAGTCAATCACAGTATTCCACGGAGTTTCGATTCATTCTACTTTCATTCCTGATTGTGTACCAGGTCAGTGTGTGCGTAATAGGAAAATGCAATTCTAGAACCTGTGGATTAAGTCTGTTAACCTGATGAAAACCTGATTTGAAAACCAGTCTGTAAACGTATCTGAAAGTAAGCCGGGCACTTTGTTTTTTGAAGCGGTGTATTTACTTTTATCCGATACGGCTAGTGGACTTTGAGTTTGGTTTAGCTGGAGTGGAAGACTCGGGTGCTAGGAGAACCGCTGGATGCTTCGGGGCCCCTTCATTTGCAAATGGCTTGTTGTCTGAAGGATGAGTTGCTGTGTTCTATCTGCTTGAGCATCTACCAGGACCCCGTGAGTTTCGGCTGCGAGCATTACTTCTGCAGGAAGTGCATCACGGAGCATTGGAGCCGACAACAGCAGCACAGTGCCAGAGACTGTCCGGAGTGCCGCAGGACCTTTGCGGACCCGCAGCTCTCCCCAAGCCTCAAGCTCTCCAACATCGTGGAGAGGTATTCTGCCTTTCCGCTGGACGCCATCCTCAACGCCCAGCGGAACTCGTATCCGTGTAAGGACCATGAGAAGGTCAAGCTCTTCTGCCTCAGCGACAAGAACCTGGTTTGCTTCTTCTGCGATGAGCCAGCGCTGCATGAACAGCACCACGTGACCAGCATCGACGAGGCGTTCGAGGAAATCCAGGTAAGACAGACAGCACGGTCTGGTGGAACGGTAACCCGTCCAAAGAGTTAACTGGATTACTTTTCAAAAGGAGAAAAACACCTGTTAAAATTACAAAATTAGAAATACACACAGCAGGTATTGATTTGATCAGTTTGACTTTTTTTATTACATTTTTTTACACATTGGAGTAAAAAAAAGCTATGAGAATCATCCGCATGGTATCCAAAACGGCAATAATTTTTCAGTTACTCAAAAAACATTAATTTATCCAGTTGGTCCAACAAACTGAACACAGTAATATATATATATATATATATATATATATATATATATATATATATATATGTGTGTGTGTGTGTGTGTGTGTGTGTGTGTGTGTTTCGCCAAGGGTTTTTGGGAGAATCCCGAAGTTAACACTGTTTCCGGCACTCGCCCACGTCCAATCGGGCGACTCTAGATTGGCCCAGAACTTGAAAAAGACAACTGGATGAAACCTTTTTTTTCAACAGATTACACTGAGTTTCGGGGCTAACCCAGGCGAGTCTAGTTTTGCCCAATGCTTCAACATCGATACTGGGCGAATCTGGTTCGCCCATGCCTTTAATTTGGGCGAGTCTAGTTTTGCATTTCTACACTTTCCTCTGCCAGCTTCCAAGTGAGTGCCAGGGTACCTGCGTCGCCTCCACTTCTGACAACGATGTAGCGACTGTGTGCTGGGTTTCCAGTGGCAGTGCAGAAAAGGCAGGACACCAGGGCTGCTTTTAATAGAGATTAAAACGACTCTTGATTAGCTCTCTCTCAAAAAGAGAAGTCAAAAAGTCTTGCTCCTCCATACGCGCAGGCAAACTCGCCACACACAGGTGGGTAAAACTATCAATAACTCAATTACTCTGTGCCTAATAAGGCTTTACAAGGGGACTGAGTGGAGAAGCTACTAGAAAGTGATAAATCAATTACAAAGTGCTAGTCGACAATATATAAAAACCGTGCATTAATCAAATCAAAGTGTACAATTCTAAAAATTAAACATAAAAGTGACAAATACGTGAAATATAACAGGGGCATTATTGATCTTCTTACAATCTTAACTATCTTTTAATGAAGATGAAACAAAAGAAGATTTGAACATGAACAATTAACATATTATTTCTCTCTGGTGTGTGTGTGTGTGTCTACACTTTTCTGTCTCTGTCTCACTCTCTCTCGTGTTTGCCTGCGCATATGGAAGAGCGAGACTTTTTTACTTCTCTTTTTGGGAGAGAGCTAATAGTCGTTTTAATCTCTATTAAAAGCAGCCCTGGTGTCCTGCCTTTTCTGCACCGCCACTGGAAACCCAGCACACAGTCGCTACATTGTTGTCAGAAGTGGAGGCGACGCAGGTACCCTGGCACGCACTTGGAAGCTGGCAGAGGAGAGTGTAGAAATGCAAAACTAGACTCGCCCAAACAATTGGCATAGGCAAAACTAGATTGGCACAGCATCGATGTTGAAGCATTGGGCAACCCTAGAGAGAGAAACCACAGTAAAGCCTTGAAGCAAGTTACAACTGTGCACTGTAAAACAGGAAATATCTGCAGCAACTTCATTTTAGCATATGTACATCAACACATGTTTACACATGTAAACTATACATATACCCTACAGTGGTGGCTGGTGGCCAAAATGTTTGGGTGTTCACACCTCAGATGCAGGTGAGAGGGTGAGGTCCGGGGGGCCATCCTCAGTGGTAGAAGCACTGTCCAGTGGATCTGTTTCTTGTTGGAAGCGATACAATGTCGGCCGTCATGTCTTTTTCAATGTATAACATGGCTAAAGCATTTTAATTGTTCGGTTTTCATACATAAAAAAAAAAAAAAAAATCCCTGAATCCAAGTCAATCCCAAATTCAAAGACCAAGAACAGAAAAAAGTAAGACCTTTAAATGGAAGTCACAGTTAAGGCAGAAGAAGAAACGCACATCACCCAGAGGGGAAGCGCAAGCGAACCCTGTTAACTGTCCGACTCTGATACCCTATATAAACTCAATTGAGTAATTTTGCATCACTGTTTCTGCGCCACATTGTTAATAAAGCTGAGGGAACATGAAGCTGCTTTTTCAGGAACAGTGGTTTGAAACCTGGCTCAGGAGACCTAGTTTGAGGCAACTTTGCTGTATGGCCTGAAACAGTCCCCTGAAACCAAGTTCCAAGCCACAAAGTGGCTCTGTGTTCCCTCAGCTTAAGACTGTGTGTTTCATATAAGTTCAGCATGCTGGAGAGCGGAGATGCAGTAGTGATCATAGAAACTCACTGCTTCTCCTTTTAGCTCAGAGCTCTCTACCCCATCAGAGACTCCCACCCTCCCATTCTGTGATTCTAATACCTGCTGCACAAGCCAGGGCTGTTCCATCTGTTAGAGGTTTAACACACAGATCCCCATTGTTTGTAGATGGGGAGTGTCTGTGAGGGTGGGTGCCTATGCAGATTAAGTTCTTCCCCAATCCTTGCTGAATAAAGAATCTATACCAAAGGGAGAATGGTTCCTACATGCAGCAGTCATGCTGAATTGGTACTGTAGCTCAGGTTGAGTTCAATACCAGTGCATTTGTTAAATGAGTTTTAAAATCAATTTCTTGCCTGAAGATCTCTCTGCTGTAGTCTGGCCGGGCTCCTGCGGGCTTGCCTGTAAGCTTCCCAGAGCTGCATTGTCCTCCGACACTAGCTCTGAGGTGGCTGTATGGTGAGTCTGCAGTGTGAAAAGAAGCGGTCGGCTGACGGCACACACTTCAGAGCATCACTTCATATTTTAGCTAAAGGAGTCTCTCCTAGTGAGTTTTCTACTTGAAACAGTCTGCTGTCATTGTCTTTTGTCTCACAGGTGTCCTGTGGATTTGTATACAGTGCAGTGCAACCCTGGCAATGGGCATGTAGCATACTGTACGCACACTCACACTTTTGGTTATACAGGGAATCGCTCGCCCAGTTGTTGTAACACTTAGCACATTCAAGGGGGAATGCAAATATAGGTCAAGGTGACCTTCTATTGCACGAGTTCTGGCTTCCAATTGGTTGGACTAATTGATACTTGGGGTTGATTTTTCACTGTGGGCAATTTTGCCAGTGTAATACATTTACAATGAGGAGGAGATTGCCTGTGATTTTTCCCAGGGAAAAATGTAGGCTTAGATCTTAAGAACCACGTTGCCAGATTTGTCCTATTGTAAGTGACTCTGCATGTAATGCACAGTTCACAGCCTACCTCTGTAAAGCGCTTTGTGATGGTGGTCCACTATGAAAGGTGCTGTATAAAAATAAAGTTATTATTATTATTATTATTATTATTATTATTAGATTATTTGAAGAAACCTTGCTGGGACATTTCCACACACTGACAGTGATTCACTGTGTCTTGCTAAAATATTTAATTTTTTAAAAACCATTGTGATTTAAAGTCTGTATGTACCAGTGACAGTTCAGGTGCTTTGAATGCTGTTTGTGTCACACCCACATGCACAGTAAGATTAGGGTGGCCAGCTCCTCTTGGAGAACCACATTTTGACTGACGCATCACAAGAGCAAATGCGTGTCAGAAGTCAAAACTGTATTCACAATGGCTCTTTAATCTGGGTGTTGAACTAATTAGTACAGCACTCTGCCTCTGTTGCTCAATTTACATTGGCTTCTGTACACTGACTCCCTGGGGCTTGTAAAGTATGTTTTGAGTTTACTTGCTGTTCATTTTCTGAACAAGAAAACCCATCTCCAGACAGGACCAATTTACTTGGCTTGCTGTTTCCATTGGCACTAGGGGATTCTGTGTGTGAGTTCAGCACTGCGCGGAGAGCAGAGTGAGGCTGGAGCAGATGTACTGTATTGTCAAATCAATTCTTCAAAAAGGGGAGGCATGTGGGAGTCCTGACTGACTGCTGTCTGGCTATGATTGAGGTGCCACGCTACAGTACAGCAGCACACTTGCTGTGCATCGGCAATTGTACTGTTCTGTAAACTAGCTCCCTATACCAATTCCAGAATGTATCACTTGGGCCATATTCACAATGTATTTAAGTCAACACAATTTTCTAAAAAGAAAAGCCCATGATGTTAAAACGCTCTGATAAAGAACTCGGGCACACCAGTTGTTTCTGTAGCAGTTTGTCTAATCGCAGTGGTGCAGGGAATGCATTGTCAATATGGCCCTTAAGCAGTTCCTTGTTTTGTGTTTCCCCTTGCCCTAAGCCTTTAATGGTTTAACAAGATCATTAAAGTGGCTGTAGCTAACAAAAATAATTCATACTTGCCTGTTTTTTGCAAGTGTTTCTTTCAAAGCGGCACATTTGAGATGTGTAACGAATGCCAGATTTCAGGAATTGTTTGGTTTGCACAAATCACTTTAAAACTGATTCAGATAAGACCACTTTCCACAACTTGTGCCAGATTACAATATGAATCTGCAAATGCAATGAAGACTGACAATGAGTGCAGTCTGAGTATCTAAGTTTCTATTTGTAGAAATGTATTGGATAAAGAGCCCAGGTGACCGATTCCTCAGTGAAGCACAGTCCCTGGGTTTGCAGGCTCCAGACCTGACTGCAAATCATTCTTTTGTTGTAGCACTAAAGTAAACTGTAATTGGGAGCAAGCACCCTGGGCAAGTAACCAGCTGTCATGCAAAGCGTTTATGGCTTTGCAGCAAAAAGAACAAAGCACTATTTTCAGTTCCATATACTTTATCTACATGGTTTGACGCAGCAAAATAAGCAACTTACGAGGTGGCAGAACATTTTGGATCTTTTAAGAGCAATTTATCCCATTTTCTAATGGAGCGGTTACAACTAAAACCTTGGAATCCAAGGGAAACAATAACCTCTTAAAGGGAAATATAATATTTTCTCTCTCTGAGCCATTATTAACAGTTCCAATGTTTCTCTGCATTTTTCCATAGTTTTTTTTTCTAGCACAAACAATCATTGTCCTGAAGTTTTAAATTTCTGAACTATTAGTATTCCTTTGGCCTTCCAGAGTAATTCAGGGACCCAGGGTACACCAGGAGAACATTCCCCACACCAGGGCAATGCCAAGTCCAGTCTGGTAGACATGCCTTAATAAAGTGGCCAGGTGGTGGTAAAAAATCACTACTCGAGGGAGGTTATCAAATTGGCTTTATGAAGAATGGAGAAGAGGTGAGGCATTCTCCATTACAGAAGGGCTACAGTACCTAGATGACTTTCCAGCGCTATCCACACAATTCTCCATGTGTGTGGTCAGTCCAGCACTCTATGCAGGACCCTGACACACTTGCATATTTACATGTACTGTGGATGATGGTACTTTTCCATGATACTGAGGATGGCTCTAGTTTTGTATATTGGGTCATGGTGGGGGACATGCATGGTACTGAAACTTCTTCTTTAAAAGAAAGGAAAGATAAAGCTGGCTTCTGTTTGTGTTCAAGGCTAGCTGGGTGTCACAGTGGATTTGTCTATGTCAATAAAAGCATCTCGGGAGTGGAAGGTTTAAACCCTGCTGGCTGCTGCTCAGTGAATGTGGATGTGTTCTGGCAGACATGTAGCGTTCAAACTTATTTTGAAAGTATTTGGTGGTTGTTCACCTAAAGGCAATCGTGCTGCTATTGATTTGTAAACCTGGCATGCCTGTCCTGTTTCAAAGAGAGGTGTCTTAACCTTGAAGTAGATGGTCTGCTTCTCCTTTATTAATGCAATGTTGTGATCTCCAAAGCCACAGCAGACCTGATGGTAGTGCAATGTGATACCAAGTAAGATGACGGGGCATGTTTGCACAAGGAATGTGACTGTCTTCCCACTGAAACAATCCACATGTCTCTTGCATTGAGTTGTCTCTGGACATCAGGAGTATTTCATTGTGCAGGTATCTGAAGTAACTGTTTCAATGTTGACGGCACAGAAATAAAATCATTGTAATGCCTGGAATTTAAATCCAATTAGATCCTTGGTCCCTCTTGGGTGTGGGTTTAGCGGGCTGGTCTGTCTGTACCATAACCGATTTGGTCCACGTTGCTGTTTGTGGATTGCCACAGACCCTCATCTCAAAAGCAGGGAGCAGACATACAGTACCTGTCATAACTGAGTCTAACAACAAGACACGAGAATGAGAAATACTGATGTCAAAACACTCATTGGGTCTCGGTGTTCGAATTCTTACTGTAAAAGCAGGGACGTTCATTGTGTCTGTTGGAATTTTTACTGTAAAAGCAGTGATATTCATTTTCAGGAGCTCATCACACACTTTGCTGCATGGAGACGGTTCATATTAACATTCCTTAATAGCTGAAATATGGGAACATGACAAGACCTGCCTCATAGTTACTGTACAATAACATTGTGATGCCATTTCTGAAATGAATGACTTGTTTTTACACAAATTCCCAAACCATATATAACAGACAGATGCATTGAATGTTCTGGCTACAGTAGTTCCCCTTCTTGTGGGCCTTTACAGCAAAATGTGTGGTGTTTTTTTTTTCTTGTAGGGATAACCGTGAAACTTGAACACATCTCCACAGGCAATGTATATCTGTGGCTAATTCAAACTGATTTCTCTTTTGCTTGCATGTAGGTGGATGACTGTAATGATGTTACTGTGTATATTCACGTCGATACACAAGTTGATGCCAGTCCTTCTGGTGTAACGGGAGCACAGCCATTCCTGATGAGATGAGGTTGAAAGCTCTATAACTGAATGTAGACGAGCCTGGCTCTTATGCACAGTGGTTAAAATGCTGTCTTGTGGAGTGTAAGGTCGCTGGTTAGCGCCCAGCCTCTTCCCTGTTACACAGTGATCATTTTATCTACTGTCTGTGATGTCTTGTGCTGTCCTGTCTCAGTCATGCTGCAGTTTGTGTGACTCAGTTTAGTCGTATGCAAAGCCCATGCGGTTGGACTGTTGCCACACAAACTGTCATGCTGCTAAAAATAGATCCTTGATTTAAAACTCAGTTATGTTGAGAGTTATGTTTGCAATGCAGTTGTTTACATTCAGGAATTAAACTGTATTTCGGTGGTTTCTTGGCAATCAGTCATGACACAGAAATATTTATGAAGTTGCTCATGTGAGGCGAAGAGAGAAGCCATCGCGTCTGTTTCGCTTTCAACGTGATTTAAAACAGAACGTTTAAAGATTGTGAAGCAACATGTTCCGTATAAATCATATGAGTGCACGTTATAAAAAAAGAGATGTTTAGCAATTAGAAAATTGTAATAGATAGATCATCATAGTAACACCTCCAGAATGGAGGGTTTTCAGAAGTCTGAAACCATGTCTTGCTCTGCTACTTTTAATTAAAGGAATAATACGTGTTTGAACTTAGTTTCTTTCTGCCACTGGGACTGACTTGAAAGGGGTTTCAAATCTCATTCCTTTCCATCTGCAGCTGCTCGACATCAAATCCAGTTGAACTGGGACTCTTCCAATAAGAAGGATGCAAGCGGTGGGTTTTAATTCTCTGAATGCAGAAAAAAATATGTAAAATAGTGTATTCTACTGTCTGGGAAATAGTGGAGGTTGGTGAATTAATTTCTGAGTAGCAATTAATTAAAAATGCAATACGTATAGGTGATCCTTGACTTTATCTAGGCCTAAAACATCCAGGGGGTACAGGTGGAGTGGTTGACAGAGTGTAAAAAAGCAATTTAGAATGTAGAATAAGGGTACAGTAAACACATTTGTTTATGAAAGCAGTTTATTGTGAAGTGCAAAGCAATGGATTCAGATCAGATTTTAGATATGTAACTATAAACACACTTAACTAATTATATCAAATTAAAAATTGACCTCTCTGTTTGTCAGATCTCCCTGTTTCTACCCCAAGGCATCCCTTCTCCTATATCCCTCTATTGATCCATAAAACTAACAGACTTTCAAAGCATACTGCCGTGTGGCAAAGTGGTTAGTAGTGTGCAGGTGTAGAGGTGATGCAGTGCTCTAATAATAACACACAGGCAGAATTCAGGTGCAAACAGTTCTTTGATTATCTGTTTCGCGGTTTGGCACCGTTCAATAATAGCACTGGCAACTACACACCAATGTGTAGTTTGCTCGGTGAAATAATACTGGGTTTCCGTCCTGAAATAATAATAAACAAAGGCAATGTCCAGGCATGGCTCCACATCCTTTCGCGATGCTCCCGTGCTGGTGGTGAATAGACAGTGAATAGTGGCTGGTGCAGGGTTAATGCTGGCTTGACAGCGACAGCTCCCAGGTATTTAGCCGTCTAATAATTCTAAATAAACAGATCAGACACACAACAAAATACAGCACTGATGGTTATACTTTTTCGGTCCGTTCACTTGTAACCGAAACAAAAGGAACAGATTGCATCGTCACATCCCCTGAAATACCCTGCGATAGCTAGTTCAGTCATTTATCCTCCAGTCCATGACTGACACATCGCGTACCGCATTAGGGCGATAACTTCTGGCATTGCGACACTGCCCCCTTCCTGGATGGCTGGCTTCTGGAATGACCTGCCAAACCATCCAGGAAGGGGGACACTGTTCCTGTTATACAGCGCCCTCACAGGTCGGGAGGGAGATTGTTGACTAGGATTAATTCGCTCTCTGTCACAGACCCACAAGGGGATTTTACCATTGATGCTTTTAATAAAACATGTATCAGTTTGGCTGCCAAGAGATCGATTCAAAGTTGAAGCGTGCTCAGCATGGACTCCCTGTGCTCCACTCTGTCCCAGAACCATTTCTGTTCTTTTCTCTGGTCTTGAAGGAATCGCTCATCTCTGAAATGCAGACCACCTTTGTCAGGGTTTCTAATTCTTTGCCCTAGATTTCTGCATGATTCTGTACCCTGTGGAAAGTGCTCTGAGAGATTCTTACTCCTGCTTTGACTGTGAAGGTCTTCCTGTGTTAAAGGGGTGTGTCCAGAGGGATTTGATCTATTAAAGAATTCACAAATGAGTGATTTGATTTAATATCCCAACCTGTTACAGCACAGGGAGGTATACCTGAAATTAACATCCTGTTTCTTCTGCTTTACCTATTAACGTTTTACAGGAGATGCCTGTGAAGCTGATATTTTCAGCAGGGGTTTATTCTGTAAGATAATATCCCGCTTGAAATATATAGCTTATTTTAATTACAGAACTGAGGAGAACGCTAAGAAATGGAATCCCTTAGTGAAGTTAGAGTGGATTTTCCAAGCATACTTCTAGAGCAGTTTTTCTCAAACTTCAATGTTTTGGTTGACGGACCCCTTTTCAAATGGAATAATAGTCACAGACCCCCCAAACTAAATAATAATAGTATATAATACTCATGCTTATAAGTGTACTGCATATAAAGATGTAATGCTTTTAAGAAAAAGATTTACTTGCAGATATCACTGAGGTGGATGTGTCTGCTTCTCATTTCAGTCGATATAACTTTCGTCATGCTTTCTGTTTTTTTTTCTTCTTACTACTGCACTGTGCATGGCTTCAGCACAACTACTAGTAGTACTAGTATGAGGACGTTTCAAATACTTATCCATTTTCGTAACGTAATTTGCTTGCACCCTATAATAGATTTTCCTTCGATTGCAACTTTTAAAGTGACGTCACCAGTGGGCATTCAACCAGCACCTTTACACACGCACGGTCAGGAATACCATGCTGTGTAAACAGAGTAGATTTGTCTGTTTTTACTCCAATTTTATTTATTTTTTCCCCACAATATTTCGCAGACCCCCTGGGCAGTCTCTACGGACACCGGTTTGAGAACCACTAGACTAGAGAACAACTCAATTGTGATGAAGGTACTGTTATTGTAGCAGCAAAAGAGAATTTTGTAAAATATACTGTGCGGCAGATACTGTATCCAAATATAGTTTAAATGTTTAGAGGTACAGTGCCCCCCCTTTTAACTGCAGGGTAGACAACACGTGTGCAAGTGGTGTTTAAATTGTGCATTTCGCCAGAAATCGAGTCATCTCCAAAAGATTTGAAAAGAAATACAAACATCGTACCCAGCTGCCTGAAATGCTGCCCAAGCCAGTGGGAGCATGCAGAGGCCTGCCGAGATGGATGCTTCAGCAGTGAACTGGAGAAAATAAAAGGAATAAAACAGCCATGCTCTGCCTAACATCATTATTGAGAATGTGCTTGACTGGTGTTTTGTACCTGCTTCTGAAGAAAATCCTTGTTGCTTGCCCTGTAAATTCGTGAATAATTTTGCCAGACAGCAACACCTACTGTAGGGAATGTTAGGAGACCAGCTATGCAAGCTGTGATTCAGTGATGTGTGGAGCATTATCCAGAGTAAACCTGAGCCATTACGCTTATGAGTTTAGAAATCGCCTCCATGGCTTTATCATTTCAGATGCAGACAACGTTTTTTCAGTGTTAAGAAAATCTAACGGCACCCTTCACTTTGTCCTGTAATCCAAGATGGCGGGCACAATGAGATCTTAACCCTTTAACCCC
The DNA here is from genome assembly GCF_902713425.1 of Acipenser ruthenus. Lineage (NCBI taxonomy): Eukaryota > Metazoa > Chordata > Actinopteri > Acipenseriformes > Acipenseridae > Acipenser > Acipenser ruthenus. The sequence goes on from NC_081215.1 coordinate 7,929,791, forward strand.
TGCATGCTGAATGTGTAACCAGGGCATTGACCTTCAATATGGATGCCGTTCTGAAGTCCTGTGACTGTGTTTCTGCAGTTGTATATTCTCTACGTTGCTCTCTTTCCTATGAACTGGTTTGCACATCACTAGACCTGTTTAAATGGACCCCAGAGCCTCTGCCATACGCAGGTTTGTTCGGACTATGGTTAGCATTACAGTACTGTTTGACTGGCTTCATTCTGATGCTATTTGTCCGGCTGCCTGGAGTGTAGCCGCATATTGGATTGATTTAGCATCGTTAATTTGGCATGGTCCTATTATCTTTGTCGTCTCCATTTTGGATTTTGGTACCCAAGACGGATAGCTGTACCTTTCCTGAAGAAAGTGTGACATGTTCAGGCATTTGATCCAATTATTTTTCTGTTCCTGTGAGTCCGTTGCATGTCCTGCTGTCCTTGCCTGACAGCTATATTTACATTTTGCTAATCTCTCGCGAGGAGACATGGCAATGTACCGCTCTATTCTCCAGCGGAAGCTTTTTTTTTTTTATTGTTTAGAATGTCGTAAAGAAAAAAATTATCAGTAATTTGACAACCAGTGTTTCGGCCTCATAGCTGCAGTTTTTTTTCCCCCACTGGAAATGTTCTGCACGGGCCTGTGTCGGTGGAAACCTGGGGATTTGAATCCAGGTTGGTCTGGATACAGCCTATTGTAGCTGTGAACACTGCTGCTTGGGCTCCTTCTCACGTGGATGATGGAGATCACGTGAAAGAGAGAACAGCCTCTTGATGTTATGGAAGTTGCCACATGTCCACTTGGAACACGCTCATTTGTAATTTGAAGAATGCCCCGTTCTTGCAGTAGACTTGGGTTAGTGCTTATTTCTGCTTGATATTAGATCACAGCAGAAAGCGACAGGGCAGAAGCTTCACCAGGGGGTCTACTGGGAGCAGTGCTGAACCTACGTTGATCATTTTGGCTTTCTCCACGGGATGCAATGGGACATGAAAGGAAAGCGAAATCAGATGAAGGATGAGAATCAGCGACCTGTGAACTAGCTGAGCTGTGAAATTGCTCTTGCTTGATCGCTCTCTACCTGAATTCTCTCTCTCTCTCTCTCTCTCTCTCTCTCTCTCTCTCTCTCTCTCTCTCTCTCTCTCTCTCTCTCTCTCTCTCTCTCTCTCTCTCTCTCTCTCTCTCTCTCTCTCTCTCTCTCTTTTTTTTATCTATCCTGGTTTGTAAACCCCACTTCTGTGTATTTGTAATAAGAAGCTTGCTCTACTAAAAGTGAGCTCTTGGTGCTGTTGGGAGCTGACAGGCTTATTTCACATTCATTTGAAGTTTGTTATACAGACTAGGCCCTTTGATCATTTCCATGCTGGGCTGTGAAGGAGAACGAGAACTGTTCTTCATCTTTCAGTCAGACTAATAATTAATAGGAAACGGAGGGATTTTACTGGTAATTGGCTGCTCTCTGAGGCACTTGATCAGGATATTATTATTATTATTATTATTATTATTTATTTCTTAGCAGACGCCCTTATCCAGGGCGACTTACAATTGTTACAACATATCACATTATACATTATTTCACATTATACAGATATCACATTATTTTTACAAACAATTACCCATTTATACAGTTGGGTTTTTACTGGAGCAATCTAGATAAAGTACCTTGCTCAAGGGTACAACAGCAGTGTCCCCCACTGGGGATTGAACCCACAACCCTCCGGTCAAGAGTCCAGAGCCCTAACCACTACTCCACACTGCTGCCCTAAATTATTACCAGAGGTTTGAAGGTCCGTTCCGAGCTGTATTCCAAACTTCCGGAGATCCGTTTACCCTTTGTTATTATGGTATGCCGTTGTATCCCCAGCAACATACACAGGCTTTAAGAGTTTATCTGGATCTGGACAACTGCTTATCACATTGAAATGAAACTGGTCTAGGTTGTACTTTAGCACGTTATTGAGAGGATCAGTCTTGTGTGATAGAAGAAGGTTGTGGTGATCTACCCTTTCATTTTGCTGACTCCTCATTTAGGATTCTGTGGGCGTTTTTGTAGGTTTGCAATGAGAACTCTTCACTGGTGAAACTTGGCATGGGCATGCAGACTCAAGTACTGGACTCGGGGGCATGGTGAGGTATTCATGAGGCTTGATGCGCAGCTGTGGCCAAAAGTTTTGCATCACCTAGAATTTTAGGAATATAATTTTAGATCTTTTATTTAATATGTACTCAAACTACAAAATTATATTGCAAAAGTCTTCCAGAAGCCAGCCATAATAGTAGTGCAGTTTTTCACGTTAGATTTCCAAATGTCACATTTTCATTATTATTATTATTATTATTTTTTTTTTTTTTTTTTTTTTTTTTTTTTTTTCAGTATATGGAAAACTACAAAACGGTATGTAATTTAATCTTAACGTAACATTATTCAGCAGATTCTGTTCGACTTTTTGAAGCAAAATTAGTTAATTCTTTTGGGTGATGCAAAACATTTGGCCATAGCTGTACATTTGTAACAGGATGTTCTACATCGATTGCATGACATACATTCATTTTTTGTTAAATGTTATTCAAAACCAGTTAGTGATGGTACTTGGTGCACACAGTCTTTTCTCACCAATTGTGGATAAGTAGCTTGTGGCGATACACATTGTGTAATTTCTTTTTTTTTTCCTGGTTTAGCAAAAGAAAGCAATGTCTTGAACCATTTACCTGTTTCATCAAACCTTGCATGAACATACTGTTCCCCTCTTTTTGCAGCATCCCAGTTCCTCATTAACCAAACTAAAATATTCTCCTGTGATTTTGATCCTTTGTCTATTAAAACACCTTGGATAGATTTAGATTAAGGTTGACACCTGATACTCTCCTTTCCAAATGACACTGTTATTATTAAACCCTGTGGATTACTTTTAAATATATTTACAGTGTATGCATTTTGCTTTGAGTTCATTCCCAGATATTATGTATCTGATGCCAAGAGACTAATGCATGCCTTTGTTTCATCTAGAATTGATTATTGTAATGCACTTCTCTCTGGCTTCCCAAAAGGTGTGGTGTCTCGCTTACAGCTCGTTCAGAATACCGCTGCTAGAATGCTGACTAAAATCAGGAAAAGTGAACACATTATCCCTGTTTTAGCCTCCTTCTACTGGCTCCCTTTGTAGAATTAGCACCAAGTTATTTGCAGGAGTTACTGACCCTGTATCATCCAAATCTCACTCTTCAATAACAGAATGCAGGGCTACTGGTTATTCCTAGGGGCAACAAAATTAACATGGGAGGAAGGGCTTTTTCATGCAGAGCCCCTAAATTATGGATTGTCCTCTTTTCTTTCGTTAGGGGAAGCTGGCACTGTTACAGTTAAGTCAAGACTCAAAATCTACATTTAAAACGGCTTTCTTATCTTAGTGGGTTTTAATGTAACTTTTAAATTGCTGCTTTAACATTTATTTTTTATATACGGTCTAAATATGCTTTGATATGTAGTGTGTGTGTGTGTGTGTGTGTGTGTGTGTGTGTGTGTACCTGGGGACCTTTATACAAATATGTTGTGTAAATGCTTTTTGCAATGTACTGTATAGTACTTTGCAATATTTTTGTATGAAAAGTGCTATATAAATGCTATAAATAAATATTGTGCTGGGACAGATCTTCTAATCTTCAAACAAGCGCTGCTTGAAATGTATTTCGATGGCAAAATTACCCTGTTCTTCATTCATATAGTTATAAAGGACTGTATCAAAGTAAACCAATGCATGAATAAGGTCTTTAATAACAAGCATTCTGTACAGAAGAGTGTTTCTCTCCTTTCTTTTAATAGTTCACTTGATGGGGTCCTGGATTTATTTTACTCCCGAAAAAGATTTTTTACCAGCCGATTCAAAATGAAAGAATTACAGTTGAGAAGGAATATTGTAACATGAAACCCCCTTTGTTCTCCCCAGCTCTAGTTGTATGCATTTGGGAAGTAAAGCCAGCGGGATCTTGCTGTGTGTGTTTTTCCAGAGAGGAGTTCATACAGGGCATCAGCTGCTAGAAAGCACCTCTTAATCCGTGTTTTACAGTTCAACACGGATTAAGAGGCATTAACATGACATGGGGACAGCTTTACTAAATATCCTGGCTCTAACAACAAAGGAACGGCCACACAAAGCAGAGATGCATGCCTGTGTCTCTGTGTGAATGAGACTGTTCTCTGGAGAAGGTCTTTTCCAATCCCATCTGGAATGATGCTAGACTGAGATCTGGAGTTTAATAGAGTGGGAAGTGAGACTGTTTGCTGAAGTCAAATAAAAAGTGACTGATTTAACCTGAAGCAGGGGACGTGAACTCTCCTGTATTTCAATGTGCATGCAAATTATTGCTGGGATGAACATGGGTGCACGGTATTTTTGTCATTTGTAGCGAATACGAACATCTGATTTTTGTATCCGAATAAATGTCAAATATTCGTTTCGGATTTTTTTCATAACACTAATGCAAATACAGTCTGTGGAAACAGTTCTTGCATGTGTCAAGCTGTAGCTTTGTACCCGATTATAACAAAGCCTTTCCCAGTTCCAGTACTGATCCAGGCAGTAGTAACAAGGGGATTCATTGTCATGGGTACACTCCTTACACTGTACATCTGTTTGTTATTGTACAATGCTTTTACTCTACTACAGAAAGTTTTACCAACTGCTCCTGTCTTGTTGGAGCAACTCAGTTGGATTTTCAATTGTAACCGTCTTTGCCTGTCAGGTGGTGGGTTGCTAGCACTGATCTGCTTTCAGAGAGCAGTAAACCTCAGGATTTGCATTTTGTTTTGCATTCTTACATTGTTGCAAGATGAAAATGGAACTGCAGTATTTTTTTATTTTAAGGAAGAGCTATATTTACCTACAGCATAACCGTGATGAATCATTTTAGAAATGACTGCCAAGGACAAGGTCATTGAGATGGTAGCTACTGTAGCTTGACAGGTTGGTGGGAATTGAAATGGAAGTGGCGTACCCAGGATAGCACAGGAGGTGAGGGGCTGAGCTGGGGTGAGATGTTGTACCAGTATGGGGACACATGTCTCAATGGCTTGTGTGCACAGTACTGTCTGTTTTAAAACTGCAATGTCCCGCAAGCATAAATATAATGGCTGTCTTCAGTTCTGCCATAGCCTTGTATGCACTCCACTATCACAATTTGATATTCTTGCCAAAAATTAATATGCGAAAAACACATAATTAAGCTTGCAAATATTTATGGCTTTAGAGTAGTCGTCAATGTTCGACCATTTGCAAGCGCAAGACTTGATGTAGGAGAGACCCACTACCACACACATGCTGAACTTGCCATTGGTCTGATATGGAGGAGTTATCACTGAAATTGGAATTGCCCTACAGTTACAGTGACTTATTTTGGTCAGAAAAGTTAAGGTTTTCCTCGGTTGTGGGATCCTTTTCCTTTTCTCTGATGCGTTGCTTTAGTCTCTTGGCTGCAGTTTGAACATGTTTCTATCCAGTATCTTCAGAGTAAACAGATTTCCAGCTCACCGCGCCACTGAGAGGACAGCCTCTGCCCTCTTCTATCTGGCTGGGCTGTGCTGGGGATCCTGTGAGCTATCCGATCTGGCTGTGCTGTGCTGGGGACCCTGTGGGCTCTCTGATCTGGCTGGGCTGTGCTGGGGATACCTGTGGGCTCTCTGATCTGGCTGGGCTGTGCTGGGGATACCTGTGGGCTCTCTGATCTGGTTGGGCTGTGCTGGGGACCCTGTGGGCTATCTGATCTGGCTGGGCTGTGCTAGGGACCCTGTGGGCTCTCCTGATCTGGTTGGGCTGTGCTGGGGATACCTGTGGGCTCTCTGATCTGACTGGGCTGCGTCCACAGTTTATGAACAACCAGAGCGTAAGGCTGGCTTGTGATTTAGTTTGAAGACGATGACTTGCTTTAATAACCTCCTCCTCTTGCAGACAGAGCTATGTCTCAATCACTACCTCTGCCAGCAGATTGAGTGGCTTTCCCTGATGCCCTCCTGTAGCCAATTATCCCCTGTTGGTAATGTAGAGAAGCTGCTAACACTGCCATGCTGCTGGTATGCTTTAGCAGGGCTGGATTAGGACTGAAAGTACAGTGCAAGAACCACTGTGATGAGAGCCCCGTTTACAATCTACCAAGACAGTTGGTGAGTCAGAGGACCAATCCTCTCTTATGCAGTCTGGCCCCCTGCCTGGTACACAAGTAAAATACATCCTATTAGGGGACTGAATTAGCTGCTTCCCTGTCATGGAGACCAGCCCTGCCCTGCCCTGGCAGCATTGGCAGTGGGGTCACAGCAGGAGAGAGATTTCTACTGTGCCATTGTGCTGCTCAGTGGTGTGGGAACAGACCATTTCAAGCACAGCCTCCCACCCAGAGACTGCTCGGATGTTCCCTTTGCATTTGAAGCATTAGCCGCTGCGTGCTCCAGGTGGTGGTGGGGTTAATGTTTAATCCTACAGAGCAGTATGCTGTTCTGCAAGCAGAACAGATACGTGCTGCACCCCAAACTCTGGGCACCTATCAATATAAAAGCCAGTGTAATGATTGAGTTGTAAATGCAGATTGTGATGCTGATTCTCAGGTAAACATCAAGGGGCTGGCTGTGTGCTATGCTTATTGTGCCTGTCCAGCCCTCTGTCTGTCGCACGCTACATGGTGAACACGAGAACTGCTATTTTCACCATACTTTTATCATTCACTCCTACCCTCCTATAGACTAATTGCATTTGGCAACAATAAGATAAGTGTGTGTTTGTTTTTTTTTTCTTTTTTTCAGATATTTAACCTTTCAGATACAGTGTGATTATTGTGAGGACACACTGTACATGGGGGCACTGGTTTAAGTTCTACAATATATTGGTTTCATGCATTCGGACCATGGCCATGACCCAGCTGTGAGGACAGTTTTAATGGGTGTCCTCCATCCCCTCTTTGCGCTCTGAAAACTGCAGACTTCTCCAAACGCTCTCTCTCTCTCTCTTGTTTGAAATTGTTCACATTTCAAAGGTTCCATATTGGCTCTGAGTGGATTTTTGGCCCAACGTTCAGCTCTGCAGCTACAGAGAGGGGCGGGGGCGGGGGCGGGGGGGGGGGGGGGGGGGGGTTGTCAACATTCATTATTGTGTGTTGCAGCCATACCTTGCGGCTTTGAAAAGTGGAGTTTTGAAGTGCGGTAAAAGGTTATATTTGCAAGTGGCACATCTTAAACCTGTCCTACAGGTCAATTCCTTTCCAAGCAGCCTCATTGACAGGCAGGTTGATATAGGGCCTCCATAGGCTTGCATTTCCCCTGCCCCAGGAATACAGCTGGGGTGTGCTTCAGGGTTTGCCTACATCTTGAAAATGCAGCGGATGAAATTAACCAGCAGGTTATAATGGGGATCGCTGGAAAACCATTGTAAAATTCAGACTCCACTGTTGTTGAAACTACCAACAGGTACTTTTAAAAATGAGTGGCATTTAACAACATAGGAGTGAAAAACTAAAGGATTAAATAACTGATGAATAAAGAAAAAGAAATAATTAAGGACTACTGTAGCTCTTAAACATCTCATTACAAAAATGCAAAAAACTAAGTTTTGAAAGCTTTGAGCCATGCTTAAGAGACAGTATTTGAAAGTATATATTAATGCTGTTGCAATCAGTATTGTTTATAGTGATGTATAAAATAAATGTGGCATTCAACCTTTTTAAAATGAGTGGAATTTCATGGAATTAAATTCTATTTCCTTTCATTCCAATTCTGTGTCCTGAAGATTTAAATTCCAATTCCAATTCTTGAATTGAATTGGAATTTACCAAGAAATTCCAGTTCCATTCGGAATTGACCCCAACCCTGACGTGAACCACAGCCATTGCTGGCTGTCAGGGAAACTGTAATGTGCAGGGGTGAGTTCCGCTCTGCTGGAAGTGCTGTGGAAATGAGTCGGTCCCTCCAATTCACTGTCTCCTGCAATCTGCGTCTTGCATTTCTACTAAACCTCATTAGGCAAGTTTTTCAGTTCAATTGAGTTATTACACTGCTGGGAATCGAGCCGCATGTGCATTTGAAAGCTTGAAAAAAATTAAAGGTACAGTACATTATTTTTTCCACGTATTTAGTGTGTTCCTTCCTCATTTCTGTAAACCCTTTTATATCTGCTGCCTAATAACAGCATGCGAATGGTGAAGATAACATTAATCTCTATAGGTGACCATGCACCCTGCCAGTTTGTTTCTTTCAAAGCAATACAGAATATTATTTTAATACAACCCGTTACTTCCTTATGCAGGCAGCCTAATCTAATCATGTTTTTACTGTATAAGGCTGCATATTTTTTTTATAGTTGTGTCAAAGTGAGGGTAGATTCAGATTTGCAGTATTTTCTTTTCTTTTGTTCAGAGCCAATGGAAGCTTACCTTCACAACTTTGGGTACGGCTTCAAAATACAAAGTGATTGTAGCTAACAATATTACCTGTTGGGCACTTTCATTCATTATACAGGCATAGGTCTCAAGTGTGCAGTTTTTTGCTCTTCTTTGGTCTCTCTCCGGGGCCACCGTGTCCCTTTGGTGCTGTGATGACCAGGATTGGACACGGTATTCCAGGTGTGCTCTCACCAGTGCATTATACAGCCTCATCAGAACACATTTGGTCCTTCCAGGTTTTATCATTTGAATAAGGAGTTAATAAAGACCAGGCAGGCTTTAGGCCTTGAGGGCTGGAATTATGAATCCGTCTTCCATTATAGGGCAGTGTCTTTAACCCTGCTGTACATAGAGATTCCAAATGAAAATAAGGAGTTGATTATATCCGAGCATGCACAGATATTACAGTTGCACAATTTTTTCTGATGATCTACAAGCTGCTAGTCTCAAACAGTAAAAGTGTTGTTCACTGTTATGATATAGAGAAAGCCTTCGGCTGTAGAAATTAATCCGATCCAGGAATTGGGGGGGGGGGGGGGAGGGGGGGGAATACTTTGAATGAGAAACTTCAAGGCATCAGTGAAAGAATTCTAATGTACATTCTCCTTCAGCAGACTAAAGTAAGATCTTTGTTCTGTACTGTACTTGGCATATTAGCATTTTAATGAAGTGCTTCAGTTGTAAGTGGTAGTATTTGATTTATCATGTAATCCACTTACAGCAAGAAAGAGTCTGGTCTTCTGTTCATTCATTGAGAAGTTCAAGAGCAGTGTATATCTACATACTATGAGACTTCAGTAGTGCAGATGACGTTTGGCAGGACAGGGTTAAGGCAGTACTGCTTTGTTTAAAAGTTGTCAAGCCGGATTTCTCCTCTCTTCTGGTTTGACTATATAAGTTCAGGTGAGTTTTAATGTTGAGCTTGCTGTAAAACCTGGAATGGCTCAAACTGCTTTGTAATGCGAGTATCTCCTAGCTCTGTAAGGAACACTTCAGCAGTTATGCGCTGCACAGAGCGAAAGAGATCTGAAGCACAGTGCAGCTTCGAAAGTGTAGAACGTGGGGCTTGCCTGTGAGCTCTGAAAGGACACCTGATCTGAATACACGGCAGTGCAAGTCAGTCAGGCGTGGCTCGGGCCACACTGCACAAACAGCAGCTCTCTGCTGCAAGGACTCCCCGTATGTCTAAATGGGTGAAAGGGATTCCTCGTTCTAACAGTTAGCAGGTATTCCGAATCCAAGACCTGACTCACTTCATATGCATGCAGAAAAAAAAGCACATTACAAAAGCTTCTCATCAGCAACATTGCCTTGTGAAAGAGGACCGCTCTTCACAAAGTGCTGCAAGTGTTATAATGTACACCATGCATTATTTATATGTACTGTACTTGGATTCGCTATGCCTTCTGCTTTGGTTTTTATTTATAGTGCAGGGACTAATACTCTGAGTCTGCTTTAAAAGTTATTTGGTGACAAAAATGACTGTCCGTGGGAAGCCAATGCATAAATGATGTCCAAAATAATAAACACATTCTACTGTACAGAGTAATGTTTCTCTGCTTTGTTTTAATATGGAGTTATTGACTATGCTTGCTAGCCTGGCTCTTCACCCACTGAAGCGAGGTGGATTGAAAGTGACCCGGGATGTGCAGCAACAGCTGTAACTTCTGTCCCCTCCAAGTGTGTGTTGTGTTTTTTGGTTTTTTGTATTGACATTCAGCATTTAGACCCCATGTTTGAAAAAGGACATTGGTTAGTAAACCTGGTGAATAATCCAAGTGCAAACAGCAATGGAGAATTATACAAAACACACATAACAGGATTTTAAATGTGTAAGAAATGTAGACGGTTTAAACCACTCAAGGTGACGGCACTTCTACAAGGCTCTTTAAGAAGCAACTAGAGTTCATAGATTTAAAGATCAGCCAAGACCACTGCAGATCCCTTAATCTCCTTATTGGGATTCTGCTCTCTGCCGGGTGTTGCCAGGCAGCTTGTGTGGTCACTGTAATGCTTGTACTGGCTTGTACTGTAATGCTAGGTCGTTGGTAGGGCTGGGTATCAGCAGTGTCTTCGTGATACGAGGGTCACAATACGATCCGTATCACGATACAGTAAATGAAGCATGAAACATAATCACACAATAGTCTCATTTGCTTGTGCAAGTGTTTGCAGTAACACTGGTAAAGCACTTTTGGTCAAATAAGCTGCACAGTCTGTTATGCTTTTGTTTGACGTTTATTCTTTAAAATCCATTTCTTTAAAACAAAATTACAAATCAGGGCTCCAGATAATGTTTTTGTCTTTGGTTGCCAAATTCAATAGCTGGGTGCCACTTCAGGAGTAAGTTAGTTGCTATCATATTCAACTGCTTAAAATACAACAACTTGTTAAGACGCTAAGACAGTAACTTCATGTCTGTACTCGCTTGTTTGTTGTCACATTCTGCTGAGTGGTTAATCTGTGCAGCTGATGATTGCAATGAACTCAGCATGTTTTATATTTTAAATGTTTTGCAAGTGTTGTGTCTGGAATTGGTGACGGCACCTCTGATTTTGTACAGTGTAACATGTGAAACAGCATGCAGCAGCTCCAGTTCTCTATGTAGTCCTAATCTGACAGCATGCAACATAGACAGCTCTTATTTATTCACTATTTATTTTTCAGTAAATTGCAGTGAGTTGGTTCTGCTATTTTACAAAATTCACACGACTCTCGAACACGATTGGTCACTGTCACAACTGCTGCATGAAACTGGGGTTCCTGTATTCTGCTGGTATTAATACCACCAATGCTAGTAACAGAAATTGTTATTAGCATTGGTGTATTTGTTACCGCCTTCCTCGCACTTCAGTTTATTAAAACGTGTGATATGCGTTTTTTTCCCCCTTAACAGACTGACATCATAGCGCATTCAAAAATATTGACACGCTTTTAAAAGGAGAGGCAGCATTTTTGTGTTACAGGCACCAGTGCGCCTAACCCCGAATAAACTGTTTACAATGTTTTTTGCCGCATTTGCAACCATTTTAGTGCTAGTCTGGAGCCCTGCAAATTCGAGCCTTACACATTTTACACACAGCATGACTCATGGAGAACATGAGGCGAGTCCATACTGGATTTTAAACCGTCCGGATCAGGTTGAATTTCACCATCGCCCTGATGAGATTATCAACATTAATAAACTGCCTCCTCTCAGCTTCCGTTTCACTCAGCTGCCAGCGGACTTGAAGCACCCTGAACACAGTGAATGGTAGGTGAGGCTGCTAGAGTGCATGCTAATAAAGAATGTTCTTCAATTATCAGTGTAGACACAAATTAATGGATGCTCATGTTTGTTAGCAGACAAAATTTTGCTTAAAAAAAAAAAAAAAAAAAGTGGATCGATACAGGGGTCACTGTATTGATTTTTAATTGTATCGTCAAGAAAAGTATCACGGTTCACCGTGTGAATCTGCACACCCCTAGTCATTGGGCTTGGATAGTAATGCGGGGTCGCACCTAATGTGGAACCCCTTTTAAATCAATGCCAAGCTATATCTGCCAGGATTCTCCTATTGGCAACAGGACATGCAGGGGGTGTCACTGCGGCAGATGTGTTTCCCACGATTCTTGCATTTCCAGCGCAGGGTCTGTTTGGCGCACAGAAGGGGCTTGTTGTGTGAGAGCAGCCCTCAGAACTGCATGCTCGGGGCACAGAAGGGGCTTGTAGTGTTGTGTGAGTCAGCAGCCCCCAGGACCACAACCCATCTGTTGAGCTGTAGAGGTAGTCGTGGGTTAAAGCCACAGCGCTGGATCTATTGTGGTGAGAGAATTCTGTTAGGGGGCAGATTACTGGGCCTCTAGATCGTGAGGAAAGAGCTTTGCCAGGGGTCTGATCCAGACAGTCCAATCGCCGTGAGACGTGCTCGGCCTAATCCTGCACAATCTCTCTTCAGACTGCTATTAATTAGGGGGCTCTACAGAGCTGCCTGGTGCATGCGGAGCTGCACAGCACAGGAGGCTGTCCTGATGTTCCCCAAGCAGACATGCAATTCATTGGAAATCAACATCTGTTCACAGTTTAAAAATAGTTATAGGTTAGTTTCAGAATAATCCCATAAATCATTCCTGGCATACACTTCCATTAGCTGCAGTATGTAGGTCTTGAAAGAAATGTGCAGTTTTTCTCAAAAGCGTGGTTATATAAAAAAATAGATTAGTCTTGCTCCATTTCACCTGGACAGTGATGTTGTCCCCACCGGTCAGACCCCTATTTCCTGTCATAACCAGCAGGCTGCTATTGACTGACATGCTTTTTAGCCAGTGAGCTGCTTCAACCCTGAAAACCCTGCTGAGGTGCAATGACCTAGGAAGGGGAACAGTAACAGAATACCTGAAAGCAACGTAACCAACCAAAATACAAGCCTTATATCAAATGAAATGCATGAAAGAGAAGATGTGTGGGATTGATTCATTAACTAGAACCACTTTAAGAAGCCCCTTAGACACACGGGATAAAAAAGAAAAGCACCTGGCTTATGCTGGCACACAACCTAGCATCCAGTCAAAAGGCTTGAATGGTCCTTTTATTGAGTTTGTTGGAGTCCGGAGGTATTCTTTTAATACAAGTTTGACTCCTTCTTTTGAAATGCCCCTTGCCTCTCCTGTGCTTCTGTGTTGGTCTTGGTGTTGCACTGTCTTTTTTTTTTTTTTTTTTTAAATTTAGTCGTTGCCAATCAGTTTTTTTTTATTATTTTCTCCCCAATTTGAAATGCCCAATTATTTTTAGGCTGAGCTCACCACTACCACCCCTGCGCTGACTCGGGAGGGACGAAGATGAACACACGCTGTCCTCTGAAGCGTGTGCCGTCAGCCGCCCGCCTCTTTACACTCTGCAGACTCACCGTGCAGCCGCCTCAGATCTACAGCGTCGGAGGACAACGCAGCTCTGGGCAGCTTACAGGCAAGCCCGCAAGCGCCCGGCCAGACTACAGGGGTCGCTGGTGCGCGGTGAGCCGAGGACCCCCTGGCCGACCTAACCCTTCCTCCCCCTGGACGACGCTCGGCCAATTGAGCGCCGCCCCCTCGGAGCTCCCGTCCACGGTCGGCTGTGGAATAGCCTGGACTCGAACTGGCGACGTCCATGCTACAGAGCGCATCCTGCACTCTAGCGAGTGCTTTTACTGGATGCGCCACTCGGGAGCCCAAGTGGTGTTGCACCTTCTGAACACAATAGCTATGCATTCACTACTCCACGATCGCTAACAAGAGGTTGAACGCAATTCTAATCCCTCAATTTGTAAGGCACAGGCTGCTTGGCTTCCAAGCGTGTCGCTCTGTTAATAAAGCAGAGCCCACCCTGCTTCCTCCTGTCAGAAAATCACGTGCTCCCATTTAATAATGTTGGCACGTTCTGCTAGAAGTCACGGACCTAGTGTGGAATAAACAAGGGAATCTGTTTCCCTAGCAACAAATTGCTGGGTTTGCAAAAAAATAAATAAAAAGGAAGCAAAATTGAAGCACAGCTAGTCATACTGGCTTATTTTAACAGTTAAGATGAGTATTCTGAGTAATTAGTTTAAGACTGCAAATTACTCAAGGTAACTCGCTCAGTTCCATCCCCCCCCCCCCGAAGACCACCTAGGTAGCAACTCAAGTGACATTACAGACTGTATTGACTCTTGTTTAGAGCTTCTGAGCCATCACCAGTGAGAGCCTGGTAGATACAGTGGCTCTTGTGCAGTGCTGAACTGTTTCCAGTTGCTAAAAGGTTTGTGCTTCTCTAACTGCTTCTTGCTCTTCTTGACTAATCGTGCATCTAATGCATTCAGTATTACTTCACGGATATTCAGTTAGGATGTAGCTTGCTGATTGCATCTCTAATGTTGGTTCAGATAAAAGTCCTCTCTGCAGTCACATGCCAAGCCATCTCACAAGAACAGCTGGAACCCCAAAATGTTTTCTAGGTGGGTGTACAGCACACTGCAGATTTTTTAGTCTTTTGTTGCTCAAACACCTGCTTATGTGCAAACTGGTACAGGGATTGTGAATAGCAGTGGGGGGAATGCTACTTGGTTTTAGATGCCTTACTTCCACCTGGAGCTACCATGAAATTGGTGCAGCCATTAGTTTTAATTCCAGGCTCACCCATCCAAGAAAAAACTGCTTCAGTTTGACTAATGGAGGCATTCAGGAAGTACAGGAGTTCAAGTACAAAAGCAACATCATAGTCGGCATGACTGTATCCGAGCAGAAGATTTAAAGCTGTTCCAAAAGGCTTTAAAGAACATACAAGAGAGAAACCAGTTTGTAAATGTATGGAAATGATAGCTAACAAGCGTGGGCAGAGGAATCTCTGTATGTGGGCCTCTCTGTACTCTGTATGCACAGCACACACGGCAGGGGAGCTGGAAAGGAACATGCCCCCAGGCATTGCGACACTGTGAATTATTACAACAGCGTCTTGCCCAAGTGAAATGTATCATTCTGTTGAAGTGAATAATCGATAAAGCATTGGGGAGGGGCAGATTTAATTTCCTGTTGATACAGTAAAAAGGTGAGGGATTGTACAGTGCATGTGCTTGCTCCCTAAGAGAGGTAGTGATGGAAGTTCTGTTCCCCGTCTGGGTGTTAGGTGATGATGATACTTCGATTTATTTGTAATATATAACTTGGTTGTTTTAGTGTTTTACCTCTTTCATAAAATAGGAGTTAGAGACTGGAGAAAACACTGCGTTTCCACCTTCCTGTTCTGGAATCTGGTCTCCATTTGAGATCTCTGAGAGTCTGTGGAAGGCTGCACATGTCAAAGGTTTCTAAAAAGGCCTTGTTATGGGTGGATATGATTAAGCTATGTTCAGATCTCTGAGAGTCAGTGGAAGGCTGCACAGTTTCTAACAGACCTTGCTGTGGGTGGAGACGATTTCTCTTCATTGTGGCTCAATAAGAGCTCCTGTGCTCATAGGTCCTGTCTTAACAGCATGTTGAGTGGACGTGTAACTCTGCTGTACTGTAATGCTGAACCAAAGGGTTATTAATATAACCAATAGGGATTTCAGTTTTATGAAGCAGTCCGTTATGGAATCTATAACAGTTCTATCGATCAATTTGTTTTCATATTTAGGCTTGCTGTTGGTTAGTATGTACAGTGGGTGTGTTGTGTCCAGTCTCTGTAATGACAGGCTGTGATTGCTGGTGGATGTGAGGTCGTGTCTGGGGCAGGCAGTGAGAGACAGACTGTTTTATGATGAAGTGATTTTCTCTTTCACCTTCCAGCCCCCTAGCTCTGATCTCACAAGCACTGTAATTTATAATCTAGGAAAGCCAGAACTGGGCAAAGCAGGGCTCACATTAGCGTTGTGCACAGGTGGCGTTTGTATAAAGAGACCATATGCAGTTTGAAGTTTGGTTTAACAGTAAGGGACTGTTTGTGGCACAGTGTCATACACATCCTGAAAGTGTAGCTAATATTACTACCTAGTACAATACACATGGAGCACAATATCATACACATCATGATGCATGCAGGTCTCTATATGATGTGCAATACAATACCTATTACAGTCCTACTTTTGAATGATGTGTCACAACATCAAGCGATCATTAATGACGGGCTATTTTGTGTGTATATGTATGTGTTGTGACAGAGCAGAGGCTCTGTGTGTGTGCGTGTGCGTGTTTTGTGGCTGGCCGCAATCTTTGCTCCGGTGCAGAGGAACAGCCTGGGGCCAAGACTGCCAACTTTGCCCAGCAACATGATTTCGTTGGTTTGACTGATTTTGTTTTATTAGTTAAACCAATTAAATAATGTGTCTGTACACATTTAATTGTGTACAGTTATAATATGGGAAACAGCAAGCCCTGATCTGACAGCATGTAACACAGACTGCTCTTATGATTGGCATGTTACCATTTGTTTCCAGTAAAAACAAGTTCAAATTGCAGTGGGTTTGTTCTGCTATTTACAGTATTATGCAATCAATCTTGTAAGCTGCAATACATTTCATTTAATTCTCCTAATGTTTATTTTTTTTCTCGGCAGTACACTTCCTAATTACAGTCCCACGTATGTCTATGCATTCTGCTTTCACCTTCCTTAAAACCGTCAGTTTGATAAATAATCTTTGTCTTCGCTGCAACTGCTGACCCTGCTTTCATACAAGACTCCCGCTACATTACTTTCATTCTGGTAATGTCTTAAATTACTGCGGCTGAAGAGATATTATCAGCTCATCATCTAACTAGGGAATCTGCTGCACAATTAAATCATCCTTAAAGTCTACGGTAAGCAATGTAACCAAATCTATTCCATCTGGGATAGTTGTGGCTGCTAAAGAAAATGCAACAGATGAAAAAATCTGTTTGTGTTGACTCAACTTTATTTAGGTACCCTGTGATTTGACTGGCGAAAAGTAATGTTGGTTAATTGGAATTCACAGAACTTTTTTCATCTTGGTACGGTAACCTTTTTGCTTCCTTTTTTGTTTAATTATTGAGTTTTGTGCTGCATTATATCCCTTCATTAAAATGATTCAGGGCATATTGTTAATGGAATGTGTTAATGGAAAGATACATTTTTACACAACAGTACTCGCAAGTTTGGTCACCATCACAACTGTTGCATGAAACTGGGGTTACTGTTTTTTGCTGGTGTCAATCCAACACATGTATGCATATTATTATTATTATTATTATTATTATTATTATTATTATTTCTTTCTTAGCAGACACCCTTATCCAGGGCGACTTACAATTGTTATAAGATATCACATTATTTTTCCGTTCAATTACCCAGTTATACAGTTGGGTTTTTACTGGAGCAATCTAGGTAAAGTACCTTGCTCAAGGGTACAGCAGCAGTGTCCCCTCACCTGAGATTGAACCCACGACCCACCGGTCAAGAGTCCACAGCCCTAACCACTACTCCACACTGCTGCCCACTTACAAGCATTTAGCATCCTTCTCGCACTTCAGTTTATTAAAACATGTGATATGTGTGGGTTTTTTTTTTCTTCATTTTCTATAGAGACAGACATCATAGCGTGTTCATATATATTGACACATTTGCAAACATTTTAGTTGCAGTCTGGAGCCCAGTAGCTGCAGTCAGTAGTGCCTTTGGCCAAGTATCATGGTACACCCCTCTATTGTGATTTCGTGTATGGGAGGATACACAATGAATCGCTCCACTCCTTCTAGCTGGGGGAGTAATGGATTGGAGTTTCGAATGCTTTCAATACAATTGCCAAGGATTAATTTACGGTGAGTTCTGATTTATTGTTGAACCGAGGTCTGACTTACAACCCCACAGTAAAAGCTCAGGAAAAGTTCCTTCGGGTCAGAAATGATGCAAGAGCTGGGAAATCGATACAGCCTCAACTAAAACCAGTTTGAATGTGTTGGGGCCTGTTTTTCAACAAGCTTGATTAGCATTAGACACTGTAAAATGATCGTCAAAAAAGGAATGCATTCGTTTAAGTAACAAATGGGCTTTTTGAATGCACTTTTGATGCATGTGTTTACCTTGGAAAGGAATAGTGAAAGCAATGTAATACTATTGTCAGTTACCTTGCTGTCATATTTTTATTGCTCTTAGAAACTGATAGTGTCCCTCCCTCCATCTGTCACACTTTGCATAGTGAACACGATTGTAAAGATCATCAGAGGCTACATAATAACACTGTGGAGCCCAGCTGCAGTGTGTGGGAGTAGGTTATCGTACTCATTCCTCTGCTCCAAGCAGCCTGGGCGCAGGAACAAGGAGCTCATAAACTGGGGGTACGTTTTGATCTTGCATATGTGCTGTGTCTGGAACGACATTGTGCCTTTAGGTAAGCACTGTGGAAGCAGACTTCACAAAGTTCAGCTGCACACACCTGCAACTAGGTAGGATATAGAAGACAGGCACTTGAGAGTGCGAGTGAGGCAAGCGACCTGCATCCTGTCCGGACGACAGACCATCTCCGTACCCGAGGTGGCCTTTTAAAAAGCAGTCCACACGCATGCAGGGGGTCCTCATAATCGTGTAATAATGGGTCTCTATTCTGAATGAGGACCTAATTAAGCCTCCCTGTTTTAAGAACGGGTCAAGGGCTCCCAGCTGAGCAGGCATCTGCCAGCAGATTAATTACCATTCTAATTAAAATCTAACGAGCTGAGATCTTATATAATGCTAAATAAACCCCTTTCTGGCCAGGTTGGCAAACAATGCATAATTCATCCATCTTGTCTCTCTGGATTAATAACGGCTCTGTGCTTCTCTTAAAGCTTGAGAGCAAATGTCCAGACAGATCGATAGTGTTTGAAGAGTACCTGTTACTGCTGCGGCTGCCAGGATTCAAGATTCACTGCTGCCCTCACCTAGGAATACTGGCTGAATCACTTGAATAAACTTAAAGAAATGCTTATTTCAGAAACAGGGAGCCCTACTATACAGCAAATGTAACATTATAAGTAACTCTTTCAAGTTGAAAAGGTTTTGATGGGCTCCCGAGTGGCGCATCCAGTAAAAACACTTGTGTAGAGTGCCGGATGTGCCCTATAGTCTGGACGTCGCGAGTTTGAGTCCAGGCTATTCCTTTGTCGACCGAGGACGGGATCTCTCAGGGGGCGGCGCTCAATTGGCCGAGCGTCGCCCGGGGGGAGGGAGGGTTAGGTCGGCCAGGGGGTCCTCGGCTCACCGCGCACCAGCGACCCCTGTAGTCTGGCCGGGCGCCTGCGGGCTTGCCTGTAAGCTGCCCGAGAGCTGCGTTGTCCTCCGACGCTGTAGCTCTTGGGTGGCTGCATTGTGAGTCCGCAGTGTGAAAAAAAAAAAAAGTGGTCGGCTGACGGCACACGCTTCGGAGGACAGTGTGTGTTCGTCTTCGCCCTCCCAAGTCAGCGCAGGGGTGGTAGCGGTGAGCTGAGCATAATAAAATAATTGGCCATTCCAAATTGGGAGAAAATAATTGGCAACGACTAAATTTATATAAAAAAAAAAAAAAAAGAAAGGTTTTGACTAGAGCCTTCAGCGTACTTTTTAACTTGACTTGGAGTCTTAATTTTACTTTTGGAATTGTGATTGACTGTCAGTGTACTTACTAAGGGTTCAGCTGAGCACTAAGGGCACAGTATGGGGTGTGTGTATAATGATGTGCTGGTCACCACTAATGCACACACAAACATTACAATTATTCAAACAAACACAGCTTGTATTCAGAGGCGATGGTTCCCATCACAGAATGTGTAATTTTATATATATTTACATTATTTCACGCCTATTTCTTTTCAAATTGTATTTATTTTTGTTCCCAAGCCGTATCAAAATGAAAGTGTTTGAATTTTAAAATAATATGCATCCAGCACGAAATGTAATTGTAATAATTTAGGTCAGATTTATCTTTGTCCAAAATGTTCTCGAGGAAGGGGAATACCCCGAACCCCTATCCCCCGCTTATCTGCAGCAAATAGTCTGGACCAGCAGTCCAGCTGATGAAACATGGGACCCAAAGTGCCTCTGCAGTCTGTTATTTACATTAGGGTTGCGACAGGGTGGCTGTGCGGTGACATCAGGTCCGAAGCACGGAAGGGAGACACTCTGACACCAGGCAGTACTGCAGTTCAAAAAGAAAAGAAAAGGTTTCGTTTCTCTCGCTCTCTCCGCTCTCGCTCCTAACACCCCGCCCCGGAACATGGAGAGCTGCAGGCTTTTTATACCGTGGCCGAGGGGTTTAACTAGCTGGCAATTATTCTATTACCCCTCGGCCACAATCTGCACAGGTTTTTTAAATTACTGTGGATGGGGCTACCCATCCACGCTACTTAAACAATAAAAAACAAAAACACACGGCTACGCCATCACATTTATAAATAAATCGTAACGATGATGATAATAATAATAATAATACAAAACAAATAAAAAATAACACAGGGGCGGAGGGGGGAAACCCTGTTCTAAAAATAAACAAAACGCTGTACAGGGCTCCTCGCCCTGTTACAAGGGTGTTATGGTGTGTGGCATGTTAATGTTTACTACCGTTTATACCTTAAACAAGCATGACACATTCCTACCAGCTATGCATTCCACATGTCTGCACTCAGGAACCCTTTATGTATACCGGATACACACCTTGGCCTAAAGGAATCACTGACACACAAGGAATCGTTTCACCCTTAACTCTCAACTTCCCTTTGTACTGTATAGCATGTCTCTGTTTGAAATGAGAGCTTACCTTCATCTGTAACACTGCAATGAAGAGATTGTTTTCCAGTATTCCTCCTCTAGGCTTATGGTAGAAGTCTTGTGGTCCTCTCTGTGCTTCTCTTATGCAGTGTGGTGAATGGAAAAGGTCACATTGTGATCACAGGGGTCTGGTTTTAAAGCAGTGTATATCTTGGCATAAGTTCCCTACGTTGGTATTCCACACTTTTTAATTGCCTGTTCACATTCCGTGATTGTGTCTTTTACGCCAGTTGAGTCTCATTAATTCTGTACTTCATGCTTTACCCTGACTGTTTGCATGCCTGTGTCCATGCAGAGGGAGATGAAGGAGCAGCTGGTGGCCCTGCAGGACAGTGAGGGGGGACACATGGAGGCCCTGCAGCTGCTGCAGCGACAGCTCACTGAGACCAAGGTAAGCAGACACTAGCATTAGCAGAGACAGCTCACTGAGACCAAGGTAAGCAGACACCAGCATTAGCATGCAGTACAGCATGGGTAACTGTAACAGTGAAACAAGCATGCAAATGAAACCTATCCATGTGGAGGACATGGTGTATATGAAGAGTGTGTATAGAATGAGCAATGAAAAAGGCAATGATTTGTTTAATGAAAATTGCTTAAGATGTTTGTCCCCAATCAAGAGCCAAGAGCTTTGAACATACTAAGAGTAGCACTGAATAGTGACAGGCGAACCCAAAAACTGGTAGTTGACTAGTCGCACGTCACAGGATTGTGAAGTAATCGTTAAGAGTGTGGTTTCAGATGGATGGATGCACAGTTTTTCTCTCAACTAATCAAGCCTAAAGGAATTAGGCTGCAGTTTTGCCTCCTGGGCTGTGACAATTTGTTGAAGTGGCAATTTCCACCTTTCTACAGTCCTGCCTAGAAATTGATTAATGACAATTTCAAGAATGCAAATTGGTGTTTTGAGCAAGTGTTTAATTTGGACACCTTCTCTAATGGAGGGGAGGTGGGGGTGTCGTTACGCCAGCAGCTGCAATGCTGTGAGGTGGCAGCGTGTTGTTGATTTTTGTTTTGGTTTTGACAGTGAATAATTAAGATACACGGATATTTTGACACTCTGGGGCCTACTGTGATCAGGGCCATTGATAATTTCCACAGAATTGTGTTTTAATTGCAAATGCTGCAACAGTCAAGCCAGCTTCTTCAGTACAAATATCGGGCTTCTGAGAGCTGCTGGAGCTGCCGTTGCAGGTTGATTTGTATTACTTGGAAAGCCCTTTAGTGATACCAGAAAGGTTTAACCACATAATGTACGACATCTCTCCTCATCCCTGCACATTGCAAGGAAAATCTCACATCCTCGTTTCAGCAATGCTCTTGGAGATCGGACTGCCCAGAGCAAACCACTCGCATGCTGTACAAACTCTCTCTAACATCCCAACACCCCGTCCTGCCTGTCCGAGGAGAATCCCATACAAACAAACTCTGTGCAGCATCCCAACATCCCAACACCCCATTCGAGGGGAGTTCCATACAAACACACTCTCTGTACAACAGCCCGTCCTGCCCACTTGAGGGGAGTCCCATCTCCATTAGGGATGCAAGTCGGGTATGATCAGATTGTTTTTTGTTCTCTCTCTCAGCTGTTTTTGACATCCAATCAGTTTTTTGGTAAAACCAAAGTGAAAGTTTAACTGAAAAACTGAACTGCATTTGTGCAGCCAAGGAAATGGGACATACCATTATAACACACGTGTTGTTTTTAGCCGTGACAAATAAGCTCAGTACAGTGTTATTGCATAGTAATTATTTCCCTAGTACCCCCGTTCTCGCTGTGGTTGGGTGTAAATCACATCCTGAGTAGAGCTGCAGCTCATGTGATCTATATAAGGCTCTTACACTTGAATTCAATGTCGATTTTTAGAATGTGCAACAATGTAATCAAAC
This sequence comes from Acipenser ruthenus, assembly GCF_902713425.1. Taxonomy (NCBI): domain Eukaryota; kingdom Metazoa; phylum Chordata; class Actinopteri; order Acipenseriformes; family Acipenseridae; genus Acipenser; species Acipenser ruthenus. The sequence goes on from NC_081215.1 coordinate 7,952,298, forward strand.
AAAACTCCTTTCAATACATACACAGTAAAGGAAGATCCCTTAATGTTTAAACTGACCTGCGCACCAGAAGCATTTCATTTAAAGCAGTTTCCAGTGTATCCCACGCTTGTTTTTCAGCTTCACCCAGTTTACTGCTTATTCCAGTTTCACAATGGTTTGGGGCCGCTAACATTTTATTTTCTTTAAATTCTTTTTGCATTTGGCTGTTTTTAGTCAGTTTAGCATCATTATTACATTATTTTCTTGCGTCTACCAGAGTAATTGAACAGACGAGACAGACTATTGAGGGCAATCAGTCTTGTCATAAATTTTGATGTATGTTACCATATTAAAGTGAAGGGATGTTAATATGGACCGTCTACATGCAGCAAAGTGTGCAATGAGTTTCCAGAAATGCCACCGGCTTAGTGGTGAGACTGCAGGTGCTTTTTCATTTTACCAAAAATCGTATTCTGCGTTTTACAAGTAGCTAATCAGGACCATCCCATATAGGGTGCTACATATCGCATCGCATGTAATGTTGCTAAGGCTGGGGCGATGCCTAATTTTTCACTATCGATATATCGTTCTCCAAAAAAGCAGATGCATCGATTTTATCGACGCAGTAATACATGTGAAGCTGTGGATTACTGTGTACCATTGCTAGCAACGCTTTAAAAACTATTGTGCATATTAAATTGATTTACATCTGTTTATGCATATAGCAATTAAAATATATTGGATTATTTTATATATTTTTTACCTTATTTGTGTTGATTTGTACCAGTTTGGGGTCAAAGCAAAATTAAGAAAAAAATTGTTTTAAATGCATAACAAGGTCAGAGTAACAGCAGTTTAGTAACAGGAGTGTTGTCCATGGCTTGTATTTGAATTGTGTTAAGGAACATGATAGTGTCCATTTTGTTTTAATATAAGTGATGACTGGCACTGGCCTACAATCTGCCCAGCATTGCTGAATACCTGCTCACTGGGGTCTGATGTTGCCAGGATGCTTAATACTTCTGACCAAAGATACAACTTTTTTAATGATCTTGTTTGTTTTTCTTCATGTTTACTGCGGGGTAGTTCAGATGAATAGGTGCAGGTTTTGTTTGAAGTTTTGTAGGGTGCCACCTCATTAAATGGTCACACAGATTAGTTGTGTTACCGGAGTATCCCAAACATTACTTTTCTTGCCGTCTTACTTTAGAAAATAATTCCCAAACATCGGAAGGTATTGTATTTGTAGCTGTAGATACAGTAATTGTAATTCTAGCACAACGCTCTTAACTTGCTTTGTTGAAGACTCCTGCACAGATGCAATCCCATCAGTGAACACTCACAGGGGGCGGGGCAGGGCGGGGCAGGGGGGAGAAGGTGAGCTCAATTGCATGCAGATTCCTTTGCTTAAACCCTTTACACAAAAATCGATGCATCGCCTCAGCCTTACAGCCCTGTTGGAAGTTAGACATGGGCACACTGTATCAAGGTTTTTTTCGTTTTTATTTTATACAGTATAATGTATGGCAAGGATAGTGCCTGTGACTGCATGTTGACCCAAAGTCTTACTGGACGTTTTTGACACTGAACCGTGCACTTCGAACCGTCTCTAAAATATCGTGCAAGGTTCTTTTGAAACCGCTTTAAACCCAGGTAAATGGGCTTCTGAGACATTTCACATATCACTCTTGTGGTTTATGTTACAGAACCCCTTGATGCTTGTGTGTTTGTGGGGTTGTGTGTGTGTGGTGGTTTTTTTTTTTAAACCAATTATCCCAATTTTTATAATTCTAATTCCTGGGAATAAAATAGTACAGCCAGTCGGTAAAATGTAAACACTTTTATTTAATCTCAACACAGTGGGTTACACTGGACGTGATGGATCGGCTACTGCTGCTCACTAACCTGTTCTGAGCTCACTTCTTGTATACCCTCTCGCTACGTGACTTTGTGACCTAAGCTTGTTTGTTTTTACAGTTCTCCTCCACCCTATTTCATCAGGACACTGATCATTTCTTAACCATGTGTTTTCCTGAGATGTGGTGCAGTTGTTTCACATCCCCCTCTAGCCATCTTAAATGCCTTTTTAGGGAGTTGGTTAGAAAGCACTGCAATCTGGAGATTATTTTGCTGACGGCTAAACTGAGAACAGTGAATGTATGTGCAATAATATGAACCCATAACCTTTAATCTCTTAAATGAACTTTCCTGCAATGCAATTATATTTGCTTGTAATTCACAGCAGCCCATGTATTATTCTACATACATCAAGTAGACATTTAGGGTAATGCCTTCATCACCGTTTTCTTTTTAAAACAGTTTGGATTTTTGTTAAAGCTTTGTACTATTAGTTGCCTGGCTGCTGATGAGTCCCCCTGTTGTGATTTATCCTCGGCAGAGCCTCCTTGGTGAGTGTATTTAACTCATGAAGAGACTGTGGGGCTTGTCGGGCATGGACTGCCTCGCAACAGCAGGGCCACAGTGTGTGTGTGTGTGTGTGTGTGTGTGTGTGTGTGTGTGTGTGTGTGTCTTTAGGATGGTAAAGCATTAAAGGCCTCTCTCCTCGACCTGCCCTTTAATGGGATAGCCTGAAGATTAATAGCTTTTTTACAGGAGAGTTCTTAAACCTTCAGGTTTTTAAAGTTAATTCACAAATGCAGGAGTTTGAGCAATCAGACCCTTTTTTAAATAGTTCCTTCCCTGTATACTCATTCATGCTGCTGTGAGAAGAGCAGATTTAGCAGGGGCCGGATTCCTGAAATTCCTTTAATACACAGAGTAGGAACTCCCACTAGCCCTGCCCATGTGAAATTGAATAACCCTGTATATGTGTAGAGTGTAAGAATGCCCTCGCTCTCCCCCAGTCATCTGCGAACAGCCTGCGCGCCACGCTGGCCGATGCGTTCGAGCGGCTGCACCGGTTCCTGCGCGAGCGGCAGAAGTCCATGCTGGAGGAGCTGGAGACGGACACGGCGCGCACGCTCCGCGACATAGAGGACAAGATCCAACGCTACAGCCAGCAGCTGCACGACGTCAAGGAGGGGATCCAGATCCTGCAAGAGCGCCTGAGCGAGAGCGACCAGCACGGCTTCCTGCAGGGGGTGGCCCTGACTTCCGAGAGGTAGGACCGCTGCCATTGACAACTTCCGCAGGACCAGTCAAACTGTACTGCATGCAAGCCAATTAACAAAAAGAAGTGTCTTCATTATTTCTAGAGCAGCTTTTTAAGCTGATGGATGTATTGATGGATACGATCTAATCACATGCATGCATAGATTTCTATCATGGCTCACCTCTGTTTTAGGTAACCCTAATAAGCATTAATCTATGTAATACTTGTGTGAAGTTTCCATTGTGTAGTCAGCATCTAAGGACTTAAGGCAGCAAGACTGGCTTCCTCCTGAGGAGCAATTTGAAGGCCGTGGTGCAACAAGAACAGCTTGGAAGCCATTTTGAAGACACATTTTAGTTGCTAAAGCTCTTGCTTCTATGTTACTTTTTTTAAAAATTGAATTTATTTTTTTTGGAACAAATGAGACTAGAGTGTTTCTGATTGGCTAGTTCAGCTCAACCAGAAACTGAGAAACTAGTGTCAAGTTCACCAACATTTTAAAAAGAGTGAAGTTAATAGTATGTTCCTGAATACATTGCCTTGAATACGACTAGTCAGTGTCTCCTGAATTTGTAATTACTTGGATTACTTATGTGTGTGTGTATTGATAAAATAAGGCAATATGACCTACAGAGGGGACTGACTGTACTATGTGTGCATTTCCATGCAGGGAAACCAATATAAAAGTGCATGTTGCACAATTGCTAGCACTGCATGCTGTAGCATTAACCTGGGTAGTGTAGATAAGGAGCAGGTGTGAAGGAGCTGAGGTTATTCCTGGTCAGTTAACCTGTGGTTAATTCCTCTGGTTTATGGAGATTTCATGATTTGTTCTTTGAGATACAGTATTCATATCACAGTTTCAACAAGTTACAAACTCCAATTCCTGTCGCTAATACAGCTGGTAATATCTCACAAAACCATTTCCTATACTGATTCCTCAGGCAAAATGTACAGTATAGTTACCCTTCACCTGTGACCTAAGATGACATAGCGGGGTCCTGTGAATTTGGTTTAATAAGGATTTAGTGTTTTTGAGAACCTAAACGCAACTGAATTAGAGGATTCCCGAGGTCAAGTCCGACGGCAACAATTAGCCCTTGCATACCAGCTCTGTAAAATTCAAGGATGTCCTTGAAAAACCTGATAACCCCCTATTGTTTTCTTTAGCTAACCTATGAACTCTGAAAATGTAAATGTTTGTGTGGTGTTGAGATTTTCTCCCACATCATTATTTTATGTTTCTTATTTCCTGTAATAGTTGGTTGTTGTGTTTTCTGAATTGACCGCTGTTTTACAGTTTGGTTAAAGGTTCAAATGGGCCTTCTTTATATCCAAGTCCTACTGCACAGATTTGTCATATGGGCTGTCCTGCGGACTTCATACTTTTATTAACAAATGCTTTGTCTGATTTGCTCTAATAAGATACTGCTCCAAACAACAACAACAAAGTACCTGTTCTACCAACCCTGCTGGGAACCATGAGTTTGTGAATGTTAGCAAACCTATTGAAACACCTGTGCATCAAGAACGAACATGTTGCTTATCTACAAAAGGGGTTCACACACTTGGCTTGGCTTGAGGCCCCCCATGATGATGTATAGAAATTAGATTATTCTTCCAATACGCTCCTTTTGTTTTATAATAAAATAAAGATAATACCGGTGGACGTTCAGGTAAGTGCAACAGCAGTACTCATGAATGTTCCTGTGTGTCGCGGCCCCCCAGGAGCTTCGGAATCACAGTTGAAGCTGCCAGACGCCAGACACGAGGCGATTCTTCATGCAGCGACATGACCCTACGTACCAGAAGCGACACAGATGCGATGCGACAGATTGGAAAACTGCCAGATAAATAAAACAAAAAAAAATTGCTAGTGGTAAAACTATGATCAAGACTGGTACATATTCGTTAACATGATGTAGTAATTATGAGTGTCTTCTCCTGATGGTATTTCAACATATATGGCAATAAATCATACATACCAGGCTTACCCAGGGCCTTCGAAATGGACTCCCATATATTACCTTTCTATTTATAATTGCGATGATCTTTGTCATAAAGCTCTGGGTATTTTTTCTTGGCAAGTATTTTTTTTTCTGTCATTTTGGATACTGCTTCACCCAGGTGGACAACGTGCATTGAAGCTGTTCTCTGATTGGTCAATTCCCTAGGTGTCGCACGACAAATCACGAAAAATAGGATTCCATTCTATTTATTTTGCTCCACTGTCGCCCTGGTGTCACCCCTGCATCGCTTGTCGTGTCGCCTCTGGTGTAAAAGATACTTATCAAAAGCCATAGGTTCTATTCATTTTGTCGCAGTGCTGCACAGTTTTACTTGTCGCATCGCGTCTGGTGTGTAGCAGCCTTTACACACAATATTAGCAGAGGCTTGGAAACCTGCTGGGCTCATTGTAACTCTGGTCTTTTTCAGAATTAAAGGGAAGATCCATGAAACTAACCTGACGTATGAAGATTTCCCCACATCCAAATACATGGGACCCCTGCAGTACACAATCTGGAAATCCCTCTTCCAGGACATCTCGCCAGGTAAATGATATGAATCTCCTGCTGGAAGCCTCTCTGCCAATCCCTGCGCTCTGCCTTTTAATCTCCTCCTGCTGCAAGCCTCTCAGCCAATCCCCATTTCCTGTCAGCTTCCAAACAAATTACAGCTAGAAAAAAATCTTCAGGTCCCGACCAGATCCTTCAGCGCACATTGTGCGTGTGTACAGCTGTTGTGCAGCCCTGCTGCTGAGCAACCGCACAGTGCAGGTGGATCCCCACACAATTGACACACAGATTCAAGAGCTGTACTGCATGTGCTTGTGGTCAGTCTTGCATAATTTAGTTACTGAAAGCATCGTTCTTGGGCAGTATGGAGGTGCTTGTCCATCCCTGTAGTCACTTTTGCATGTTCATGCTGTCTATGCAGGTCATGGTGTAAAGGTTGTGTGACAATTTATTCAAGAGCCCTTATAAACAACCAGCAAATAATTCTGAAAAAAGAAATGGAGGACTAGAAACCAGAGTCCAAGCTGTTAAAATGCAGAAATCCCAGTTTTTGTAGAGGTACAAAACAAAGCCAATGAAATTCAGACACACACTTCGGTGAAATGTTCAATTTCTAGCTGAAATTTTAAACAAGCTGCTGGAATTAACATCGTTGTTAATGATAAAATTATTATGAAACAAACTAATACTGCTGAGATTCATAGGGTTATAAATTTCAGAGCAGTTATCGATTTTTAAATGATTTACTCAGCATGCAGGCACATTTTCCCCTAGTACGTCTGGGAATATATATATATATATATATTTTTTCTAATATCATAGCAACTTCTGTATGCAAAATCTATAGCCATGGGAATAGTCTTAATTCCACGAGATTTCTAATGAATAGTGCCTGTGCTTATGTATTGAAACCGCTGAAGCTGCAGTTTGATGAATTTATACGAGTGTGTCATTTTTATTTTTGAATGCAGCAAAATAGTGGAAGGTAAAGTCAGTGAGGACACAACGTGGGCGTCCGTCCACCATGGGCCCATAAAATCCACCACCGTTTCTGAAGAGTAATCTGTGCTGTCGTAGATACGGAACCATGTGCCAACCCAGCGCTTAACTGTCAAAGTATCTCAGATCTGCTAGACTGAACATGCAACAGGGGGATGCAACCTTTATATATTACAGAACCTGTTGAGGGATGCTGTTTGTAGAACTGGCAAGTGGAGGGCAGCCTCACAATGTTACAAATTGCAGCCATTTAGAAATAATCAAGTACAAAATTCCAACCCCTGTGTTTGTGAAGCTGACACATGTATTTCTTTCTTTTGTTGTTTTTAATCAATTTGACAGAGTATGTGAGCATTGATCACATAGTTCTGTATGATACTGAAGTCTGTACAGGAATGGCCTACACCAAAACAGTCAGTAAAATAAGATCTTCAATACAGGCTGTACACCACTATTTCATGCATTCATCATTTTGAATGGATTTAAGGTGTTTTAATGGACTTTTTTGTATCTAGTGTTTATTTTCTCAAATTCAAATTTTAACCTAACTTGATAGGACGTGTAAATCCTGACCGTCCCGCTCTGTTCTCTTGCCAGTGCCGGCGGGGCTGACGCTGGACCCCATCACGGCTCACCAGCGCCTCATCCTGTCTGACGACTGCACCATCGTGGCGTACGGGAACCTGCACCCTCAGCCGCTGCAGGACTCCCCGCGCCGCTTCGACGTGGAGGTGTCCGTGCTGGGCTCCCAGGGCTTCGACTCGGGCGTGCACTACTGGGAGGTGACGGTGTGTGAGAAGACGCAGTGGATGATCGGCCTGGCCCACGAGGCGGTGAGCCACAAGGGCAGCATCCAGATCCAGCCGGCCCGCGGCTTCTACTGCATCGTCATGCACGACGGGAACCAGTACAGCGCCTGCACGGAGCCCTGGACCCGCCTCAACGTCAAGACCAAGCTGGAGAAAGTGGGCGTCTACCTGGACCACCCCAAGGGCCTGCTGGTCTTCTACAACGCTGACGACATGTCCTGGCTCTACACCTACCGGGAGAAGTTCAGTGGCAAGCTCTACCCTTACTTCAGTCCTGGGCAGAGCCACGCCAACGGCAAGAACGTCCAGCCCCTGCGCATCAACACCGTCAGACTATAGGCGGGATGTGGGGTGGGGTGGGGTGGGCAGTGTGTAGAGACTTGAGATCAATTCTAATAAATGTATGATTCACAGGCTCTGCTTTTACGGGTTACCAGATTGAGATACATACCAGTGCTGCTCTTCTTTTTACTTCTGTGGTTGCTGCAGTTGCCCTGTGTTGCTGGATAGAGTGGTCTTGCTTTTCCAGGCACTTCAGTATTTATCACAAAGATGTCTTGTTTACTGAGGCTTCCTAAAGCATCGTGTTCTACAGTGTGTTGTGAGGATCAGTGGATTGAAGAGGGAGGGGACTGCGAGTCCCTCCACAGTCAACACAGCAGCATGGGTAAGATGAGGCTGACCTTAGGGGTCGTCCAAAATGATCATCAATTACAGCAAGCGTACATAGCGTGCTGTTTTTCAAGACCACCCCCCACCCCCCCCCCCCAAAAGGCGTAGATAAAAATGCTGACATCATACTGAAAGTGAAAATAGACACTCGACTAGTTTGCTGTATCCTATATTGGACACAAACACATAGGAATTGCAGAAACTTAATTGGCTCATGGATTTTCTATATTGATCACTGTACGTGCACAGAAAGCAGGTAGTACTTGGCTTTGCATATTTGTCATAGCTTTCCATCAACAGAGAGGCAGCTCAAGTAATTAAGGTAAATGATATTTCATTTCAAGTCCCCCAGCACATAGGCATGTGTACTGTTTATATTGAAAAGTACATATTTGTGTCAAATGGGATTGCATTCTTGTAGGTCGTTAGTTCAAGAGGTTGTATTTTAGCAACTTCAAATGCATTGCAAGAAATAGGTTGTTTTCCTAATCTGATTTCGCAGTGAAACCGCGGAGTACTGTGTGACAAGCAGGCAGGATTTTTCAATCTAGCTGCATTTATTTATGTATTTATTCGTTTAAAAGAAGCTTTTTTTATGGTACGCTGTACTGTTTGAGAAACCGATTTTAGACGTATGTAATTGAACAAATTGTGCATGTATTTGCACACTGGGGGAATACATTAAGAAACAAAAACCTATTTTTCCGCCATTTAGCAATGAATTGTATTTCACTTTAATTGTGTGGAACTGTCTGTCTACCATTTGTCATTCAAACTCAAGTTTTAAAAATCGGACATATCCATAGCTTGCGGACTCTCCCATGCCTTACATACTCTCTCACGCGCTGACATAGAGGATCCTTTTTCTCAAACAAAAGTAAAATATCATAAACCGTGACCCAAATGACATCTCTGGTGGCTACAGTTCTTTTGCAGGAAGGCCTGTGAATATTTAAAGCTATCAAAAAGGACAAACTGCTCCCCTCTCGGCGCACGCTTTGTATGCTTTTAGAAAATGACGATAACTATGGACGGTCCCTTAAGCTACACTGTTAGATTTGGGGAGTGCTGAATGCATTCCAGACCTGCCCTGTGCTCTACAGTACATTCTGTTTGGGGAGGGGCCAGTACAGATTTTTTTTAAATGCAACACTTTGCTGGGAGCAAGAAAGTGCTGATTGATTTCTGTTAAGGGACAGCATTAACAGAATTCTGAATTGTAATTCTGTAATGAAAGCATACTCTGGGAAGCCAGCCTGGCATTGCATGTTTTAAAGTGAGTTTTAACCTCTGAAGGATCAGTGGTCTGGTTCTCTTTTGGTGTAATGTAATAAACCTGGATCCTGCACTTCATGGTTGTGGTCGTGGTGGAGGGGAATGCTCTAGTTTCCTCACCTAAGTTTCTTTGTGGTCTCTCTTGACATGTTCCTGTAAAGTCATTGTGATGAGTGTTTGTAAACAGTAGGGGGAGCATTTCTCTCTGCTGCTGGCATAGTAATCTGTAAAAGCAACTCTCCTCTTACACTTGGGTAGCTTTACAGACTTTCTGGGTGGAGGGGAAACATTGTCATGAAAAATAAAGGAGAATTTTAAAGAGGCATGTTTAATGTATTGGATACACCATTAAAGCGCAACTGAATTCAACAAGATCCATTTTGAGTGGAGTCCTGTAAAAGTTCGGCTGGTGGTTTGGTCTCTGACAGTGGCAGTGTCCTGCAGTGGATATATAGTAAAGAGGAATTTTTACCAGAGTTAAGGTTTCTGTGCATGGCTTTCTCAGAAACCAGACATTGTTGGTGTTCCACTTTGTATGCATTATCAAAGGTACTGTAGTTTTAACTACAGTCATAAAAACCACCTGTCACCACTGGGAAAGAAACAGCCATTCTCCAGCTCCATGTCAGCTCTGCTTTGGGGCACTGGTACCATTTGACAGGAAATGCCTAGCAGCTAATCTTTCCAAAATGGGCTAGGACCAAGATCACAAGCGTGGACTGCCACTGATCAATCTGGTAAAGTTACAAAAGCAGTCGAACATACTTTATATAATATGCTTGAATTGTTTGCATAATAATGTAAAAAAGTTATTGTGCAAACAGTGTGCAGCAGTGTGGAGTAGTGGTTAGTGCTCTGGACTCTTGACTGGAGGGTCGTGGGTTCAATCCCAGGTGGGGGACATTGCTGCTGAACCCTTGAGGTACTTTACCTAGATTGCTCCAGTAAAAACCCAACTGTATAAATGGGTAATTGTATGTAAAAATAATGTGTAAATAATAATGTAATTGTATGTAAAAATAATGTAATATCTTGTAACAATTGTAAGTCACCCTGGGTAAGGGTGTCTGCTAAGAAATTAATAATACTGGAATTTTTCTTTCAGAACATTTCATTTATGCAAATGTACAGTATGTACAACACACCACGGTTGGATAAATGAAAAATATCGTCAAATGGTTTGGTTGGGCTGCACTAACCTGAGGGCTCAGGTTGTGTTTCACAGCCTGCTCCACATCCGAGATGCAGCAAACCAGCCTTCCTTGAAATTTAATTTAATACATCCAGGGCTTTATTCATAACACCTAATTAATTTCTCAATCACTGTGCCAAACACTGCCTTGAAAATTCATGTTATCCCTTGCTCCTTTTTTGTTCCTAGAATCTTCTTGCTTTTTCCTGGGTTCATTATGTAAAGTGAGGGGCAGGGAAAATACTGCTATGGCTATTAAGAGAAAATACATTGATTTAAAGCTTTGGTTTACACCCCCATGCTCCAGACAGCAGTAAAGCTATTCCCTACATTCTGCTTTTTACTTCAGAAAGATCCTGGGACTCAGATCTGCAGTAAGTGTGGGTTACCATCCATTTCCCACAGCCACAGTACAGTTCATCGCACTGTACACTGCCACACACATGCCCTTCTTTATACTGCTACATAAAAGAGAAACCCACACCCTCCTCCCCTCTGCTCAGAGCCAGCAGTTTCAAGCACCTTTTGCCTGCGGCTGATTCTTTAAAAGGAATCTCACCACTTAATGAATAGCTGGAGAGCTGCTGGAAATGCAGTGTGCTTTGTTTTGTGCTGCTGAATGGTGTTCGGATAATGAATTGCACTCTGTAATACGAGCCAGTCCAACACACCACCGCTGCAAAGAGAGATGTGTGTATGAGACTGGGCAGGCGCTCCTCACAGATTGAATGATGATGCCAGAGAACCAGGACACGATCACATGCAATGGGAGCCAGCTGGAGGGGTTGCATCTTACTTTACCAGAGAAATACATTTACACAAGGTACAGCAGGTTCAATTCCCCTTGCATTTTTTTTTTGGGGGGGGTCTGACTTTGAATCTAGATGACATATTAATTGACTTTGGTGTTCTCGACATATCCAGTGTGAAAAGGGAGTGGTAGTTTTATTAGGTGGGCATTGAGGTTGGGTGTGCAAGTGGATACATATTGTGACACAAAAAAACGGCCGAGAATTTTGGAGAGTAACCAAAAATAATAATTTCATACAGTATATAAAAAGCCCCCCCCTCCCCCCCCCCCAAGAAAAAACCAAACAAACAAACAAAGCAAAAACACATTTTGGGGTATCTACCTAAAACTCGAAAAATGAAATGAATAAAACCCCAAAAAATAGAAGCCCTGATTATAGAAAATAAGGTGCATGTATTAAATGATTCATTCAGCCCCCCTCTACAGTATATTGGCTGTGCGAACGGGGCTTTAAGAAAGCAAGATTTATCAAGTACTTGCATGGATGTCTCCTGCTGTTCTCAATTGCTATACGGGTATTCTGTTAGCAGCATCATGAGCACACTGAAAAGTTACAAGTATACAACAGTAGAAATGCAATACTGTAATACCTTTCTCATTGCTGTATTTCTGATGCCACTGTATTATTATTTATTTCTTAGCAGACACCCTTGCCAGGGCGACTTACAGTTGTTAATAGATATCATTATTTTTACATACAATTACATTCTTTTTTTACATACAATTACCCATTTATATAGTTGGGTTTTTACTGGAGCAATCTAGGTAAAGTACCTTGCTCAGGGGTACAGCAGCAGTGTCCCCTATCTGGGATTGAACCCACGACCCTCCGGTCACGAGTCCAGAGCCCTAACCACTACTCCACACTGCTGCCATATGCTGCTTCTCAGCTTGTCTGTCTGTCTGCTGTAGCAATGAGGCGATACGGGCTTGTGTATTTCATTCGCCCAGTTCAAGGATTGCTATCTAGCAGCCCCCAACACAGAACGTATTACATTAAAACAAAGTAATTGAACTTGCCTGAAGCAATCATAGAACACAGTTGTATACCAAATATGAAGACTAGCACTAGTCTTGGACTGCCGAATGTCGCTCTAGTCCAAGATTAGTTCTAATCGGGGTATGTGGAACCTGTGGAATCTCTACACCCTGGTATATAGTCTAGGTGGCTAACTTATAAAAAGTCACATGAACTCTGAGTGATGGCTGTGCCACTACAGAGCTAGCGGCCAGGCTGAGTGATGGCTGTGCCGCTACAGCGCTAGGGGCCAGACAGCTGGCAGGCGATGTTCAATGTCACTATGCTGCCGAATCCACTCCTCCATGCGCCAGGAGCAGCTGATAGAAGCAGGCATGATCTCAAGGGAGGAATACACCAGAAACATCTGGGGAAAAGATACTACTTTACTGTAGGAGTGCTGAGAAAAAACTGTGTGTATTTTTGATTTGTTACGCACACCATATCAAAACAAGTGAAACCTCACTATGAAGTTGCTGCTGTTTGCTGGTACCTGATCACTCACTCTAGTGGTTTAGCTGCAATTGGACCCTATGACCTACAGCAAAGGAACCAGAATGCAGCAGTTTATCTAAAGCATTGTATTGAATTAACAGAAAACATCTTGACAACTTTTTTTTTTTTTTTTTTTTTAAACTTGTGTTTATTAAATTTTTGCTTTTAAACAACTCAAACAGAACGAAGTATATATATATATACACAACATTAACAGTGAGATACATAAGGTTATAAATGATAGTACTTAAATATCAGAATAGCAACACTGTAATAACAGTCACGATGAAAAATAAACTAGTAAAATTATATATATATAAAAAAGAAAAAAGAAAAAAAAAATGTATATATATACACACATACACATATACACACGTACCTATACATATACACTTGCATACATACACACATACATACACACACACACACAAACATATAACCCTCCCAAAAGAAAAAGAAAAAAAAAAAAAAAAAAAAAAAAATGGGTTACAATGAGAATAAAACTTCTTATATAGTGACTCATGCATTATTCAGACTGTTCAGACCGTTTAGATCGAAGGGCAATCCAAAGTACCCTCCTTAGTATACTTTCTTTACCAAATCAACTGCTATGCGCGATCATACAGGTCCAACTATCATGACATTAGCAGGCTTCAAGTTAGTACACAAGTAATGCTATACATGAACAATATAACACACAGACATCAGGATCTCTATATATAGCTAGTAATATGTGTCTTTACTCACTCAAAGGATCAGCATAATTTCCGCAACTCAAAAATTGTATAAAAGGTTCCCAAATATCTTGAAAGCATCCTGATTTCCCCTTTATTATGTATGTTAATTTTTCCATTGCAAGACATAAGGACAGTTCCCTTAACCATCGGCCCACTCTTGGTCTGTTCGTATCCCTCCAATGCAAGGCAATCATTCGCCTGGCGTGGAGTAAACATAGGTCAATCATTTTCCTCTCATTGGGAGCCAGATTACAGCCCTCAGGGTAAGCACCCAGTATACAGAGTTTAGAGGTAAAGGGCAGCCTCTTAGAAATCATTTGAGATAAATAATCAATAACCTCACACCAGAACCTCTGAATATCAGGACAAGCCCACAAACAATGGACTAAAGTGCCCCTCTCCAGCCCGCATTTCACACAGCTATCAGGAATATCTGAATTAAATTGATGGAGTTTGGAAGGGGTAATATATGTCCGCATAATCCAATTGTATTGCAGCAATTTATATTGAGTATTAATTGTTAGGGATTGGGCTTTAGAACAGATCTCACTCCACTCCATTATGGAAATGTCTACAGATAAGTCCTCACTCCAAGCAATTCGTCTGGACTCTGAGGACTCCTCCGATTTAGCAACCAGTATGTTATATAGCTTAGAAACCTGCCCCCTCCCATGTCCCTGACCAGAGGCGGCGGTCTCCAAAGTTGACAATGCAGGCCGGAGAAGGGAGTGGCTCTGTCTAGAGTAAACAAAACTACGGAGTTGTAGATATTTAAAGAAATGTTTGCGTGGGATTTCAAATTTGTCTATTAGCTCTTCAAAGGACATTAGAATATCATTCTTAAACAAGTCAGCAATTTTTTCAATCCCCCTATTGGCCCAAAGTTTAAATCCTGAATCAGATTTTCCGGGTGTAAAATCATCATTCCTCCAGATTGGAGTGAAACGTGACAGCTGTGACTCTTCACCCATATATTTCTGTACCTCATGCCAAACACTGATTGTGGTCCTAACAAAAGGATTTGAGGTTTGTTTTTTCAGTTTCTTAACATTGGCTGAGTAGAGGTACATATATAGAGGCATGTCTGAAACAGAGTGCATTTCAATTGATACCCAGGGCAGAGGTTCATTAAGTGAAAACCAGCACATAGCAGCTCTCAGCTGTGCTGCCCAGTAATACCATTGTAAATTAGGGAGTTGTAGCCCCCCCCTGTCATATGGCAAGTATAATAGAGTTAAGCGGAGCCTAGAACGCTTTTTATTCCAAATAAAATTTACTAATAGGCTTTTCATTTTGGAGAAAAAGAGTGGAGGGGGAGAGAGGGGAATAGATTGGAAAAGGTATAGAAATTTGGGAAGGATGCTCATCTTAATTATATTTATGCGACCAATCAGGGAGATAGGCATTTCAGACCATTTGTCCAGTGAATTAGTTATTGATGAAATGAGGGGATTATAGTTGGCTAGAATAATTTTATTTATTTCAGGAGTGATTCTTATACCCAAATAGGTAAAGCCCTCTGGGGAGTTTAAATATTGAGTTTTTATTTTTGGTTGGAGTCTCTCCTGCTCATTTAAAAATAGTATTGAGGATTTAGTATTGTTTATTTTATACCCCGAGAATTTTCCAAAATTAGATACAAGTTCTGACAGGGCATCAATAGAATCAGATAAATTTGACAGGAACAAAATAACATCATCAGCATAAAGTGCTATACGGTGTTCTAAGTGACCTATTTTTATACCTGTTATGTTCGGATGATTACGTATGGCAATAGCCAAGGGTTCAATCGCTAGGACAAAAAGTAAAGGTGAAAGTGGACACCCCTGACGGGTGCCTCTCGACAGTTGAAATGGGCTGGATATTATATTATTTGTTACAACTTCTGCCAAAGGGTCAGAGTAGAGAACCCGTATCCACTGAAGAAAATTATTGCCAAATCCAAATCGTGAAAGTGCATGGAATAAGTAACTCCATTCAACCCGGTCAAAGGCTTTTTCTGCGTCCAGCGACAAAACAGCTTTGTCTGGCGCCCCTGCGTTTTCATAAACAACATTAATTACTCTTCTAATATTGTGAAATCCCTGTCGGCCCTGAATAAACCCATTCTGATCATTGTCTATTAATTGTGGGAGTAAAGATTCCATTCTGTTACTCAACACCTTTGCAAGGACCTTAGTGTCCGAGTTCAAGAGCGATATTGGTCTATACGAGCCGCACATTAATGGATTTTTTCCAGATTTAGGAATTAATGTGATCATAGCACATCTCAAAGAAGCAGGGAGCAGTTTATTTTCAAATGATTCCTCATACATGGCTAAGAGAGGATCCACTAGTTTGTCCTTAAATATTTTATATAGGTCAATTGGGAGACCATCAGGACCAGCAGCTTTACCACCCTTCATATTAGATATGGCATTTATTACTTCAGAATTCTCCAATTCTTTATCTAAATTAGTGGTTTGATCTTCAGAAATAGATGGAATCTGAAGATTACCCAGAAAGTTTTGCAGGTTTACCGAGTCTCTGTTAGTCTCTGATTTGTATAGAGTTTCATAATAGGATTTAAAGGTACTATTAATTTCCTTAGGGTCCGTTGACACAGAACCATTCTTTAATTCTATTGCATTAATTGCTCTTTCAGACTGAAGAGCTTTAATGCGCCAGGCCAGAAGCTTTCCAGCCTTTTCTCCCTGATCATAATACGTTTGTTTTAGCCTCGACATACTAGATATTACTTTATTAATAGAAAGTTTGTTGTACTGCGCTCTCAAGGAAACAAGGTCTTTTTGAGCTTTTGAAGTATTATTCATAAGAACCTCCCTTTCCAAAGCTTTAATTTTATTTTCTAATTCACTCATTTTGAGTTTAAAAGCTTTAGTTTTAGAACTAGTATAACTAATGATCTGTCCTCTGATAAATGCTTTAAAGGCTTCCCATCTAACTGAGGCCGTGGTCTGGGTTGTGTTAATTTCAAAATATAAATCAATTTGTTCTCCTACAAATCTTAGAAAGTCTGAATCTTTAAACCACTCTGGGTGCACACGCCATTTTGGGGGGTCAGCGATCAGTTTAGAATCAAAATAAGATAGTGAAATTGGTGCATGATCAGATATAACAATACAGTCATATTTACAATCCAAGATTTTGGGAATAAGTGCGCTAGAGATTAAAAAATAATCTATTCGAGAATAAGATTGATGCGTGCTTGAATAGCAGGAGTACTCCTTTTTTGTTGGATTAATCTTTCTCCAGACCTCGCACAAATTAAGATCCGCAATGGATTCCAGTATTATTTTCCTACTTTGCGTGTAAGATGCCTTTGAATTTACAGAACGATCAAGAAGTGGATTCAGAGTACAATTAAAGTCCCCCCCCATAATGATATGACCTGGGAGCGATGGGAGAGATCAAAATAAACTACTGAAAAATTTGGGGTTGTCTGTATTAGGCCCATATATATTTACTAAATTAATATTTTGGGAAAGCAATGACCCTTGAACAATAATATATCTACCAGCCGGATCGAGTGATGAGTGATGTATTTTAAATGGAACGGATTTATGTATAAGAATCACTACTCCTCTTGCATGCGTAGAATATGAAGCCGATATTACTTGTCCTGGCCATCTTTTTCGAATTTTTATTATTTCATCTTGCATTAGATGGGTTTCTTGCAGAAACACTATCTTAGAGTTTAATTGTTTAAGCCTGGTAAGTACCTGTTTTATTTTAGAGAGTTTATTTAAGCCCCTCACGTTCCAAGAGGTTATTTTAAAACCTGCATTTAGAGACATCATCTTATTTTACATCTTGAAGGTTAAAAGTCACAGACATAAGCAGATAAAAACTGTAATGGTTGAATACCTCCTTTCGTATGACCATGATCGCACACACCTTGCTGACACTATCTGACTGCATTTTAAATTGCATGCAGCAGTCATTAACCTTATCGTTGAAGTTGATGCATGGGGAGCATAAGATTTTGCCAAACTGGGATCGAGTCACAGTTCTCAGTTTCTGTTGTATTTTGTTTACTAAGCACAATAAGAAGCGAGCGGTTCTGAAAACGAGTCCACTAGTAAATAAAAGAATGATCACTATGCACGAAGCACCCAAGTATTGAAACCCCCGTCTATTATTACATTTCCCGGTCGGTCTCCCCAAACGAGACCTTTTTACCCACACAGATCTTTTTCTGTTCTCCACATAGATCTGACCCGCCCCCATCCCACTAAACACGGGAAAGCTGCTATGCAAACTGATCCACTTTGCTGAGGAGCAGTCTAACCTTAAACACCAGCTCAGTATCGCAATACCCGCTCCGCTGGCACCAACTGTAAAGAAACTAAACAAAATGCAAATAATTCAAACACGTCCCCTATACAGTATGCAGCGAAAGCCTAATAACCCCCTTCATCCCCGCTAGTAGCTTCCTCTAGATTTTAGAATATATATACATATATATATATATATATATACACATACACACACATATATACATATATACATACATACACACACACACACATACACCAAAAAAAACACATACTCATCATGTTACGAGTACTAATAATAAATAAATAATAAAGGGGGAGAAAGGGTAAGGCATAACTCACTACTGTACTTATCTAGAAAGAAAAGTATCTTGTTTAATATCGAGTCCTCGTTATTGAGTTCGATAGGATTTTTCAAACGTCTATTCGCTTTATCTTCTTAAGGAACACCTCAGCTGCCGAAGGAGATTCAAAAATGTGAGTCTGGCCTTTGAAGGTAACGCGTAGCTTCGCAGGGAATATAAGTCCGTACCGGATATCCATGGCCCTCAGCTCTTGTTTAATTCCGTCGAATTGTCTTCGCTGTTTATGAAGATCTGCCGACAGGTCCGGGAAAAACATTACATGATGATTTTCGTACATCACCCTGCCCTTGTTTCTGGCAATGTACAGCACTCGTTCTTTATCTCTGAAGTTGAGAAACTTCATAATGAGAGCTCTTGGGCGAGCATCTGGAGCGGGTTTTGGTCCTGTCAGTCTATGCGCTCTTTCGATAATCAGAGGTGACGGAAAGTTTGCCGAGCCCAGAACCTCCGGCAGCCATGTCTCCAAAAAGAGTGCTGCATCCCTGCCCTCCGTACCCTCGGGGAGACCAATTAGTCTTAAGTTAGATCGGCGATTACGATTTTCCAGTTTGTCCACTTTTAGGATGAGAGCCGTCAGGTCTTTATCCACGCGGCCTGTTTTCGATTGTAGAGTAGTTATGTTGTCTTCAGCATCGCTGATTCGAGTTTCGGCCTGTGTCAGCCTCCCAGAGATGTCTCTTATGTCCCCTTTAATAGAGTCCACCGCCGCTAACAAGCCGTTCAATTTCAAGGAGAAGTCTTCTTTCATTAAACGAATTTCGTTCAGTATTTTCCCAGAAAGGTGGTCCCGACCTTGAGTAGCATCGGCATCGCCATCGGGATCGCTAGACGATGGCGAGGGTGGAGAACAGGCCTCCGTCTCGATCGCGCTCTCATTTATTAAATCAGCTCTTTTTGACTTATTATTTTTAGGCATTTTTAGTTAGACAATCAAGTTGTATATCGACAGAGACCAGAATGAGTTGAATACAGCGTGTTTTCTTGAAGGATTGTAAAGGATAAGAAGTGTTAAACCAGCAGAGCAGATTTTTGCGTCCTTTCAGCAGCAAGCCATAGCCACGCCATCTTGACAACTTTTTACACTTTTAAGTCTGTTTAAAAGCTCTTTTCAAAATGTCTGCTCTAGTGCATTGATAGTGTAAGGATTATTGCCCACATTGTCAAACAGGTAAAACAGCAATAATGATCCACGGTGTGATACGGAACTTAAAAGCCAGAGCACTTGTTATGGTTTTTTTTTTTTTTAATCGCTCTTCCTGCAGTGATTTAGAGGACAGATCTCAAACCCCAGTGCACTAGAGCAGCCATTTTGAAAAGAGCTTTGAAATAGTTATACGAGTAACAAGTTGTCAGGATTATAACAATGAAAATAAAAATTAAACAATTGTAGCAACACGTGGGACTGTATAATGCTATATATTTCTGAACCCCGCTACTTACTCTTTAAAGATTCTAAGTACAATAACAGTGGGACCAGTGATAATGTTAAATAAGAGGTAAGATAATTGCTTTTAAACCTTGGTTAGCACTCCTTTAATGGGGGGAGGACCAGTGATAATGTTAATAAAGCTAATACATATTTGTAGTATCTCATCCTTAAATGAAATTGCTGTCTCTTTATAATCTGCAAAAACAGCAGGTCTGACAAGAGCTTGATAGAAACTCCAGTGAGAGGGGGGAGGGGGAGGGGTGCACATTGAGTGTTTCAGAGTAGCTCTTGAATTATTAAATGTGTTTGAACTCAAGTATCAGATCCAAGCTTCTCAGGTGCAGAAGATTATTCTAAACATCAACAACCCACTCTCACCACTGAAAGGAAGAAGTTCAAACACACAGTTCAGGGAACAATTTTGACTAACGTGGGGTAAACTAGCTTTCAGTGTGTATAATATGCACATGCATGCTTTTGGTTGTATTTGAAGGCTTTCTTGATTTTGAATAATAAGGGTTCTCTGTATTTGTACTGTTGATAATCACTCTGATATGTCCACGTGTGGACACGCGCTGCTTCTTGTGGTCCAATGAAGAAGTATTCTTTGAAGTGCCTTTCTTGAACCAGCATCAACCACTGACAAGTTCTTGACAGCATTGTCCGCTTCATCTTTTACTCAGTCAGGATCGGTTGAAGAGCTGGTGGAAAATTATAACGATATTCTAACAAACACCTTAGATACTATTGCACCTTATAAAATTAAGAAAGTTGTTGCAAAAAGACTCTCCCCATGGTTTAACGACACAACACGTATGAACAAACGCAAGTGTTATAAACTAGAACGGAGATGGATGCTAGACTTCAGGTCCTTTTATTTAATTTGGAAAGATAGTATTTTGAAATATAGGGCTGCACTATCCTCAGCAAGATCAGCATATTATTCAAATCTCATTGAAACAAATAACAATAATCCAAAATTTCTATTTCAGTCTATAGCTCAGTTAACTGATCCTCCTCCAGAGTCTATCCAATCAAACACTCTACCATCGGTAAGTTGTAATGACTTCATGAATCACTTTAACAAAAAAGTTACTGACATTAGGAATCAGATATTCAACAGCGTACCAAATTTAGATGCGTCACGACATCAATCCACATTCCTGAGCATTTTTCTTGCATTAGTCAAATGGATGTGGCTAATATAGTTAAGATGATGAAATCCACTGCATGTGCATTAGATCCTATCCCCACTCCACTTTTTAATATTGTTAATAGCTCCCTTTTATCAGGTATTGTTCCTAACTCTTTCAAGACTGCAATAGTAAAACGAGGGCTCGAGAAATCTACCTGAGATCACAATGTTCCTAATTACTACAGGCCTATCGTAAAACTGCAGGGGGAAGCTTGCATCTTTACAGCTGAAACTACGGTACCTTTGGGGAACTTTGAGGACTACAGTATAGTAAACAGAAACCCTGCTGTAATATTAAATTTCAATATTGTACATGATAACATTGTGGGAGATTGCAACTTTCAGTTCTTTTTGTAATGAAAAAGGCCTCCTGTTTGTGAAGCCATCTAGCCGGCCTGCAGATTGCGCCAAACAGAAAGGGCCACGAGAAACAGCAATCTGCCAGGGAACATTTCAGGCTGTTCTACCTAACGAGAGCAGAGGGCTATAGCAAGTTTTCTGAAAGGAATGAAACAGCTTTAATGGTGTAAAACTAGAAAGAAACAATGTAGTTGTTGTTTGAAGCAGGTAGTGTAATGATGTGCAATGTTTCAGGCAGGAAACTCTAAACACACCTGAAATATCATAAATCTATTGACAGGAAAAAAATGTCAACCATCACCAAACGCCAAGCATACATGGGACTAAGCAGGTATCTCGACCTTCAGTCAGTGGCAGCTCACTGTAGTAAGAATGTAAACGTATCTCTCTTTAGTTTGTGCCGTGCTTTGAGTTCAAATGCTGCAATAAAGGCTCATGTCAACAGTTTTTATTCCCAATTAAAAATGTTGTTTTAAATCACAAGAGTTGACCTGTCTGAAAATATTGTTCTGAACAATTTCTTTCTAGTTTCATACTGTACTTTTATATTATACTTTAAATTATTGTATTCCTTTCTGAAAATGTCACTTTGCTTTTGTTACTTCATAGGTCCTTTATTTAAAAATGTCTCTCTTGGTTATTACTTGGTTATCCTTTGACTGTTTTTAACACTGTCTTGGGTGAATTGAGTGGAGAGGTTTCACTTGAAGTGTTGCTCGTATTGCTGGCCATACTGCCAGTAGGCCCTGCTTTACAAAACTATGTGCAAGTCTTTCTCACCATGATATGCAGGAGAGTGAACGGCCACGTCTAGTTATTCTGTGCCATGCCCACAAAATATTTATCCTCTCGGGCAAATGCAACAGAACCTCTCCACATAAATTCAAAACTAATGTAACTCAAAGGGGATGCAGGGAACAAACGGAAAGAACTGCTTAGGAGCTAGACCTTCAAAGATGTGCATTTTGTTATCTTTAGCACATATTTCTGTTGCCCCCAGCGTTTTGCTTGTACAGATGGCGTCCGAATCATGCATGCACAGAATTATAAGGATGGTCTGCTGCATAATTAGAAAGCTCGGTCCTTCATCTTAAATAGCTACATTCATGGCTGAAGTTTTTGTTTTTGACATAAGGGTTGACATTGTGTGTGAATAACATTCTTGTTTTCCAAAAAAACAGCTAAATGAAGTCCTGCCTCTTTAAATGTACAGTGACCTGTATGGTTTCAAAAAATATTATCCGTTCCCTTTTAGCTTCGTACAGTTGGAGTTTCTTGTATATTTTTCCATCAGTGTTACAAAAACATCATTTAGACACAATGGAGATCCCCTTTTTCCTTTGTTTAAATGTTTTTTCTTTCTCTGCACTCCTGTCCTTAGAGCAGAATCTATATGGGCTATAAACAAAATGGACACCAACCGGGTGTGGTTTCAAATGACATATAGAGGGGTACACTATAGGGGAATGCAGTACAGTCACCGTCACATTTCAGTAAGATATTAAGCATAGACTTGACCACAGCAGTGTGGAGTAGTGGTTAGGGCTCTGGACTCTTGACCGGAGGGTCATGGGTTCCATCCCAGCTGGGGGACACTGCTGCTGTACCCTTGAGCAAGGTACTTTACCTAGATTGCTCCAGTAAAAACCCAACTGTATAAATGGGTAATTGTATGTAAAAACAATGTTATATCTTGTAACAATTGTAAGTCGCCATGGATAAGGGCGTCTGCTAAGAAATAAATAATAATAATAATAGTAACTTGATCAGTATGTCCTTACTGTACAACACAACAGGGCTTTCTCAGATGGGAATTTCAGAGGACTTGGTAGCTCACTGGTGAAATAAAGACAGGAATCGATTCTACAGCCCCAGGAGGCAATTATCACGGGACACTTGATATGGGAAAGCAATGCAGCCATGTTTTAAAAACAGCCCGCTGAGACGTGGGTCGGGAACAACCTCAGATGACTGTGCCTTCAGTCCTTGTATTTTATCTTTTCAATTAGAACAATACTGTTAACCAGGCATGACCCTGCTGTCTGCAGTAAACTAAAATGAAGCTGTTGTGTGACACAGGTAGACTGTCACATACAAGGACTGTAGTAACCTTTGATCCTTGAATTCCAGGTCAGAGTCTGGAATTCAAGGATCAAAGACGTTCTAATGATCCTATTGCTTTGAATTCAATCAATGCATTACATCCTCTGTTTACGCCTTTCTCGAAGCAGGAGTGAAAACGATGATCCATTTTGGAACAATACACCGTTCAGTAGGAACTTGGTTCTTATTACTTTTCAAGGAATTCTGACAAACAAGTATGTCAAACTCACCTTCTTTCCCACACAGTGCAATACTCTTCACATGAGAATTTAGGACATGTTCCTTTACAGTGGTATTTCACCATTTAAAACTATTGCCTCCCACATTCACGTAAGGATTCCTAGGTGAATCTTAACAAGATTCTTCTGTGCTCCAAGCTAGACCACAGCTACGGGAACCCGGTGTTAAAATGATCCTTCTGTGGTGCTACAGCCAAACCTCTCCATGGCTAAACCTGCCAGTTCATGACTCCATACTCAAACCAGAGCCTTGATTTTAACCACACGTTTACATTTATAAAGAACTGTGAAATGTAAGACAATGCATTATACACACCCTGTAAATGATGTTCTTGTTGCAGAAATAACCGTTTTACTCTATTTAATGTAACATGTATATAGAGTAACAGCCTTCCTAAATATGTAAAAACTACTGTAAAACTGTACCTACTAGGAGGGTTTACCATTACATTAAACACACACACACTGAGTTAGATCTCCATCTGGTGTCAATACAGACTACTGCAGTTTGCACAGGAAAATATTTAATTTGGACTGCCAATTCTTACAAGAGGAATGTACATTAATGTCAAATTACTTTTGAAAAGTCTGTAGAATCTAAAAGGACCTAATGATACTTGGGAAGGGATTATTATTTTAATTGTTAGTGGTAGAACTTTGTGGTATTAAACATTGGAAAATAAATTATGCATCAAAATATGACTGACTGATTGATTATATATATAAATAAAATGACTGACATTAAATAAATGCCCCTACTGCATACTTTCCATAATCAAAAGGGACAGAGTGAATTAGAGAATTAGAATTCAGATGTTAATTTTAAAGTAATATTTGGGGAGTGGGGTGTTTTATCTTTTAGTGATGAAAAAGTCACATACCATCCCATTACAGAAGGTAAGAAGCCAGTGAGGCCATTGTTACATTTTGCCATAACAATAAAAATCTGTAATCTGAAATGGTTTATGGCAAATACAGTGAAAAAGTGATGTCGTGGTAGATTTTTAAAAAAAACTCCTTCCGTTTGAAAAAAACACAAACACACAACCAGGTTTATAGAAACTAAAACATTTCAATAAAGTTAATTTATTAAAACAGGTTAATCAAAATAAATACAAAAAGCATAAAATCAGTACAGCAACAAAAAAAAACCCAACAATATTATTAAAAGCAACACAATGTTCACCCACAGGGGGCTTATAAGCACCAGTATATTTCCGTAGCTTCTTATACTTGTTTTACACTGGCTACATATTCAGACTTTTGATCAAAAGACATCTCTCACAACACTGTAGGGTCCCAAAGTTTTGAACACATAGGGATGGAGGGAGTTCATATTACTGAAATGTCAGTCACTCTGAAACTAACACCTCTGCTGCAGGAGTGCGGTATTAATAGTTCTGCCAGGTCTGATCTTCACCCCCTGTGCAGGAGCCCGGAGCCCGGTTTCCAGTGCCAGGTGGTGTGGTTTGCTGGTTTGTGCTGCTCATAGCTTCGAGGTTCTACTGTGCATTGTTTTAAAGGCACAGCCATGTTGATTGAATCATGCTGCCGACTGCTTTAGTGTGTTTTGCTGGGCCCTCCATTGGTCTTGATCACTGGCACACTTCCACATGAATAAGTCAAGGGCCAGTTGCAACGGTCCACATCCTTGGTACTAAACTGAGTTCTGGTTCATCCTCCAGTTAGAACATAATACTGGTTTAAATTAAACCCAACCTCTTGGGCCATTTCACTGGTTTTGCAAGACCCACTTACTTTAGACCCATTTTAAACCTAATTGACACATTTCCCTTAGTGTGTGCATTTGTAATTATGTATACTTTTATATATAAAACATTTAAAACCTTTTAGATATCATGCTTTTTTTAAAATATATAATTATATATATATATATATATATATATATATATATATATTAAGCACAGAAGTCTTTAACAATTAACCTCAGTATTGAGCAAAACAATGTTCCTCGTGGAGTGCACCAAGATCCACTTGAATAGCATTTAAAAGGGCAATGCAAACCACAAATCAAAGTTCACTTGTAACAAACGCCATAGTTTTAAATGTTAGCCTTTAAAAAAAAAAAAAAAAAAAAAAGAAAAGAAAAATCTGAACCTAAATTACACAAAAAAAACCACTAAAACTTCATTCATATCATTCAAATATTTGAAAACCATTGAAATGCAAAGCACAGTAAAACCTCACAAGGCATGGTCTATGTTAAAACTTGAGCCAACATGCTTATTTTCAGGCTACACCTCAGTTTAACCAGTTCAAGTGGAATGTTGCAACTCACCCTATGGGCCCGACAATGCCAAGCTGACCCCATTTCTGAACGCAAAACAAAACACACATTATAAATCTAGCAAGAAGCAGCTAACCTGTTGATATCCACGGGCAGCAGAGCAGAGCTAACACGATTTGAACTGGGACTTTGACACCACCAGTTTGAACGCTTATAATACTCACAATTATTATTTTTTTTTGTAACTTTTCAGGGCAAACTTCGAACTTGCTTCAAAATAGCATCTTCTGTTTCCATCCAGGTACTGTAAAGACACACAAGTTTGTTTATAGTGTTTATGAGGGCTTTGCATAGACACTCATACAGTGTAGATCAACTATTCTAAAATTGCAGAGGCATGTCCCTCAATCCCCTCGATTACCACAATAATGGAAGTTGGGGCTAAAGTAAATACCTGATGTTTAATTTCTTTAATCTAAATACAGTCAGCACTCGGATATACGACACTCAGGTACTCGTCAGGCGCGTTTTACCGTCCTTGTATTAAGAATAAACTCAATCCGCATTATATATATGTAACAAATTATAGCACTTACCCGTCACACGTGATTTCCGACTCCAGTTTTCTGATACAAAGCCCATCTCTTCAATGTTACAATGTATTTGATTATTCGTCACAGCCCACTTTTTTTTGTTGTTTTCTTCCTTGCATGCACAAATCAGTGTTTTTATACTGTGCAGTTACACAGCGCAGCAACAAAGCGAACCAGCTTCCGTAATGTAAAACAGTTCATCATTAAACAGATACTATGATGTATTTTTTTAAAATTAAATCTGTGATCTTTACTTGTTTTTGTGCAAGTAAATTGTGAGATTAGAGCCTTATCGAGCACTATATTCTGCAACTTTGAATACTGACTTTGGATACTGTTTTAATCTTTTGTTAAATTGCATTGCCTTTTACTTTTTACGCAGTTCTGTGCATGGGTAACATTTTTATTTCACTTTGCTGTTAGGTCATTAATGGGGAATTTTACATACTGCTACAATACGTAGCAAATTTAAAAGTATGTACTGTATTACAGTACACGTGTCCAGTTGTCTTTTGGCAAGTGATATTTTCAGAATCGTATCGTTCTGAATTAAAAATAGTTGTTGAAAATATAGTACTGTACCAACAAAACCAATTATAGTACACCTAAATGGAAGCCTACTTATTTTAAAACAGTCCTTTTAGCTAAGCATTTTTGACAACGTATCTTTTTTGTGTTTCCTGAAAAAGACAAGGTTTGGAACGGGCCAAAATGAAACACTCACAGTCTTATCTGTCACTGAAGTAAAAATTTCATAGGGTCAGATATGCGAGTGCTGACTGTATATGTTTAGCCATTAGTGAGACTTGGTTTTGTCACATGTTTCTACCTCGTGGGGGCTTGCTGCTTTTTTTTTTTTTTTTTTTTTTGTTTACTCTGAAAGCACTAAAGAGCTGATACAAACACACACACACACACAATGACCTGTACAATAATTAGTCAATGTTAATGGTAGCTGTCAATCATAGCATGCTACTTCATCCACTAATATTTCAGATCAATGCCAACACAGAAAACACAGATTTGGAATTTTGTTTTTACACTGTTCCTCATGCGAGTGCAGTATTCCTCCTCTAAACATTTTACCAACAACAACATGCCCTAATACTGTGGCGTTAAAGCAGCAAGTATGGGAGCAATTCTTATCACTGCGAATGAAAGTATCAACCTGACAATTCCAGGTTAAGCCCAGGAAGTTCTAAACGTCCTGCGGTGATGTGACTCTAGAGGGGGGCGTTCTTGGTTGAAACGTGTTGGTGATGATCAGTGTGTTTCCAGCACTGCGTCCTCTGCTTTGCTTGTCATTCCAGCTGCCTGGTCTCTCGCTGTGAAGAAGGGGTGGTTGTGCAGAGCTTACCTGGAAGGGTCCCCCCTGAAGCCCTGGAGCTCCACATCACTCCCCCTGCGACTGCATCTGCTTACAGAACGCCTCAAACTGCTGCTGCTCCAGTTCGGTCATCACTTTGTTCAGGGCGTAAATCTGAAGGGCACAGGCACACAAGCAACACAGATATAAAGCAGCCGTTCACAGACCAAAACTCATACAAAAAGTAGGTTACCTTGACTTAAGATTCCACCCCCCTAGGGAGTCGGGAGCCTGATACAGCATGTCCATGTGAAGCTTCTTCAGAACTGGGCTAGGTTCTCCAGATATGGGGATTTGTTTACCCAGCGAGATCAGTGAGGCTAGGCTAAATGACAGGGTCATTCCAGATGGACCAATGGGGTGGGGGTTTACTTATACCTTTACACCATTTCATTTTTGTTGGAAAGTCCTTGAAACATTCTTTAAATTGGTAACTTTATTTGTCTAGATGAGGGGTTTTCAACCAGGGGTTTGCGTGTCCTTGGGAGTTCTAAGGGTCACAGTGGGTACGCAGGGCGACTCAGAAATGCACAAATAAAATGCAAGTAAAAGACAATTTTTTTTTTTAACGGGGTTTTTTTATTTAAAGTGAATCGCAGATGAAAAAAAACAAAAAAAACAACCCCACAGAATCCATCACGTCTGCACTTTCCAGCTGTACGCATGCATGACTTTGATTGAGTGGATTTCCACTCTGATATATATTATTAGAGTGGGTGAAGCAGGCGTCTGGGGATTGTGCCTGTGGAGAGCGCTCTGTGCTGCTCATGAACTTTGCTGTTTTCAACTTGTCGTACAATTCAATAATAATCAGCGAAGCACAATCTTTCTGCATTTTTCTTTTTTTTAGAAGTCTAAATGCTCCAGTAAACAAATAATAAATCACAATACTTTGACGTTCTATTTTTATTTCTTAGGCGCAGCTGCATTTTAGTAACAGCAACAGCAGCTGGTTGAATTTGTTTTCAATGTTTGAAATGGACACATTTCTTACTTGAAAAAGTCTACAGAAAGTGCAAAGCGAGAGAAAGTTACACAGAATCCCTTTGGATAAGTTTTATGTTGGTTTTTAATAACGTTTATCATTGTTAGGTATTATGGAACACAATTATGCTAAGATGGGAAGTAAATTTTAACGTGATAAACATTTACAGTTCAGACTACTTTGTATTATTTATAATAACTTTGCCAAATAGAAAGCAAATATTAGTGTTTCCAACGCTTTATTCTGTGCATCCAAAGACATGTAATTAAAAGTTTAAAGAATTAAGCCTACTGTTTGGTATTCTGTCCTAAACCAGCAGTTTGGTTCACTTAAGCTAAAACGACCCAATAGGTAAAGAAATTTGAAGTTTTTGGATAACGATTTAAAACATACTAAAATGAAACAACTCAGATTGTATTAAATATGTTTTTACTGTAAAGGTGCTATTATAGAACATGAAGTTTGTTTGTAGAATCAGGGAAATGTCTTTAAATAGCGAGTCACAAATTAGAAATCTGTGACGATATACCTGCAGTATATCGCCAATAAAAAAATAAAAAGATTCAGTACCATCAGCTTCCATCTTTAGTGGGCTACTATCAGACAGTAGAAGCCGCTGGAACATCACAGCATCAACTGTGAATCAAACTTAAAATCAATCCGTGCAAGTGCCGGGTTCTTCATTTTGACTTGCTGTATTAAAGTTAAATTCTATTGGGCAGCAAATACTAAACAGACACAAATTTATTTGGTCCAAATTTATTTTATTATCCACCAAAACCAGCCAATCAATACTTTGCACCAATGAAAGCAACCAATACTGTACCCGCAACTGTAGAGTTAGCCAATCACAGCCTGTTAGCTTGACTGCAGCTCAGACAGCATCTTTCAACAAACCGAGAGAGAGAGAATTCAGTAATATTGCTCCATTCTGATCCGGCACTCTCCAGACAAACTAAGTAACTCAATAAAAAGTTATTTGTTTAATAAGTTATTTTTTGGCATTTTTATTTTCATCTCATTATGTATGTGACCCTTTATGACCATTTTCAGGAATATGTTCCTAAAACTTCTCAGTGGAAGCGTACCTGACAAATCTTTACAAGTTCAAGCCGAGTCTAGGTTTTAAAAGTTTTGTTTTACAAAAATAACGCCAACAACCGTCTTCTAGCCTTCAGCTCGGTAAGCATAACTCCAGTCGTGGTCAACTACCATACAGTAGACTGAGTAGAGCCTTCATTGACGGTTACTATTGCTTAATAGAGCAGCACAAACCGATTATTTGGATCGAGCGCTCCACAGAAATCAGATGCTGATAAATCAGGAGGGCCACTGGTGTTGATTGGAGCTCTCCACAGGAATCCAGCGCTGGCAGCAGCAGCTTGGATTTGTGTGGATTGATGTTCTACACAGTCTGAAAACCAGCAATCCCCACAAACCCAAGCTGCTGCTGCCAGCGCTGGATTCCTGTGGAGAGCTCCACTGATCTGTGCAGTACTAAAACAAAATCAGATGTCTGCTGGACGGTTTGCCCCCCAACTCTTTTTGAAAAAGATGTTACGTCATAGAGCGTAAAACATGAAATATTATCAATACGGTACATGAAAGGCTTCTACCTCTGCTCTCTGTCTCTGCTTCAGTTCCTGCTGCGCAGATTTCTGCTTGGCCTTGCCGTTATCCCCTCTGTTCGGGGTCTCCTTCTGCTTCTGCTTGTCTTTGCGGCACGCTGGCTCCATGACGACGACTCTCAAAATGCACTCTCATGAACTCTGAAAAATTGAATCTTTTGTAAGTTTACATGCAATATTCTTCGAAAAATTTTAGTCACACGTACAGTATAGTTTGAACTGCTTTACAACATGTAGACCTTTGTTCACAAGAAAGAACATTATATATACAACTCCCAGACCTTACCGTTTGTATTTGTACTGCAAGTCAAGGGGTTAAAAGGGGTTTCAAACAACACAACTGCTGCTTTTCATGGGCCCACAGTGTTGTCTTCAAATTTACGAAACGGGAGCCTGTGCGTCTGGATTTGCTATTTACAGCAAACAGATTAGGAATGAAATGACCACACTGCCGGTACCACGACTAGTCTACACATTCCACTCAGCCAGTTAAACTGACGTTTTGAAACAAGCAATTGCGCATTTATAAGGTTACAATGATACGTAAAACATTTAATACAGGCTTTTTCATAAGTAAATGGACAGAATTGACATTAGTACTTCACAGGGAACACTTACAATCAGGTACGTGCAACGGTATTCAACACAAAAACATTCCGCTTCACACACAGCTGTTTTCTGTTTGGCCTCGTCTTCGCCTGTTTCCTGGTGCGCCTTTCTAATGGTTCCCCGTGCAACAAGCAACTAAAATCAGAGGGGAATCTCTATTAGAACTAAGGTGGTGTTTTATTTATTTATTTATTTATTTCTTTATTTCTTTATTTATTTTGTTTTATAAATGCTTATAACAAGATACAAATGCATACAACAAGAACAAAAATGTCAAATGCTGTAGTCTGTACGACGTCATCAGGAACGTCAAAATAGTTCTTCCATTTGCGCTTGCTGATAACAATGCGGTTTAAACCAATTTAGCTAGTTTTAATCGGTTTTTTGCAGCGCGCCAAATTTATTCCACTTGCTCTGTCTAAGCAGGTTTAGTACACCTTTTAATCCCGATTGCAGTGTACCAGAGGTAAGACTAGTTTAGTATGCTTGCTCGTCAAGAATTTACTTTTTAATTTTTTTGCAGACAGTTGCTTTTTTCCTCTGAAATGACAAGCACATCTGAAACTTTATTCGGTTCATTTCTTTTTGTCCGTCACGTTCGGGCAGTCAGATCCTTGAGAATAAAGTCTCGCACAATACAGGCCCTACATTTAAAATGCATTTTTAAATCGTGTACAATTTCAGTTAATATGCTTTAACTAATATCCTTTAACTCATGTTCCATTATCATTTCACGCCATTAAACGTTTCTGTGCATCTACAGCAGCAGCGTTTACGGCTTAAAAGCATGATCCGCCAGTTTGAAATGTGCACAAAAAGACACGACGTTTATCTGTACTTCAGTATCTTTGATGTAATAAAAATGCGTCTTTCTTTTTGTACAGGGACCACTTCATATATTTATCTGACACTGAATCCCATATATCAGTTCAGTAAAGAAGGGATTAACTATGGCCAAAAGTTTTGCATCGCCGAATTGTAGGGTTGAGACATAATTAAAATAAAAAATAAATACATAAAATAAAATACAAAAAACAATATGAACATAATTTAGATTTTTTATTTAACATGTAATCAAAGAAACTACACACTATAACAAAAGTCTACCAGAAGCCACAGTAGTACAGTATTTCATGTTAGATTTCGAAATGTCACATTTTTAAAAGTATATCAATCAATCAATCTTTATTTTTATATAGCGCCTTTCATGATAGATCGCCACAAAGCGCTAAGGAGACGAACATTAAAAAATATTACAAACAATAACAATAAGCAGTAAAAATGAACAGAATAAAAACAAAAAAATACAGCAGTAAAACAAGCAACACAGGAAAACATTTTAAGATATAGAAGCTAGATTATAAAAATGTGTTTGGTATCTAGTTGTAAAGACAGCAACTGTGGGAGCTTTCCTTACAGGGCTAGGCAGCTCGCTCCATAATTTAGGGCCTTTATAACTGAATGCTCTACCACCTGTGTTATGGAAAACTAGGAGGAGGCAGATCATTTCGGCTGTAATGTGTTGCTTTGCCCAGCAGATGGCACTATTGACCTGTATTTTCAACCAAAAATGTTTGATAAAAAATATTCCACTTTGGCTAAGGAAAACTGCCTGGAATTTCCCCATAGGGCAAAATATAGACTGAAGTATCTAACAGAAGGAGAATAAATGACTTATTAAGCTGTAAACCATGTTCAAAGAAGACTAGGCATGCAAAGATTTTCCTGTTCTTTCGTATTTCTGTATTCAATAAACCGGGGCTATTAACTACACTTTCCTTGTGTCTGGTGTGGGTGTTCATAGCAAGTCCTCAATCTTTCTGCTTAAACAGTATTTCGGATTGATTTTAACTACTCGATTGTTCCTACAGCATACTGGCAATGCGTGTCAAGTGGAGTATTGACCCGCTACGTTTCCCCTTTAAGGAGGGCCATTCATAACAGACAGGAACTTGAAATGCATTTCAATAGAGTACTTAAAAACTGACTCTCTTTGATGCCCTGACCTTGAGTAAACTGGTAGACCCCTTTGCATTAGCATGCTTTGGTTAGCAATGTGGGGATTCAGAATTGGTTCACACAGATGCATGTGCACTGTATTAGTAAGGGGTCGCCACATGTGTCTGCTGTTGACAGAGTGCTGGATGAAAGATGAATCCTTGAGCTCAATGGGAATCCATTGCAGCACATGCATCTTAGAAATGGTTAAAGCACTGCTGGTAAAAGTAACACCTTCTAGTTGGGCCATGCACTCATAGTAACAATTCATTGGGCACTTTCTTTACATGATATACCGTGTCGTATCGCTTGTCGTTTGTATCGTAACTCAAGACCAAAAGCACAGCAGAGCTCATTGTAGTTCACCAAGTGGATCCTGAGTGAAGAATGAGGTTTTTCTTTATAGTTGGTATGAATACATAATTGATAACCCATTTCATTTTGTATTTTAACAAAATGATCGTCTGATCTTACAAGTAGGCCATAAGGACCCTGACATGTATCATGATGCATTGTATGGAGACCTGCATATCGCACGTATCTTGACATTAGTGTATTTGAAGGCTACCAAGGTTGAGTTAATACAGTCTGACACTTGCATGAAGACTATTTTGAAAGAACGTTGTGGAGCGAAAAACCAGGAGGCAACAATAGACTGTTTACCTCCAAATACCAGAGAAACCTCAGGTGGACTGCACACTTGAAACAGTGTGCCGAGCTATAAGAGAGCCTCACACAGTGTGCCGAGCTATAAGAGAGCCTCACACGGTGTGCTGCTATAAGAGAGCCTCGCACAGTGTGCTGCTATAAGAGAGCCTCACACAGCATGCTGCTATAATAGAGCCTCGCACAGTGTGCTGCTATAAGAGAGCCTCGCACAGTGTGCTGCTATAAGAGAGCCTCGCACAGCGTGCTGCTATAAGAGCGCCTCGCACAGCGTGCTGCTATAATAGAGCCTCGCACAGTGTGCTGCTATAAGAGAGCCTTGCAGTGTGCCAAGCTATAAGAGCGCCTTGCAAGACCAGAGGGAGCTAAATAGTTTCAACTGAGTAGTTTTAACATGCTGCTCCTCATAAGGACAGCAAATAGTTTGTTTTGCATTTTTTTTTTATAAATTATTCTTTCCTGAGGGCATTTATTTCAGTAAGGTGTGTTTATGCAGTATATTGTTTTGAAGCACAGACCTGTGGGATACCCCTATAGCCAGTGTATCACTGTATAAACAGTTGTGGTTACAGGATATTTAACACCACCATGGCGTTCTGACACTGTTTTTGGTGTCTGTAAAGGAAGCCGGCTTTCTGAAGGCAGATCAGCTATTTCTAATGATTAAAGAGCATAATTATTCAAGAATCATGTCAGGCTTTCATGTTGTGTCACATCATAGAAGTCCTTGCTGGTTTCTGTTTTATACAAGCAGAATTATTTCTATATATTTAAACCCTTAGTTTACCTGTGTGAAAAAAGCGTGCAGTTTCTATAGAATATTGTGTAGGGTGCTGTACGATACAAGCTGATTTCCACTCCACTAGTGGACTTACTGGAAAATGAGCTTGAATCTTACAGTACCATCTCATCAACTACAAATATCTGATACAAAAACATTTCAGATGGCTGTAACACATCAGTATCAGGCACCATATTCAAGGCCCTTTATTCTTAGTTTTTACCAATTTTTGCAAAAGCTATACAGATATAGACCCCTCGAGCCTGTGAAAATACTGATTCACACAAAGAAATGACTTTACATTCGGTAGATACATTTACAGAAATAAAAACAGGTTTTTGGTGTAACATGGATCTGTCTGTTTAACACGCTGAACTTCAGCGCTGATACAGGGTAACTGCACCAGCTTCGTATGGTCAGAGAGCTGCTTTTCTGACCGTCCTGATATTAAAAGTGCAAAACACGTAACGTATGGCATTATTTTGTTACCACTTTAATAGCCCTGATAGCACAACATGGGCTTAGCTATGGTTATAGTTTTGGTGTAATCAAGGTAAATGCCTATTAACCAGAAATCCTTTGTTCTATTTAAAGTGGGTTAGCACTGCCCAATGTACAGTGAACTCTGCTCATCTCCGTGGACAGAGGCTCACTCCCTGCCCTGATAATGACATGCTCTGTGTGTTTGGCTTCCTCAGTGCACTGAGCTGTGGAGCTGGGATTCGACACATTCTTTTCTCTCGAGTAGCGTCTGTCAGCAGGCACTTGTGCTAAATAGCTGCTGAAAGCTATTAATTATGACAAGCTGAGAAATTGCTGAGATTCTTTAATTTTTTCGTTAGCCACCTGGAAAAGTGGTTCAGTTTCTCAGCAGTGCTGTCACAACACAGGCTGATACGCTGACAGCTTCATACCTAATCGAGCACAGAAAAGCAACAAAAATGCAAGCGTTTGGTATATTTGACTGGGGGTCAGCTCCTCACTGCTTTGATGTACACATGCAGATTTAAAGAGCACTTTCTTTTCAACAGTACATTTCTAAACTACTGTAACCCTCCGATACTCAATAGTCATTCTTCCTTTTCATCTTTGATGGAGTTTGTTCTCTTTGGGGTATTTCGTTTTTTCAGATTTTGCCCGCCAGCTGCAGTCGTTCAGATTTGAATTTCGTCGGCTGGTTCTCAGAGGTTCAGGAGTGTTATGAGCTGGGGAGCGAGTGGCTTTTTTTTTTGTCATCATGATAACATTATACAGAAGTCCCTGATATTTTCTCCATTGGCTCACATTGAAGACCTTCCCCATATGCAGTATAGTGGGAGGGTGTCTCCTGCTGTAGCTTCAGTAGGGACCCAGGGACCAACAGCAGTGTGGATCCCTCACGCACAGTTGTTATATCAATTCTACTAAGCAGTGTAACCCGCAGAAGCCCATCAAAGCCATACTGTGTCGAACCTGATCTCATGTTTCTTTCAAAACTGCCCATTTGAGTCCTAAATAATGACTGGCAGTGCAGCACAGATGATGATTTTGTTCGCTACAGACATTTCCTTATCACCCTTTTTCAGCGAATCTTTGCATGTTTATGTTTCAACAAAATATTCACAGGATTTAACCCCTTAATATGATTGAAGTGTCACACATATATCTGCGAAGAACCATTAGCAAACCACAGACTCATACATTCACCTGGGTGATGAAGTAAGTTGATAACACAATGGATTGGAAGTAATAGTGCATTAGCACAATGGTACTGCAATGGTTTTACTAGTGTGTACGATCCATGCCATTGTGATACCACTAATGTTCATGTGCTACCATTGTACCAAGGGTAATACCACTTTAGCTGCCTTTGTGCTACAGTGCCCCCTAGTGCAGAACTATTGCATTACAATTATAGCTCACATATTTGCTTAATAATACAAAGTTGTTTCTTTCTACTCAGAAAATACAACCCAGACTGTATAAGCAGACAGTTATCATTGTCCAACTCCTTTAATTCTCAGGTTGAACTGACCAGGGATCTAGTCATTCCTCTATAAACAGATGGCCAGGTTAAATTGACAATCCAATTATCCATTTTTTCCTGGCCTGCCTGTTGGAAGGGAATTGAACAGGAAATAGTCCAGTGGGACACTTTGATCATGAGGCTATGGCAAATCATATTATCATAGCAGCACCAACCATTAATATATTAATGTTTGCTTTCTGTCCTTCATTTTCAAGCTGTAATGTGATAATGATGGTTTGTTTCCTCCAATTGAAAATATGTTATGAAACAAATTGAAGACAGCTTTCCTGGTGTCTGCGTTCCCTTGCACATATATATATATATGTAAATATATATATATATATATTTTTTTATGTCACCACCGGCAGTGATCAAGGCCAGGCAGCATCCAGCAACACTCACTACAGCAGCCAGTGTCATATTTAGCATCAGGATCTGCCTATTGGTCTTCTGTTTGAAAGCATTTTGAAATGTGACTTTTCATTTGGTTTTTAAATGTCCTGCAATGCATCATGATCTATTCCAGAGGTTGTTTGTTGAGGGGCCTCTTTTAAAAACTCTTTTTGAATACGGACTCCCAAGTGAAAAGTGAGGAAAGGCTAAGAAAGAAAAGACTGTGCTGAAGTGAAAGCATGTTTTATACATGTCTGGAAGTGTCACAAGGCATGTATCTGTACTTCTGTGAATAGTCTGCAGAATGTACTGATGGCCTCTGGATCTCTGCACTGCTCCATGCTTTTCCAGTCTTCTGATTGTACAAGTCCAAAGAAAACACTCTCACTGACACTCGCTGTAGTGCTTGGCCCGTGTTCCTCACTAGCGAGATTTCAGAATAAATATTCCCCGAAACAGCAGTCTAATGAATCAGATTACTGCAAGGGGAGTCCCAATTAGGTCTTAACAATTAATAATTGGGGAGGTTAAATGGGTTGCCTGTGTAGCATCTCCACCTCCCTGGCCAGTGGCTCCAGATCCAGATTTATTGGTTCTGAGAATAGGCCCATGTTAGAAAGCAGAGCGTCGCGGTGGAGAGGGCTCGTTAAAGAAGGGTAGGGGAGAGCTTCCATTGATCCTTACAGGGCAATTACACCAAGGCTTATTTTGTGAGTGGAAGAAGGTTGTCTAATTGGACAGCAGTCTCCTGTTTGTTAAGACTGATGTCAGAGCAGGAGCTCCTCCTGGGTTGTTTCTCTGGATGAACTCCTGGTGCCTCCCCAGCTGGCGTTTTGTAATGAAGCAGGAGCTCCTCCAGGGTTGTTTCTCTGGATGAACTCCTGGTGCCTCCCCAGCTGACGTTTTGTAATGAAGCAGGAACTCCTCCTGGGTTGTTTCTCTGGATGAACTCCTGGTGCCTCCCCAGCTGGTGTTTTGTAATGAAGCAGGAGCTCCTCCTGGGTTGTTTCTCTGGATGAACTCCTGGTGCCTCCCCAGCTGGTGTTTTGTAATGAAGCAGGAGCTCCTCCTGGGTTGTTTCTCTGGATGAACTCCTGGTGCCTCCCCAGCTGGTGTTTTGTAATGAAGCAGGAGCTCCTCCTGGGTTGTTTCTCTGGATGAACTCCTGGTGCCTCCCCAGCTGGCGTTTTGTAATGAAGCAGGAGCTCCTCCTGGGTTGTTTCTCTGGATGAACTCCTGGTGCCTCCCCAGCTGGCGTTTTGTAATGAAGCAGGAGCTCCTCTACGGTTGTTTCTCTGGATGAACTCCTGGTGCCTCCCCAGCTGGCGTTTTGTAATGAAGCAGGAGCTCCTCCTGGGTTGTTTCTCTGGATGAACTCCTGGTGCCTCCCCAGCTGGTGTTTTGTAATGAAGCAGGAGCTCCTCCTGGGTTGTTTCTCTGGATGAACTCCTGGTGCCTCCCCAGCTGGTGTTTTGTAATGAAGCAGGAGCTCCTCCAGGGTTGTTTCTCTGGATGAACTCCTGGTGCCTCCCCAGCTGGTGTTTTGTAATGAAGCAGGAGCTCCTCCTGGGTTGTTTCTCTGGATGAACTCCTGGTGCCTCCCCAGCTGGCGTTTTGTAATGAAGCAGGAGCTCCTCCTGGGTTGTTTCTCTGGATGAACTCCTGGTGCCTCCCCAGCTGGCGTTTTGTAATGAAGCAGGAGCTCCTCCTGGGTTGTTTCTCTGGATGAACTCCTGGTGCCTCCCCAGCTGGCGTTTTGTAATGAAGCAGGAGCTCCTCCTGGGTTGTTTCTCTGGATGAACTCCTGGTGCCTCCCCAGCTGGCGTTTTGTAATGAAGCAGGAGCTCCTCCTGGGTTGTTTCTCTGGATGAACTCCTGGTGCCTCCCCAGCTGGCGTTTTGTAATGAAGCAGGAGCTCCTCCTGGGTTGTTTCTCTGGATGAACTCCTGGTGCCTCCCCAGCTGGCGTTTTGTAATGAAGCAGGAGCTCCTCCTGGGTTGTTTCTCTGGATGAACTCCTGGTGCCTCCCCAGCTGGCGTTTTGTAATGAAGCAGGAGCTCAATCTTCAGCCTGTCACACACCGGATGCAAGGCCACTTCTTGTGGGGCGACGCAGCCCTTTCCCTGCTTCATGACCTTGCACACCACAGGCTGATGGGATATAGTATGTAGCTAATACATTTGATGAACTGTATTTTATATATAGCCATTGCCATATTTCCATTATGTTGAAATTGCTGTGTAGATTACAAAAATTCATTTTGTCGATATATATATATATGTTTATATATATTCAAACACTAGACATATAGAAATTAAGAAACAAAAAAACGATACAAAAAAACTTTTTCAGAACTTTCAGAACAGTGTTTCCTATCCAAAGAATAATCCTTGGTACAAACATTTCCCACTACCATTCACAAATATGCATTACCATATAGTACCACACCAGAACTCTTCATCCCCTAGTACATGACTGTCAGCATACCTTTGAACTGATATCTGCAAATCACACACTCCACGTATATTCTGTTCCTTAGCTCTATCAGTGACGGCTCAGGAGAGGATGCACAGCCTACTCGAGAATTTTAAAATAAACATGCTTTTTATGTATTTATTTATTTATATGTAATATGCAACAGTAAATACATAGCGTTTACACGGAGGAAGCCGTATGATCCTAATTTTCCTCTCAATCACCGCAGTACATTCGGAAGAGGCAGACGCGCTCTTGTCTCCTCTGTAGTTACGTCTATTAGCCAATCATATTCTTCCATTTCTCCAGCTGGCTTTCATGGAACTCTGAGTAAGCCGTCTAAAAACTAGCCAAATGTGGCGTGCCCCCCCCCGCCCCCCACATTGCTTGTTTTAGCCAATAACCGGACGTGTGCCCTCCCACATTGAGGACCTCGGATGCTAATACTGACGAGAGTGAAAGGAATGAAGCGTGGTTCAGAAGGACGTAGTAAATGCCTATAGAGTGATTCATTTACATTTTTTAAATGATAATAAAGATTCTGTTTGTTTCTTCGCATTACTTGTGGGAGAAGGTTTTCCATCAGCCACCCTTTGAAGTGACAGATTATTACAATGAATGTGATAGACTATTTGCTGGATGAGTCAGCTAGATGTAAAAAGAAATGGCCGTTGTAGTATCATAGGCCCTAAATAAGACAAATTGACATTGCTGTATGAAACGAACCTGTCAGTAATACAAGCTGACCCACAATATGTTATGCTGTGTGTCTGAAAGTGGAATCTGAGAACTTCTAGGGAGTTAGGGTCCAGGGGATGTATGGTCTTGAGATTACAAGGGTTCTCAGTAGAATACAAAGGATAGCATGGTACAAAGTAGCAACTCTTCTGTGAAAATAACAATTTATGGGACAGTAAGGCGGAAAGATCTGTGGGTTAATGTCTGGTCAGCTGGGGTATTGATGTCATGTTTTTGTGACTGTGCTGGTTTCACTTGTAGGATTACTATTCACTTGTAAGATTACTATAAACTTGTAAAATTACTGTTCACTTGTAGGATTACTATTCACTTGTAGGATTACTTGTAGGATCACTTGTAGGATTGCTTGTTTACTGGCAGCCTCCTGCCTATGAAGGAAGAAGAGGATCTACAGTTGGGTGTAAACTTTCTGTAAAACACATTTTCCTTTTTGTTTTTATTTTCTGTTTTTCTTCATCTAATTCATCTATTCATCTTGTATTATTTTTTGCTCCTAATAAAAACACGTAAAAGACTGTTCTTAGTCTGAGTCATATTTGGGGTTTGTACATTTTAACATATGCTGTGTCCGAGCTTGTATATTTGTGATTGCAATAGTAGGCAATCACACCTTAATTTGGATTTGGATCTTTTTCTTTCTGCTGCCACTATGATATGATATTCAATTTAATCTTTTTGTAACAATCATAGAAAAAAAGATGCAATAAAAATCTTTCAATTTGAATAGTTTTTAGGTCAGAGTAGTTTTTAAATAAAATGATGATTTTTTATTCCATTTGGTTTTTAGATTCTATTATTTGGTAGATCACATGCTTTGACTATGAGCTCTCACTATGAGCTCAGTCCCCTGTCTGATTCAATTCTATTTTTATTTTGCATTGCTCCAGTGTTGCTCCAGGTGTTAAAAGGTTCTTATCAAAAGTATAAGCTTATTACACAGGCAGCCTTTTTTTCTGAGTATCCTGGAGAAATGATATCATTAGATTAGCAGTTCTCAAACGTTTTCTAACTGAGACCCATTTTTATATATATATATATAGGTATTCAGGAAAATATATTTACAGTAAATATATTCTTGAATATACAGCTCTGGAAAAAATTAAGAGACCACTGCAGAATTATCAGTTTCTCTGGTTTTACTATTTATAGGTATGTGTTTGGGTAAAATGAACAATTTTGTTTTATTCTATAAACTACTGACAACATTTCTCCCAAATTCCAAATAAAAATATTGTCATTTAGAGCATTTATTTGCAGAAAATGACAACTGGTCAAAATAACAAAAAAGATGCAGTGTTGTCAGACCTTGAATAATGCAAAGAAAATAAGTTCATATTCATTTTTAAACAACACAATGCTAATGTTTTAACTTAGGAAGAGTTCAGAAATCAATATTTGGTGGAATAACCCTGATTTTCAAGCACAGATTTGATGCGTCTTGGCATGCTCTCCACCAGTCTTTCACATTGATGTTGGGTGACTTTATGCCACTCCTGGCGCAAAAATTCAAGCAGCTCGGCTTTGTTTGATGGCTTGTGACCATCCATCTTCCTCTTGATCACATTCCAGAGGTTTTCAATGGGGTTCAGGTCTGGAGATTGGGCTGGCCATGACAGGGTCTTGATCTGGTGGTCCTCCATCCACACCTTGATTGACCTGGCTGTGTGGCATGGAGCATTGTCCTGCTGGAAAAACCAATCCTCAGAGTTGGGGAACATTGTCAGAGCAGAAGCAAGCAAGTTTTCTTCTAGGACAACCTTGTACTTGGCTTGATTCATGCCAAAGCTGCCCGATTCCAGCCTTGCTGAAGCACCCCCAGATCATCACCGATCCTCCACCACATTTCACAGTGGGTGCGAGACACTGTGGCTTGTAGGCCTCTCCAGGTCTCCGTCTAACCATTAGACGACCAGGTGTTGGGCAAAGCTGAAAATTTGACTCATCTGGGGGTGCTTCAGCAAGGCTGGAATCGGGCAGATTTGTCTTTGTGAAGGACGCATGAATCAAGCCAAGTACAAGGTTGTCCTGGAAGAAAACTTGCTTCCTTCTGCTCTGACAATGTTCCCCAACTCTGAGGATTGGTTTTTCCAGCAGGACAATGCTCCATGCCACACAGCCAGGTCAATCAAGGTGTGGATGGAGGACCACCAGATCAAGACCCTGTCATGGCCAGCCCAATCTCCAGACCTGAACCCCATTGAAAACCTCTGGAATGTGATCAAGAGGAAGATGGATGGTCACAAGCCATCAAACAAAGCCGAGCTGCTTGAATTTTTGCGCCAGGAGTGGCATAAAGTCACCCAACATCAATGTGAAAGACTGGTGGAGAGCATGCCAAGACGCATCAAATCTGTGCTTGAAAATCAGGGTTATTCCACCAAATATTGATTTCTGAACTCTTCCTAAGTTAAAACATTAGCATTGTGTTGTTTAAAAATGAATATGAACTTATTTTCTTTGCATTATTCAAGGTCTGACAACACTGCATCTTTTTTGTTATTTTGACCAGTTGTCATTTTCTGCAAATAAATGCTCTAAATGACAATATTTTTATTTGGAATTTGGGAGAAATGTTGTCAGTAGTTTATAGAATAAAACAAAAATGTTCATTTTACCCAAACACATACCTATAAATAGTAAAACCAGAGAAACTGATAATTTTGCAGTGGTCTCTTAATTTTTTCCAGAGCTGTATGTGTTATATAATTGTGGATATTTTGCAGTGCCTATATTTTACAATATGCTGAAGCATATCTGGATAAATTTAAATGGAGACATTTCTAATTTCTTTCTTTCTTTATTTGAGTTAACCACATTTCCTTTAAACATTGAAATATACGCCTCAGTGCAAGTTAAACAAACAGAGAAGTGTGTGGAATGCAACTGCAGTGGCCACAGCACGGCACTTTATCTTACACTGTGAGACTGAGGGAGAATCTTTAAAAGGTCACGGCTTCTTACCAGCGAGCCCCAGGGACAATCTGGAGAATGCAAACAATGAATCACAGACTTCCTCTCCCATTCTTCCTCAGGCCTACCTGTGGCCTCGCTAAATCAGTTTCCATGACAACCACAGTTGCTGCCTGCTAAATCTCTGAGACATGACAATACCCAAAACATTGAACCTGGTTATGTCTACAAAGCCTAAAGCCACTTCTCAACCAAAAAGAAACTGTTGGTGCGTTGTGCTGGTCGGCAACCACCTGCTATGAGAAGGTATGGAGTGCCATCAAATACATGGGAGTTCAAGGAATGCTCTGATACCGGTAACTGTTTCCATGGTAAATATGCACTGTAACTTTGCAGCTTCCAATGCTTATTATGTGTTATGTATTGTGCTTTACCACCATTTCCAGTGGTTTATTCAACACTCTAATACCCTGTTTCCACTGCCAGCCGTGGCTCACTGTGGCCGTCCCTGGACACAAACTGACCTTCAGTTCTCCTGAGTTGTTGTGGGGAATGCAGGGGTTGAGGGAGCATAATTGGACAGTAAATCTGGGTAGAATACTGTAGCTGGGCACTCTGAATTGACCTGTTTTTACAGTAAGGGACGAGACCTTATGGCATTGCTGCCAAAAACTGGGACACTATTGCCATCCCCCGAGACTCTTTCCTGCTGGATTCAGTGAGCTAGACTGCCTGTGAGTCTATTAACTCAGCTGGAGACTCTGCTAGTAGGTCACAGTCAAAACAATCTGCATTTCAGCAACTTGGAAAAACTTGCTTGAAAATGTCTCTGACAAGCAGCTGCTTATACACTTGCCAGAAAAAAGTGACCTCCTGTTTGATGGCTTGATAGGGCTAAAAGGTGATTGTGCTGGAAGATAGGATTCATACATCTCGTCTCACGCCAGTCATAATTAGATGTTGAGTTTTCCAGGTAGAACCGACAGGCAGTTGCTGATAGGCAGGCAGCTCTCAATCATGCAGGCATGTCAGATGAAATATTGTGAGGCGCTATAAATCACACACCTCGCAGCCAGATGCAGGAGAGAATAGGGGTCCATGTGGCAGGAGCGACACTGTTATCCACATACCTGTGATGGGCCCTTTGCTCCAACATGTATCTTGATTTTAAAATTCTTGTTTCGAGCTATAAAAGTATTTGTGGTGCCCTCTGTCTTACTGAAGTGGCAGAACCTTATCCCTCCTCTCACTCACTTAATCCATTTGGTAGTTAAGCAACAGAACCCGACAAAGAGGGCTTTACTGTCTGGTAGTGTTTGAGCAGTGGAGATGGAGTGTACTGTATAGGGTAGTGTTTGAGCAGTGGAGATGGAGTGTGCTGTATAGGGTAGTGTTTGAGCAGTGGAGATGGAGTGTACTGTGTAAGGGAGATGGGGGTTGTTTGACAGCTCTGCGGGAGACACCTTCATGGAAGCAATGACACCCCATCAGCTCATTGTTATGACATGGATACATGTATCTCATACACGGCCTGCTGCACGCGGTGACAGTGTGCTGAGCAGCACTGCAGGCCCCAGCACAGGTGTGTGCATCACTCACTGCCT
The DNA here is from genome assembly GCF_902713425.1 of Acipenser ruthenus. Classification (NCBI taxonomy): domain Eukaryota; kingdom Metazoa; phylum Chordata; class Actinopteri; order Acipenseriformes; family Acipenseridae; genus Acipenser; species Acipenser ruthenus. Next base: position 7,996,904 of record NC_081215.1, read on the forward strand.
GCGTGCAGTCACTTACTGTGCACAGGGGAATATTAGAGCATTCCGCTGGGGGGTCAGTGAGCCTCCTCACAGAGCGCTGGCACAGCTAACACAAAAGGACACCTATTTAGATGTGTGCTTGTCTGTGATGCTAGTTGGGGCAAACTAATAAGGACACAAATCATCTGTTCTTGGTTTGTTTTTTATTTGAGGCGTCCACTTCCTGTCATTCAGACGCCTGTGCTCCTAAACTCACATTAGCATATCAATATAACGATTTTTGAATTTAATTTTCAGAAATGTTTTAAACTTTAATAGGTTCCTTCACTGCAGTAATCACCACAACAGCTCAGGAGAACTGAAGGTCAATTGTCTCTTTACACTCAGGAGCTGAGTTACTGGCCCCTGGAAGACAAAGGGAAGCCTTACAGGTGTCTGCTTTGAGCTCATCGGGTATCTGGCCAGTAGAGGATGCTGTAGCGCTGTGAGGTGACTTTACTTGCCAACTCGCAAGGTGTCATAGTCAATGCAATGCTCTCTGTGGAATCCCCAGCGAAGATAAACCTGCGCTCCCCTGACTGTATGAGTCACCATTCACACAACACAGCTATGTCTGAGTTCAGCACACTGTTTGTATGAAGATCTTTGGGTTTGACTCTCCAGAGCTGAGTTCAGCACACTGCTTGTATGAAGATCTTTGGGTTTGACTCTCTGGAGCTGAGTTCAGCACCCTGCTTGTATGAAGATCTTTGAGTTTGACTCCTCAGCCAAGAGCTGAGTATTATGATTTTTTGGAAGTTGACAACTTTCAAAATATCTAGGACTCCTTTGAAAATGTAGCTTTCATCGCAAGGGTTTAATCCTTGGCTAATTTAAGAAATTGTTTCATAGCAAATGTAAGTCTTTTTTCCAGTATGGTATATAATCTCTATGTGAAATTCTGATACCATGCAATTGGCACGTCCTGTTTTCAACAAGATTGCTACCCACAGTACTCTCCTTTGCAGCGACAAGCACCTTAACCTGGCATGAACTCCTGTTCTCCTCCTTCAAAAACTCTATGTTTCCATGTCCAGGGAGACTGCGTGCATCTATCTTTTTTGATGGATTACATGTTGATGAAGAATTCCTCTGCTGTTTAGAAAAGTTCACTAAAACAATATACTGCATTCATAGCCTGCTGAATTCCAAACCCATGACACACTGTGCCTCTCACAATGGCGAATCTTTGTGTTAGGAGTCACAGTTACACTCGCTGCTCAGGCCTGCACACCCATCCTCCCGCTCACTGGGCCAGCGCCTCGTACCTTGGCTCGGTCACAGCTTACATGGCTGCCTGCAACCTCCAATTCATTATCAGGACAGACTACTGGACAATCGGACTGGAATTGTAGCTAACAAGATAATTCCATAAATCTTAGCCATTTTGCACTTCCATTAGCTGCATATGCCTCAAATGTGGAGTTTTAAAAGTGACATGCTCTAGCACACATGTGTTTCTTTCAAAACTGCACATTTGAGACCTCTAAAATGAATAGATGTGCATATAATAGCGGAGACATTTTATGGAACTATTTTGTTAGCTACAGTTACTTTAAGTGAGGGTTCAGGGTTCAGGGAGCAATCTGTATTTGTCAGACTCTCAAACTCTCTGGGGCTTCTGCTCTGAGATTACACTCCTGGTGTTTCACAATGAAGTTTCCTTGAAGGAAAACACTGCGAATGTCATCACAAACAAGAAACATCTGTCTGGTTTGTGCAACTTGTTTTCTTTTAATATGAGAAGTATGCTCCTAGAGATCTGTGATCTGAAACAGCAGCAGATTGCAGTGCACTGAGAAGGGCTTCTTCACATTCCAGGGAGGAGCGTTTAACCCTAACAGGATGCTGACAGCTACACAATCTGGCAGCTTTGCAGGTTTTCAAGCAGGCTGTTGCTGTGTCTATGATCTCCTGCTTGCTGTTTTCTGTGTGTCACGATTACTCACAAGCCAGATGTGGCGTTTCATTGAAATATGTCCAGGTATGAAACACAGATTCTTACTAGAAACCGCATCGCACCCCGGACCCCTACACAATGAGTTTCATTCTTCTGCGTTTCCCCCTTTCCCTTTCTCTAAACTTAAAAGCAATACATCTCTTTCTTCAGCCCTGATGTTAACCACTAAACCCTTGTAAAGTGGCTGCTTAGTTCCTCATCTTATATTTCTAATGGACATATTAAAAACACTGTGTCCAGGGAATCAGGGTCTGGTCTGTGTTTCATATAGATCCATGCTCTTGTATAGATTGATCCGTGCTCTTGTATAGATTGATCCGTGCTCTTGTATAGATTGATCCGTGCTCTTGTATAGATTGATCCGTGCTCTTGTATAGATTGATCCATGCTCTTGTATAGATTGATCCATGCTCTTGTATAGGTGCTCTTGTATAGATTGATCTGTGCTCTTGCATAGATTGATCCGTGCTCTTGTATAGATTGATCCATGCTATTGTATAGATTGATCCGTGCTCTTGTATAGATTGATCCGTGCTCGTGTATAGATTGATCCGTGCTCGTGTATAGATTGATCCGTGCTCTTGTATAGATTGATCCGTGCTCTTGTATAGATTGATCCGTGCTCTTGTATAGATTGATCCGTGCTCGTGTATAGATTGATCCGTGCTCGTGTATAGATTGATCCGTGCTCTTGTATAGATTGATCCATGCTCTTGTATAGATTGATCCGTGCTCTTGTATAGATTGATCCGTGCTCTTGTATAGATTGATCCGTGCTCTTGTATAGGTGCTCTTGTATAGATTGATCCATGCTCTTGTATAGATTGATCCATGCTCTTGTATAGATTGATCCGTGCTCTTGTATAGATTGATCCGTGCTCTTGTATAGATTGATCCGTGCACTTGTATAGGTGCTCTTGTATAGATTGATCCGTGCTCTTGTATAGATTGATCTGTGCTCTTGTATAGATTGATCTGTGCTCTTGCATAGATTGATCCGTGCTCTTGTATAGATTGATCCATGCTCTTGTATAGATTGATCCGTGCTCGTGTATAGATTGATCCGTGCTCTTGTATAGATTGATCCGTGCTCTTGTATAGATTGATCCACGCTCTTGTATAGATTGATCCACGCTCTTGTATAGATTGATCCGTGCTCTTGTATAGATTGATCTGTGCTCTTGTATAGATTGATCTGTGCTCTTGCATAGATTGATCCGTGCTCTTGTATAGATTGATCCATGCTCTTGTATAGATTGATCCGTGCTCGTGTATAGATTGATCCGTGCTCTTGTATAGATTGATCCGTGCTCTTGTATAGATTGATCCACGCTCTTGTATAGATTGATCCACGCTCTTGTATAGATTGATCCACGCTCTTGTATAGATTGATCCGTGCTCTTGTATAGATTGATCCGTGCTCGTGTATAGATTGATCCGTGCTCTTGTATAGATTGATCCGTGCTCTTGTATAGATTGATCCACGCTCTTGTATAGATTGATCCACGCTCTTGTATAGGTGCTCTTGTATAGATTGATCCGTGCTCTTGTATAGATTGATCCGTGCTCTTGTACAGATTGATCCGTGCTCTTGTATAGATTGATCCGTGCTCTTGTATAGGTGCTCTTGTATAGATTGATCCGTGCTCTTGTATAGATTGATCCGTGCTCTTGTATAGATTGATCTGTGCTCTTGCATAGATTGATCCGTGCTCTTGTATAGATTGATCCGTGCTCTTGTATAGATTGATCTGTGCTCTTGCATAGATTGATCCGTGCTCTTGTATAGATTGATCCACGCTCTTGTATAGATTGATCCACGCTCTTGCATAGATTGATCCGTGCTCTTGTATAGATTGATCTGTGCTCTTGTATAGATTGATCTGTGCTCTTGCATAGATTGATCCGTGCTCTTGTATAGATTGATCCACGCTCTTGTATAGATTGATCCACGCTCTTGCATAGATTGATCCGTGCTCTTGTATAGATTGATCCGTGTTCTTGTATAGATTGATCCATGCTCTTGTATAGATTGATCCATGCTCTTGCATAGTAGCCTATCATGGAATATCCTCTGTCATGTGTTTTCATCAAGACAGTAAGTTTAATAAATTCATTTTCATTCTTAACATAAAATATTCTAAATATGATTGATGCGTATTAAGAAGATAAAGCACTGTCAAATCAATATCAAAATCAATGGTCACTTGTCACTATTTTCTATTCAGTGCGTATTAGAATGTGAAATGGATGAGGATACTCAGGGCTATTAATGTGATTGGCAGGTTTATGGTTTTGTCAAGTGGCACAGTTTCAACATTGATTATCAGACCTTCCTGATTGATAAAACTGTTCATAAATTTTTGCAGTGCAAATGTTACAGATTAAAAATGTTCTGTATTTCCCCTTAACATACCAGTCAACCAGCATGCATGCAAAAAAATACATTTGAAGTTGAAGCTAGATCAATCATCTGCTGCATGTGCAGAATGTAGTCTTGTTAGCATTTTGTGGTGGTTTATTTCAGCTTATATGTAAATATTGCTATTGGAAGCAGTCTTGTTTATTTTCATCTGGTTTAGCGTTCGTTTGTTGAACCAGAAACGGCTGATTAATTGAGAATTCCAGTCATCGGAGCTACACATTTGAATGAGTATTGTGCTGTATCCAGCCATGCGATACATATGGGATATCGTTAGAATGAGTATTGTGCTGTATCCAGCTATGCGATACATATGGGATATCGTTAGAATGAGTATTGTGCTGTATCCAGCTATGCGATACATATGGGATATCGTTAGAATGAGTATTGTGCTGTATCCTGCCATGCGATACATATGGGATATCGTTAGAATGAGTATTGTGCTGTATCCAGCCATGCGATACATATGGGATATCGTTAGAATGAGTATTGTGCTGTATCCAGCTATGCGATACATATGGGATATCGTTAGAATGAGTATTGTGTTATGCTGTATCCAGCCATGCGATATATATAGGATATCATATAGATTGCTGTACGATACAAGCAGACCCTTATAGAAGTTTCCCACAGTAAAAGCACAGCAAAATGCAATAAAACACAGTGAAAGCATGATAAAGCATAGGAAATGCATGGTAAGACAGCAAAAATACTGTGGTAAACTTTAATCAGAGGATAGACATTCCACACAAGGCTTGAGTGGGGTGGAATGCAGTTTGTATTTCACAGTATATTGCACTTGATATCAGTGACCACAACACATTATGTAGTATGTATTTATTACATGGATGTTAAACAGCAACCTCACAGATTCAGATATTAATTATCTTTGAATGAAATGGTAGTTTCACAGACCCTGGTGAGCACCAAAGAAAGCTAGTCCAAGAATAGTGTGAATCAGTGTATGCAAAACCACTCCTTCGTTTGAATCTTTAATTCTGGCATCAGATTGCTTGACTTCCTTTTTTGTGTTTAAACCGTGGCACACAGTGTTTTGGATTATTCTGCGCTTTCCTTTGACTGTCAGCATTTTTCAGTACAGCATTTCATTTGGGATGGACTGAATAAAAGCCAGGAGTTTGTTATTAAGAAATGGAGGAATGGGTTTGCCTATCTCTGCTCTGAACACTCTGCATTAGTAAGGACAGAGGAATGGGTTTGCCTATCTCTGCTCTGTACACCCTGCATTAGTAGACAGAGCATGAGCAAACACACAGACGCACTGCAGGCAATGCATTGGAATGAATAGCCAGCAGAGGGCGCTGATAGGGATCACAATAGGAAGCAAATACAGCAAAGACTAGATTGATTGTTTCAGTGACCCTAAAACACCAATATATTGAACGTTAGCCTTCTCTTACAATGGGGACTCACTGTGTCTGATGGTTTTCATTCCAGCTGAGCTCTCAATTACTTAACTAGACCCTTAATTGAACTGATAATTTGCTTAATTAGACCTTTTTAATTGTTTTCAGCTCTTAAACAGTTGCAGAGTTCAAGTTACTTATAAAATGTTATAGCTAACTTTAAATGTAAGAGACTAAAGTTAAAGTTAAATAGTTAAATAGACTATAGTTAAGAGTTAAATCTGCAAGCCTCAGCGATCTGTCTATTCTGGAATCCGGCATGATTTTAAAATCTCTTCTGCCTAAAATCAATGTAAATCTGACACTACGGCCCCGGTGATGACATTTTTCTTTTCTAGGTTTAAATCTAGTATAAAAAACAAAAAACAAAAGCAAGACGTTGTGTATATACTCACACGTTCTGCAGGTGGCGTTCTGAATTGCGCAGTTTGTTGAACGGCATGTCTAAACGTCCGCACAACGAGCTATTTCTTTAAAGAAAATGTGCTCTTATCAAAAAAGCTGAACGTTCACCAAAGCCAACAAAAAAAGAGCTAAGTGAAAAATTCTAAATCGCAAGGCAAATCGTTTCAGGGATTCTGAAAAAATGCCTACTTAAAAGCAATACAGAAAACCAGAATGCTTTTAAATCCCGCAAACAGGTGATTTCTGTGGGCATGGTTTAAACAGGCACGCTGATAACAGGTAAAGATTGTGTCGAGGCATTGATGTGTTAAATGACTGCTGATGTATTAGTGTGTTTAACTTTCATTTAGCTGAGATAAAGAGGACAGATAGGGAGAGCCAGGACTAGAGAGGCTGCACAGCATGATGTAAAGTGAGCCATGGGACCTTGTTGTAATGAATGGGCACCTCAGCCCTTTGAATTGAATGGAAAGGCAAGGACTTGGTGTGAACCACTAACCTCACTGTTCAAAGACGAACGCCTTACCATTCAACTGAACAGCAAGCTCTGTAGTGGAGAGGGAAGTACGGGTTTGATGCTGATGTCAGTGTTATGAACTCATCAGCCGCTCGGAGGAGATTCATTGCACTGTCTAACACAGATCTGAAAAGGGAGGTGTTCAGTGGAAGAAGTAGTTCAGTGGAAATGAATTTCTTTTAAACGAATATATCTTTAATTAGATAGATATTTATAAAGGGCCTGGATATGTTCACTATGGCTCTTTAATACTTGAACACATTCCCCAGAACAGTTCCCTGTGACTTTTGCACCTAATTCTGGTTTTTGGCTGATGTGAAAAATAATAATCAATTTTAGGGAAAAAATAACACAGATTGCCAGAATGTTAGAAAAACACTCGAGCTAAAACAATTTCCTGAAAACAACAGTTCAGAGACACTAACATTACTCGCCTTCGGACTGCTTTCTTATGTACATAATAATCAGTATTTTAGAAAAATAAATCTTCAGTTTCAGGTCTCTTTAGCAATTTTATACACTTCTGTTAACAATATAAATATATATTCACAACATTCCATTAGTCTCCCAAACGTGCATAATTCATCCCACTCCTTGGGCTTATGTGTTTGGCCTTTTATGAAAACAAAAAAAATGATTTATTACAACAGCAAGTTCCATCCTGCAGCTTCTCATTTTAGTATTTGTGGCCTAATTACCCCCATTCAACCACTTGCAATAAACATTGTGCTTAAAACAGCTCCTGTATCCAGAATAATGTTGTGCAATTTTAAAACATGATAATGTTGTTTTTTGTTTTTTTCATTTTGTCATGAAGTTTCATACTTGAATGATGAATTTGACAGTTACATGGACCTCTGCTTCTTTATTGTAAAATAGTTTTAAGACAGTGGCATGTACTGTTTGTAAATGTCCCAGACTGGTCCTCATTGATATAGAACAGCAGAAAAACCCTCCCAGTTCTGTCGGCTTTGTCCATTCCTTACCAGCATGGTGTTAGCGATCTGTTCCAACAAGCTGTGGGTGGTATTTATTAAAGGGTGTGTGTTTTGGCTCATGCCTTTATCATTACACTGACCAAGGCACTAGCCAACACCACTGTCTATTTCACTTCATTTTTTATAATTTTGTATGCGTTTGAAGTTAGGGATAATATCTATCTATCTATCTATCTATCTATCTATCTATCTATCTATCTATCTATCTATCTATCTATCTATCTATCTGTCTATCTGTCTGTCTGTCTGATATGGCTGGAGTGAATCATTGGAAAATGGATGATTAATTAAGCTCCAGCCACAGCTGTATATAAGGAGCCAGAAAGCCTTTGTTTGTGCGTGTGCGTGTGCGTGTGCGTGTGCGTGTGCTGTTTGAGTGTGCTGTTTGAGTGTGTGTGTGCTCTTTGAGTGTGAGTTTGAGTGCTGTTTGAGTGTGTGTGTGAGTGTGCTGTGTGAGTAATGAAGGCGAATGCCCAGCCTACAAGTGCGGTTTTGTTTTGTTTAAACCTTTTGTTTTGGCCCTTGTGCTTGTTAAATAAAAGTGTGCAACAGCACCGAAACTGCTGCTTCTGTCTGCTTCCGGACGTTTCACCAGCCTTGGCTGGGCTGCTGTCCTTTCACAGTTAGCAAAGCATGTTTAAAAAAAACAGCAAGTTACTAAAATCATTTCAGGAATCCTCAGCATTTTCTGAAACTCGTGAACGTTTCTAAACAAACACTAACATTTATGAATAAAGCCCCCAGCGCTGGGTTTAGCTGTTAACAGGACAACAAAAAGAGTCCATTGCGTCTGAGTGCTGGTGTAGTGCACATGTAGCTGCAGTTCAAAGAGGTGCTTCATGGTTTAAGGCGTTCTTGTTGCTAATCTGTTTGACACACTTCGCAGCACATTATGGGTTCTGTATAAATATTATTGTATTCTCTGCTGTGATCATTCTCTTTTGCTTTGGATAGCAGTAAGGAATGGAATCTCAAGTGCTACCTCTTTGTTCTCAGAACGTGTTCAGAAAGTCCAGCAGCAAGTCGGAAAGCTTATGGGATGGAGTGGACCTCGCATTCCTCTAGTTCCTGTCATCTGCTGAGGACCTCAAAGAGCTTTACAAGTCCCACACCACACAGCAGCTGCTCTTGTTGTCAATAAAGGGGAAGAGCTGGACGTTCATCCACCAGGAGGTAAGCAGGGACCACCTGTTCTCCAGCAATGGAACCTACACTATGTTCTAGTAAGCATCTCATATCCAAAACATATCATACGGACATTATTCAACACAAAGAACAAAACTCACTCCCACACTAACAATGACATGTAAACTCAATCACAAACAATAAATAAGATGGCTTTTGCAGCAGTGTTAACCTTTTTAAACCAGTGTATAATGTACTGATCACTCTCAAGAGTTTATTTGCTGGTTCTACAGAATTGCAGTGAGTACACTGGCATCCTTTTATCAACTGCTCTGTGCAGTCGGTCAAATTGTTTGCCCTTTTGCAAAAGCTAAGTAGAGAAGGTAACAAAGCATTTTTTATGTATTCATTTGGGAGTGGTTTTCTGTAATTGTTAATCACAGGCTGAATTCATTTAACGTTGTGAGGTGCACCTTGTTCTTTAACGTCAGTGATTCAGAATGGAATGGAAAGAGCCACGCTTGTTAACAGGGACACTGGTGAGAACCCTCCCCCCCATCAGTTTTTTATTCTTCCTGATCAAAGTGTTCTAATCACTGACTACATCACCCACTACCTACCTGCCTGAACCACCGATTTCAGCAGCACACCAAGGGAGCAGCACACCAAGGAGAGAGGGACACAAGCAGAGCAGCACACCAAGGAGAGAGGGACACAAGCAGAGCAGCACACCAAGGAGAGAGGGACACAAGCAGAGCAGCACACCAAGGAGAGAGGGACACAAGCAGAGCAGCACACCAAGGAGAGAGGGACACAAGCAGAGCAGCACACCAAGGAGAGAGGGACACAAGCAGAGCAGCACACCAAGGAGAGAGGGACACAAGCAGAGCAGCACACCAAGGAGAGAGGGACACAAGCAGAGCAGCACACCAAGGAGAGAAGGACACAAGCAGAGCAGCACACCAAGGAGAGAGGGACACAAGCAGAGCAGCACACCAAGGAGAGAGGGACACAAGCAGAGCAGCACACCAAGGAGAGAGGGACACAAGCAGAGCAGCACACCAAGGAGAGAGGGACACAAGCAGAGCAGCACACCAAGGAGAGTGGGACACAAGGAAAGAGGGACACAAGGTGTCCAGCAGTGTGCTGTATACCAGTAGCCCTTCAAGTTTTTCCTTGAAGGTCAACCCTACAACCCTAAAACATTTTTTTATCTGTGGTACATTTCCTATTCCTTGAATCCCCCAAGTGTGCTTTGAGTATTAAATGTCATCAGGCAAAAAAAAGCATTTCTTCAGCGTAACGCTTCCTCAAGGCCTGTGATAACAAAAAGGGCTGATAAACAAAACAGCTTCAAGTTATTTTATTCAATAACTTAAATGAATAATTTCTCATGGTGATTTCCATTTCCCACGTGGATATCTAGCTTACAGACCAATTTAACTGTTTAAAAAAAAAAAAAAATTACCATAAAATGTTTTGCAGCTACAGCACTCCCCCAGAAACATCAAAATTCTGTTTTTTTCCCATTCTAGGCAAACTCTTAGAGAGAATGAAGGTTAACAATGTTCTTTCAAACTTACAATCCTATCACATTACACTACAACCCTGCAGGTGTCCCGTTAGGACCAGAAGCAAAGGGCTGTAATGTGTGGAGACTCGATGACAGGACACACACAGAGGACTGGAAGGGAAGGGTTCAGGACACACACAGAGGACTGGAAGGGGCGGATTCAGTCCCTGAAAGGTAGTGGGTTCTTGTTCATTCACTCCGACACTAGAACAACACAAGCGACAGGGTCTGCGCCATCGTTTCTACTTTTCTGTGCATGTATGGCAGAGGGACACGGGTGCAACCTTTCCATCACCCTGCGCTGTGTTGAGCCCATTGCAAAGTGGTTTACACAAATGAACATCGTCTTCACAGTATCACAATAGACACATACTGGTATACTCTTCTCTTTATCTGATCGTGTTCAATCATTTACACATTTCATGGACAGATTTTGCTTCAGATTCTAGGGGTCATTCAATGAATTTGTTCATAAGAGGGTTCTGCTGTATCATTTAAATAAAAAAAAATAAAAAAAACTGTAGCACAAGTTTGAGGACGTTTGTAGAACAACCATTTAGCACACATGTTTATTTCAAGTGGTAGATCAGCAAACTGCTGCAGGTGGATGTTGTGGATAAACACTGTGGAACTGGCCACAAATGTCTTTGACTGGCAGGATTAGCCAACATATAGACAGGGTGACATTATTATAGAACGTGTGCTTTGATTCCAGTTAGCTAAGGCATTGTCCAGCACGCTTTCTAGGGCTTGTATATGTATGCAAAGTCCACACATTCATCTCTCTGTGTTCCTCTCTGCCATTACTGTCTACTTGTAAACCTGAAATGAAACATAAATTTCTGTAATAATGTACAAATCACCCTGTATCATCTCCATCTATGTTACCAAGAACAAGCAAGAATGAACCCATCTGGAAATCAGATTTACAGACATACAGTATTCTTTACAGAGGACCATAGCCAGTTTCTCCGTTATCACAGTTTTTGGCTTGGGAGCAGTGTTTACATGGGATCAGATAAGTAGTGGACAAAGCAGTATTGAGGGGTTCCTCGTCGGTCAGTCCAGAGATATAAGCAGGCGTTTCCATTGGTTCTTTTGTGTTTTTATAACCCACCAATGGGAAAGGAACATTTGAGTGGCCAATGAAATTATGCTAATGTGGCAACAGCATAATCCCAAAGCACAGCCCCTGCCTTCGAAATGACTGCTAGGGTAGACTACAAAGCCCTTTACACAGGTGTATCGCTTCAATTAAACAAGAGGGAGTTCCCACCACACGTCGGAGACACTCTGAACGGACGGGGCATGTCTCTGTTCAGTCTGACCCACGCGTTGTTTCTTACGAACTTGACTGTCCTTTTTATTAAATGTACACCTGGACTGAGTTGTATCTATTCGTTTATTTATTTAAATGTTTACTTATTTGTTAATTAGTCTCAAAGTCTCTTCATTGCTCGTTTGCAATTCCCCTCAAAGCCGTCCTCCAAATCGGTCCCAAAAGCAGCATGAGTTAAAGATGAGTTCCTTTACCCTGAAGCGTCAGGGCCTCAGGGTCACCACCACCGCCTCAGTCAGGAGTCCCCAATAAATTAAACAATCACAACCACGAAACAAAACAAAACAAAACAAAAAAATGAAGACACATACAACTCCTTTGGGGCTTTTAAATTAGAAAACAACGGAGTCTCTGGAACTTTCTTCATTGCTCCTTTTTTTTTTGTCCAGCTGTCCTTTTTTCTTGTTTGTTTACGGTGAGGTTGTAGAGTCCAAGTGCCACGGTGTGGGTGTGCGCCGATCACCGGCACGTGTGCATCTCCACCACTTTCCGACACTGCTTACACTTGACGTAGCAGCACCAGTGGAACTTGCAGCTGCACCTGTCCACCACCTCCACCTCCTCCGTGTGGAAGCCCCGGCCGCAGCACATCAGCTCACAGCCGTCAATGGCCTTGGAGGTCTTGTTGCACTGCCTCCCGGCCGTGCCCAGCACCCCGCTCTTCAGGTCGTGATCACAGAAGTCTGGGCTGGGGTCCAGGTAGACCAGGTCGTCATCAGTGTGTGGCTTGAACTGCGAGTTCTTGGGCACCAGGACCTTGGTGGAGCCAATCTTCTTCTGCTCCACCTCGGTGGCCCCGTCAAACTTCTCCTTCAGGACGTTCCCCACCTTCCTGAAGGGAGGCATGGCCTTCCAGCAGGTCTTCACCTCGCAGGACCCCGACACGCCGTGGCATTTGCACTCTACGCGCATGTTGCTTAAGATGGCCTGAAACATCGAGCAAGAAGAGAGGTGGTTAGGAGAATACCAGGAGCTTCATATTGTTGTGATCTGTGCTTCAATATTCATGTAGCGCTTGAAGCTGTGTGATGTTCAACACCAACACCAATTCATGAAAGAACTGAAACTAGCCCTCTGGTAAACAACAGTCATTAAAATAAATAAAAACACTGATGTAAAGTATGCTGCGCAGCAGAAAATGACCTTATTCTAACTGTAAACATCGCTGTGCATCTTCTCTTATGAACCTGGCCCTCAACCACGTCTCTGTGTTCTGTTTTGTAACCATGGGACAGAGGCAATGCTCTTCACACACAGTCACTCAGCAACCCCCAAGATTGTTGAAGCAGATTAACGACTCATCAACAGCCAGGTTAATTACAGGAAGATACCTGAAGAACCGGATCTAGGCAAATCCCAGACCAACAAAAACATGGCATCCCTTGCGTGTTTGTCAAGTCAGATTTAGTTAATCATTTTTTTTTTTTTTTTTTTTAGAGTACATTAACCTAAGGCAGAAATGTAGTACAGTTCACTAATGTCTTAAAGTGCAGTATGTAATTCTAATAGAAAACTGTAATGATTGATGCTCTCCGTTTCTAAACACAATTTTACATTGCAATACATGCTTTAACTGCAGTATCCTGGAGTCAATGCAATATCCTCACAAAGACAGTAAAGACAGTGTGTTTGTGTGTGTGTGAGAGTGAGTGTGGGAGTGTGTATGTGTGTGTGTGAGGTGTGTGTATGTCAGTGTGTGTGCGTGTATGCATGTGTGTGTGTCAGTGTGTGTGTGTGTATGAGTGTGTGCGAGTGAGTGTGTGTGTGTATGCGTGTGTGTGTGTATGAGTGTGTGTGTGTATGTGTGTGTATGTGTGTGTGTATGTGTGTGTGTATGAGTGTGTGCGAGTGAGTGTGTGTGTGTATGCGTGTGTGTGTGGGCCTGTGTTCTCGGGTACCTTCCTCCCGGCCTCGTTGTTGTGGAGGTTCATCAGCGCCCGGCTGGAAGACGACCCTTTGCTCCTCTCCCTGACGTCCACGAAGGACTGAGAGAAAGCCACCCCATAGGCGATGTTATCAGAGCAGCCTGACCACTGGAAACCTGCAGGGGTACAGCACAGAGACGTTACCCTGTGAGCTGGGCAGGGCACTGCACAGAGGAGGATCAACCAGCAAGAGGCTACAGGAACACTGATTGAGATGTGAGATATACCCTTAGCAAATGATCTGCAATTACAGTGCAGTGGTGGCACAGCTACATGCTAGAGCTCATTGGTACATTTGATATTTTGACAAACCAATGGTATTACAATTACATGAAGTCATACACCCTGGTAATCCATTGTGGTACCTATGTGCTATCTTATCAGGACCACTGTGCTATACTGACATTCTACTGGTATCCTAAAATCTTCTACAATATTTGCATAACGATTTTAAAAATAGCAGAATATCAAAACAGTACGGGAGAGTCAGTGATGCAGGAATCAACCTCACATTTCCTGCTTCACTCCTTTCGTCCCTCTCTGCTCTTCCCACTGCACTGCTCTCCAGCTTCATCCCTCTCCTCTCTTCCTGCTCTCTGTTCTCTCATCTCCTATCCTCACCTCCTTCTCTGCTCTCATTTTCTCTCACTCCCTGCTCTCCCCTCTCCTCCCTGCTCTCCCCTCTTTGCTCTCTCCTCTCCTCCCTGCTCTCCCATCCCTGCTCTCTCCTCTCCTTCCTGCTCTCCCCTCTCCTCCCTCTCTGCTCTCCCCTTTCCTCCCTGCTCTCCCCTCTCTGCTCTCTCTTCTCCTCCCTTCCTGTTCTCCCCTCTGCTCTCTCCTCTCCTCTCCTCCCCGCTCTCAATGCTTACCCTCAGGGCTGACTCCGTGCACAGTCCGGTCACAGCCGCACTTCTCCAGCTCTCCGCTGCTGCAGGCCCTGGTCACAGCGAACGCCACGCCTGCCGAGGAGATGGCGTACACGAAGGCAGCCTCCCGCGTGCCTGCAACAGACAGTCCTGTCAGAGGGACAGCAGAGCCAATCATGCACAAGCACGGCAGACACACTCCAGGCTGGGGCAGCGTTCTCAACACCAGGACTGCTGGAGAGGGCTGGCTTGGGCTTTCAGGACAACTAGTGACACCAGCAATGTTAATTATGGTTTCTTATTATTATAGCAAATCTTTACAATTCTATCATGTATTATCTATAATTGAATGTTTTTTTTTTTTTTTTTTTTTTTTTTTTTTTAAAGCTGCCTGTTCTAGTTAAAACTGAAAAGAAAAAAGGTTTGTCTGGTAATAGTTTGTTTGTGACGAATTATGTTGGGTTTTACTCAAACCTCACAGAAAACAAAAACAAATCTTGAAGAAGTGCTGCCACAGTTGAATTCAATACCAGGACCCTGCTGCACTGGCACACAGACAACGAATTATAGACTTGTAGTTCTCAGATATACCACCAGGGGGTGCCCAAGCCTTTCAAATCAAGTTGAACAAGCAACTCCTGTCCAGACATGACTTTGCCCTGCTCTTGGTGTTCTTATTTGAAGCTTGACAGACAGAGGATTTGGGGTGAGCTTTGGCAGCTAGACTAGCCTGCGGGAGAACTGATAACCCAGATCCTGAACATTGGCTCACAAGCTATTTTACAACAGTCTTGATCGAGCTATGTGTTTAGCTGCCTATCTGTCTCTCTCTGTGTCTTATTTATGTCAATTCAGAGAGGTTGCTGGAGTGCGAGCGAACACTGCTTTGTTTTAAAATAAAATATGACTGTGAGGCAACGTTACTATAATAAACACAACTTATTAATATATCTTTATTAAACATAAATTAAAAATCAGTTCAAAAACACAACTTACAGTAAATAAATCCCATACCAAATCTAATATCTATATTTGACAGTGTTTAAATGATTAGGAACAATAATACACCCTTAGTGACAGTGATTTAAAGTACAGTATTAATTTTAGACAAAAAAATGTGTACTGATTCAGACCAGCCTTTTCATGTATGACTTAAAAATACTTCAAAAAGCTTTCAGGGGTGATGCACATTTTTGTACAACTATAGTTTATGACTTCTGCCCTAAAGTTGTATGACACAAACATAGCTGTAGCACAGGGTGCTGTGTGAGATCCAAGCCGAGTTTCAAACACTCCAGGTCAGAGCGGCCGGTAAGCAGCTCTGTCCTCTCAATTGTGGGGTGGAGATCAGCTTGTATCGTCCAGCTCCCTAGTCTATATATAACAGTCCACTGTGGCAGACACACAGTATGAAGGCTGTATAGTCACTACCTTTATTATACATGCCTTGCAGGGAGCTATAGACTGAGCAAGGGGAGGTAACCTTTTCAAAGTGCTTTTGTTAGGAAACAGTGTGGTCCAAGCTGGGGCAGGGGTAGTTCATGAATTGGTATCAGAGATGAAGCGCCTCTCACCCTGTGTGACAACCTTCCCGAAGACGGGCAGCGTGTCCAGGGTGGAGCAGTTCCAGCGGCGGTTGCGGAACTGGTACTGGCACTCGTCGATGGCGAGCTGGGCGCCGCGCCGCACCGAGTCCATCACCTCCACGTTGCGCTTGCAGATCTGAACCTGCCGCTGGATCAGACCCTTCAGCTTCTCACAGGTCTCCTCCTCCGAGATGCTGCCCACCGACGACAGCTTGGCCAGGTACCTGCGCACAGAAACAGTGTCAGCAGAGATCCACCCTGGAGCACAGCACAATACAACACAACAGAAACAGAGGAGCGATCCACCCTGGAGCACAGAGCCGGCTCCAGCACCAGTCAAGTGCATAGCTTGAATGTTGTTGTGCCTCCTGGACGAACCCTCCAAAGGAGAATCCGTGTCCACCAAATGCTGCTATACTGCACACCTTGAGAGAATGGGCACTGATTTGGAGATACAGCTAGCCAACATAACAGAGGGGTCAAACAATTGGCAAATCAGCCACTCAGAGGTGTATGTATGTCAAGAAGAGGGCTCACAAATCTGCTGTGTGCAAATACACAGAACCAACCCACAGAACCAACCCCACACATTTAGCAAGAGCTGCAATCTCCCTACAGGAAGACACCCCTGCAGACCCAACCCCACACAGCTATCATGAGCTGCAATCTCCCTACAGGAAGACACCCCTGCAGGCACCTGATCCAGACACTCTGATTGGTCTCCTCCCAGCTGCCTGGGAAGGTGCTTTCACAGCGGCCTCTCTTTCTCTTATTGCTAATTATTCTCATGTGCTGGTTGGTCAGAGCAGGTTAGCAGTCAAACACGTAGTAATCAGATCCACACATTCATGTCACAATTAAACACAAACGATACAATGAGCAACACCTTCTGTCCCCGTGCGAGGAAACATTGTAAGAACCCTTTTAAAAGCTTTACTGATATCATATATTAAAATATATGATGTATCTGAACTATAAAATCAAAATGCACTATAAAATGTAATGGGATATCAAATGAATGATAGCTGTTTAACTGGTTTAACTTGTATATTGCATGATAAAACTGTTTTCTAAAGTCAAGATTTCCTACAGCAGTATAGTAGATCATTCTAGCCTACCTGCTGCCCACCAGTAAACCTACACCTTTTCCATACTTGGCTACAACATATTAAACACAGGAGTTGAGAGCTGACCACTGAAACACAGGAGCAGAGAGCTGACCGCTGAGACACAGGAAACAGACCTGACCGCTGAGACACAGGAGCGAGAGCTGACCGCTGAGACACAGGAGCAGAGAGCTGACCACTGAGACGCAGGAGCAAGAGCTGACCGCTGAGACACAGGAGAGAGAGCTGACCACTGAAACACAGGAGTAGAGAGCTGACCACTGAGACACAGGAAACAGACCTGACTGCTGAGACACAGGAGAGAGAGCTGACCACTGAAACACAGGAGCAGAGAGCTGACCACTGAGACTCAGGAGAGAGAGCTGACCACTGAAACACAGGAGCAGAGAGCTGACCACTGAGACACAGGAGCAGAGAGCTGACCACTGAGACACAGGAGCGAAAGCTGACCACTGAAACACAGGAGCACAGAGCTGACCGCTGAGACACAGGAGCAGAGAGCTGACCACTGAGACACAGGAGCAGAGAGCTGACCACTGAGACACAGGAGCGAAAGCTGACCACTGAAACACAGGAGCAGAAAGCTGACCACTGCAACACAGGAGCAGAGAGCTGACCACTGAGACACAGGAGCAGAGAGCTGACCACTGAGACACAGGAGCGAGAGCTGACCACTGAGACACAGGAGCGAGAGCTGACGGCTGAGACACAGGAGAAAAAGCAGTCACTTAACTCAAGCAGCCACACATGTTCCTCTGGTGACCTGTTTATTCAGTTTTCACTGTATTTTTAAACCAGCAGAAAAACGACACAAGTTGATTCACTTGTCCCACCGTTTCAGAAGCAGGCCAGTTTCAATAAGGAAAGGGACTCTCTTTGTACAGCACAGAGAGCATCGGGGACAACAATACACATGACACCAAATTGAAGGAGGCTTGCACTGTTCTGTTGAGCCATTGGAGACTTTTCAATGTGATGAAAATGTATTGGAAAGGAAAAGTTGAACTAAGTAATATAGTAGTAATACTAAGTAATATTTATAAAACAGAGGGGTGGGAAGTAAGGGAGTATTGAAGCCACAGCAACGTTTGACCCTAGAGACAGACTCTCTAAGTCATTTATACCAAATAATTCAAGATGTGCTTGAATTATTTGAATCATATGTTTCTACACCCTCTACTGCAGCAGGCCCTAGCTCTGCTTGAGAAGCAGAGAGACACAGCTTGCACGGAGTACCCCAGTTTCATTCACAGGAGAGTTTGCACTTCTTCAGTATCGCCTGTGGGCACTAGTTCACATGACAATATCTCCACACAATTCAGCACAATCACCAATCTCTCCTTGAGAGACAGAGGCCCAGGGCTGGCTGGGGGTGTCAGGACTCAGTTGAAGGGGAAGCTCAAACAGCAGATAGCAGTATCGCCTGGATAGGGCCTTGTTGAAGGGGTCTCACCTTGAGGCCAGAGGACAGGGCCGAATAAAGCCAGCAGATATCCTGGCCCCCCCCTGCCCATCTGTCAGCTCAACACTGAGAGACACGGCAGGGAAAGCTGTGCTGTGCGCTGCCCCAGAGAACTGGTTAGTTTTGTTTGTTTGTTTACGCCTTTCCAAACATAATACCGTCTTTTTTGTTGTATTGTTTAAATACAATTCCAATCAAATGGAAAGAGACCACCTCTAGAAGGACATCCTGTCTATTGAACACATGCAGGATAAACGCCTCCTAGTGGCAGACAGCTTGCAAACCCCTTCGGCAGAGAAAAACAAGCAAATCTCCAGAGCAGAGCGGAAAACCAAAGGTACACTAGGATGTACAAAAACAATGTAACAATGTGAATGAAACATTAACCGCAGTGAAGCTGTAGTGCTGCTCTGAAACAAGCGCAGCTGCTACTGAGCTGTACTCATATTCCACAAGGCTTGTGTCATTTCTAACATTTCTTGGGTTTTGCTCTTGTAAGGGTTTACCACAGTAAATTTGCAGTTTTCCGCATGTGTTTACTATGGTTATACTAGGCATTAACCATAGTATACCATGCATTGCCATGTTTTTGAATTTGCTTTACATACCTCTCTGTGCTTTACAATGCATTATTACACTTTGCTATGCTGTTACTGTACTATTGTAAACTACTATGGTAGCTATATAGCTCTAGGAGCCTTCACTGCAGTCCAGCGCTGACAGGAGTCACCTATCACACCCAGCAGGAAGCCTGATCCCCCCAGTCTATCTGTCTCACAGCACAGCCGCGGCGCTCAGCAGATAGCACTCTCACCCCCAGGGCAGGGGTCGCAGGTTCAAATCCTGCAGAGGATAACCTTGACCTGCTCCATCCACCAACACCACACACACACACACACACACACGCGCACGCACGCACGCACGTACACACACACACACACAGTGGCTGATGAGTTAATAAAATGAACTATCAGCATAAGACTCATACTTACTACAGAGTTTGGGCTGAGATGCCAATTCAAAGGGGGTCTGGCCCTAGTGTCAGGGTCCATTTCTCTCTGGAGACACTATAGAATTGGAGTACAGATAATACATGCCCTCAGTCTACCTCTACTACTGCCTCAAAGGCTGTTTAGTCACACTTGAATGTTTTTAGATGTGCTTTGCTTCTCTAGGAACATGTAGGTGACATCCAGACAGACTGACAGGCACCTCCATATAGTCCTATATTCATTCACAACTAGATAAGCGGTTCTCTATATGTATAAATATAAGTGTGACATACAAACTGGACAGACAACCTCCACATTCCCCCAGATTAGTAACTCAGTAACATAGCCAGTTTCACCTCAATCGGACAAGATGTTCTCTAGATAGATGCATAGTGTGCCATGCATCTTTTGCAAAGACATTGAATAGTTAAGCCAGCTGATCTCTGCTGCAGGACTGGAAGTCAATCCTGCTCAATGCTCAAGCATTTCACAGGCCCAAGCTGTTAGCTGACATCTGGAACAATTAGGCAAACCCAAGACTGGCAGAGAAGTGTCCCAGTGGAGTTTGGCAGCCATTTAAACTGAATCCAATTAGCAGATATTTAATAATAATCATAACATGATAAACCATGCTCACCCCACAGTCTTACAAAACATTCATAGCCCTTAGGAAATCCACCTTGACACAAATTAGAAGACTGCTTAAGGACTGGTTTTTAAGAGTTTATTAATATTCTTTTAGACTGAATGGTGCAAACCTTCTTAAAACAGTGTAATACAGGTCTCGTGATCAGCAAACTTGATTTAATGATTCCAAATGGGCTTTATAAAACAGTCCTTTGAAAAATATCCCTAAAACACTCCTGAAAGTTGAGTGAATAGGGCCTAGTATTACCACTTTTTAATATTTTCCTATGTCAACAGTTTTCAAATATATAACTTATTTATTTGATAACTTTTAATATGCCTGTGTACTGTACTCCACGAAACATCTATCCGTGTTGAGACTGGCTGGTGAGTAATTTGAGTAATGCTTGTGTATATGTTGTACATGGTCTTACAATTCATTTAATTAAAAAAAAAAAAGTTATACTGAGGCATAAGGCAAAACCAGTTAGTGAATATGTGAAGGAAACTGGTTTGAACTAATAATAATGATAAAAAAAAGAACTAGAAACAATGAAGATTCCAAACATGCACATAATTAACCACAGAGAGCTGGTGGAACCAGCTGAGGTGGGAACCAACCTCAACACAGCAGAACACGTGACCAGCGGAGGCTAACACTGCTATCTTGTTCAATCCTGATGCTGGTCTAGCCTTTATATTTGCTCTAGATCAAGTGTAAAGGTTCCATTAGGCAATGGAACTCACTGTCAACCCCTCTAATCCACCGTGCAAACAGAGCTGGGAAGAGATAAACATGCCCCCCGCGGTACCCTAACCCTAATTAACCCTAACTAACCCTAACCCTAATCAGCCCAGCAGTCTGTGTGTGGAGAGCAGCACTGTGCCTGCTGTGAATCAGCCCCGCAGTGTGTGTGTGTGTGTGTGTGTGTGTGTGGAGAGCAACACTGGGTTGAGGGCAACATTATGAAATGCTCTAGAAGACCCTGCTTGGAACACTCTGTCCAGTTCTGGTAACCTCTGTACGAACACATGATTGCATTTGAAAAGGGAAACTGAGAGTAATCCCATGGACATTTTCTTTTTAAAACACACAAAAAAACAATCTCTTCTATTTAGAAAAAAAGGCATTTAATAAATCCTTAAATTAGAGGACTAGACGACTGTACGTTCAAAATCAGAGCTCTCAGTAACTTATACTAAATAATGTTCATACCAAGTTTAATTGAATAAGCAGTTTCCCGATATCTGGAAATATGTCATGTGTGACACGCGCCTCCATTATATCCCTGCTACAGGGGATTTCATCCCTGTGGGAATAATAAAAGCAAGCTCACAATCTAAGGTAGACTACACTTTCTATTTTACTTAGAGAAAAAGTTTCCAGGTGAAGTAGTTTAAAAGACAAAGGTCTTTGGGTTAACTTTACTTCATTCACGTTTTGTAGCGTTCTTATAAACAGCCAGGAGTGTTGTATTTTCACTACATAGACTATTTAATTTTAAAAATCCCAAAGCAATGTAGTACAACTGCCTCCCACTGCTGAATAAATCCTGGATTAAGTAGGCCTGGGTGGTCTGCTAGTGGAGGGTTCAGGAGTGCTGGCAATGCACAGAGAGTCAGTGCCAAACGAGCACTGAATGATAACAGGACATTTAGTTGCCAGAATGGAGTTGCAGGCATTAAATGCCCCCTAAAGAATTCAAACTGCCTTCTTCCTGGTGCAATGATGCTGTAGGGTGAGCAATATGTCATTACAAGTAGATTCTTATGATCCAAATATTCCTCAGATTTTTACTGTAACTCATCACGGTAATATATATTGAGGGATTTAATGAATGCTTGTCCTCCAGGAATGTCTAGTGAACCTGTAACTCAACCACTTCCTAGTGAACTCCCTGTCCCTTTAAGGTGCTACTGTTCACCTTTGATTTTAATATGATTAAAGAAATTAAACCTGGGGGGCAGATACAGTAGACCCTGCCCTTTTATTCAAATTGAGGTAGTGTTCCCCTGACATTCTCCTTCAATATCGACTCACATTGTGATAGCAACGTTCTGAGTTCCCTGTTCCTCTCTGCTTCACAGTGTCTCCAGGACTCAATAGGAAGCACTGTACACCTCGGGCATGGGGTCAGAAGTTCAAACCCCATCTCGCCTAGGCAGTTTTGGCCTGCTTTAT
This sequence comes from Acipenser ruthenus, assembly GCF_902713425.1. NCBI lineage: Eukaryota > Metazoa > Chordata > Actinopteri > Acipenseriformes > Acipenseridae > Acipenser > Acipenser ruthenus. The sequence continues at coordinate 8,019,455 of NC_081215.1, forward strand.
CCAAGGGGTGTCACTATGGGAAAGCATGCCAGCATTAAGGAGAGGGGTGCTGCTATGAGAAAGCATGCCAGCACTGAGGAGAGGGGTGCTGCTATGGGAAAGCATGCCAGCATTAAGGAGAGGGGTGCTGCTATGAGAAAGCATGCCAGCACTGAGGAGAGGGGGCTGCTATGAGAAAGCATGCCAGCACTGAGGAGAGGGGTGCTGCTATGAGAAAGCATGCCAGCACTGAGGAGAGGGGTGCTGCTATGAGAAAGCATGCCAGCACTGAGGAGAGGGGAGCTGCTATGAGAAAGCATGCCAGCACTGAGGAGAGGGGTGCTGCTATGAGAAAGCATGCCAGCACTGAGGAGAGGGGTGCTGCTATGAGAAAGCATGCCAGCACTGAGGAGAGGGGTGCTGCTATGAGAAAGCATGCCAGCACTGAGGAGAGGGGAGCTGCTATGAGAAAGCATGCCAGCACTGAGGAGAGGGGAGCTGCTATGAGAAAGCATGCCAGCACTGAGGAGAGGGGAGCTGCTATGAGAAAGCATGCCAGCACTGAGGAGAGGGGTGCTGCTATGAGAAAGCATGCCAGCACTGAGGAGAGGGGTGCTGCTATGAGAAAGCATGCCAGCACTGAGGAGAGGGGTGCTGCTATGAGAAAGCATGCCAGCACTGAGGAGAGGGGAGCTGCTATGAGAAAGCATGCCAGCACTGAGGAGAGGGGAGCTGCTATGAGAAAGCATGCCAGCACTGAGGAGAGGGGGCTGCTATGAGAAAGCATGCCAGCACTGAGGAGGGGGGTGCTGCTATGAGAAAGCATACCAGCACTGAGGAGGGGGGTGCTGCTATGAGAAAGCATGCCAGCACTGAGGAGAGGGGTGCTGCTATGAGAAAGCATGCCAGCACTGAGGAGAGGGGTGCTGCTATGAGAAAGCATGCCAGCACTGAGGAGAGGGGTGCTGCTATGAGAAAGCATGCCAGCACTGAGGAGAGGGGTGCTGCTATGAGAAAGCATGCCAGCACTGAGGAGAGGGGGTGCTGCTATGAGAAAGCATGCCAGCCCTGAGGAGAGGGGTGCTGCTATGAGAAAGCATGCCAGCACTGAGGAGAGGGGTGCTGCTATGAGAAAGCATGCCAGTACTGAGGAGAGGGGTGCTGCTATGAGAAAGCATGCCAGCCCTGAGGAGAGGGGTGCTGCTATGAGAAAGCATGCCAGCCCTGAGGAGAGGGGTGCTGCTATGAGAAAGCATGCCAGCACTGAGGAACGGGGGTGCTGCTATGAGAAAGCATGCCAGCACTGAGGAGGGGGGTGCTGCTATGAGAAAGTAGCACAGCTACAAATATTCAGATAATCCACTCATAGAAAGTACTTCTTTAAGCAAAAATGTCTTTACTGTAAGGTGGAATAGACCAAATTGTATCAGCATTTTAACAACAAATATTCACTTGAAAAATCCATGATCTTCCCTCCACTTTAAGAACGCGCCTGTGTGTAGAGTGTCACTTATTTTCTGTATTACATGCAGTTGTGTCTCCTGAAACTGAGCAAAATGATTCCTGCTATAATAGGAGACACCCTACACACGGCGTAATCATTTATTATAAATCACAAAAACCAACACTGGACTCTGGAATTGCTAACATAAACGGTTGTTTTTTTTAACTTTAGAATTGTGTCACAAGTTCTCTGCACAGGATGACATTGACACACAAGACAAATGAACTGGAATGCTGACAAACCCTATCAATGAATGTCTGATACATGAATTATAATATTAGCAAGAAAGTGAGGAGAGGGAGCTCAGTTAAGGAAATGCTGTACCAGTATGGCTGAAGGAGGAGCTCCTCCAACAGGCTCCTCGTTTAGTGCTGTGTATGTTTCTGTCTTGCTGTGGTTGGCCTCAAGCAGCTACAGAAAATACAACAGGATAGAACAAACAGAAAATGGATCCAAACAGATTAGGAAACCGTACAGTACATCCCTTTAACTTGTGCTGCAGAGAGACGCCCTCGTTATAAACGCTCTCTGAACTGCTTGTGTTTCTGCAGGGGAGCTTCCAAAGGGAAAAGCTACAAATCAGCACAGCAGAACAGTGCACATATAGTGATTTTCACCCCAAAAATGACCCAGAGCAAAGTTTAACCTGCCCTAGCTAGTGATTTACCAAGAGCTCAGAGCCTTGCTCAAGCTGCAGTTTGTTTTTGAACACTATATGTTTCACTTGGTCAGCTTTCTTCTTGTTTCTTCATAAATGGTGCAGCCTCTAATTTCAAACTATGTGAAGGGATTGAATTTGGCTTTTCTAAAGGTGCAATGAAATGTACAGGTGGCTTCCAAATAGTTTTATGAAGTATTATCGACTAGGAGCCATTGAAACGTTCTTGCTATATGGTTGGGTTTACTACGAAAGTTAAAAATATAGCAAGTTGCTAAAGCATTTTATGAGTCCTGTGCAGTTTTTTTTAAATCTAAAACCCACTCTAAGGTTTAAGAATGTGGCCAGCTGTGTATTTGCATGCATATTGAGAGAAAAGTTTCAGCCAATTACTTCTTCAGTGAAAAGAACATACTCAACTTTTATAGACTTTGTTACATTTATGAATGAGTTTGGACAGTTTACTGTATGTATTATATTTAGGGCTTCAGATTTTCTGTTTTTACCGATAAACATGGATTAGACACCTCCGATACAAAATAATGAAATCGGTGTATATCCAACAAAAAGGAAAAACACTGGAAATTGTTATTCAATTCACATTGACGTCACCCCTTTCCCAGTGCAGTTAGTTATGCAATGTCCCTCCTTCCTGACTCTAGCATTGATTTGTTCTGAATACTTTAAACCCACCCCATCTACTGAGTGGCAGCAAGTTCCTACATTTCTATTGGAGACCTCGCAGACAAGGGAGGGTTGTACATGCTTGCGAGATTTAAAACGAGATTACAATTAGTTACGAAGGATTGTAAACAAAATGTCAGTTTGGTTAGTGGTTACAATACGAGTGTTGCTCATTGAGGTCTGGGGTCCAGCAGGAACCCGTATAAAGCTCTACATGGTAGAAATAGAGAGACGTCCACATGCCTTACTAAACAGCATGAGAATTACCATGACGGGTGAATACACACAGGGATGGGGTCAGGCAAGTCCATGCTGCAGTCTTTGCACTACCAGCTATTACAATTTGCAAAGTCTACAGGCTATTTACTATGAAGGTTTAAATCGCCAACATGATTTCTTATACAGACAAATTAGGGAAGTACCACAGATCCCATTATAACACCACTGGACCACCCTGAAGAATCCCCAGCATTAGCAGAGTAAAGCATTGCTAGCAATGCAAATGGATTAGAACAAATAAAGTAGGTGTCCTAATATAGTGGCACACTGGGACTTATATACGGTACTATAGTATTGCCATTGATTACCACTGTGTGTTGGTTCATACTGTGCCATTGTTATACCACTGATCTGTCTGTAGTTCCATTCTACCAATGGCAGCCACATACCATGGTAGCAGCCCTTGAGCTCGTATTGCCCTTGCAGAGTGCAGTACCACTGCACTGCCACTGGAGAGCATTAAGTAGGGACTGTGCATCTATCTCTCTATATTTACACTGTGTCCTATAAATCAGGCATCATAGGTGTGACTCTTATCTGTTTCTTTAAGCAAAGAGGAACAGATCATTTTGGTGTATGGTGCGAAAGTCAACAGGGCGTGGCCCCCTGATTTAACAAGGAACACCCTAATCAGCATTATCTATATGATACTGCCTGTGATGCCTCTTTCAGGACACTGAAAAATAAATAGTCCACTCAGATCTCCAATGGTAGTAAATGGATTATATCTGAGGTGACACTGGGTTTGTGGGCTGGATAGCTCATTCAAATATTTTACATGTGTTTGAAAATGAGACGATTAGATATCCAGGGATACAAAGATATTAGAAGGTCTTTACACAAAAAGGCAATTTACACCCTCTTTTGTTCAAGTAATATAATAACTGTGAATCTTACAAAGCAAGCAACAAAGGGTAATTTAAGGACTGAGAATTATACATTTGTTGTTTTTCACTCGTCATGTGTCACAAACAGTTTTGGTGTAAAAACCTTGGGAAAGGTGGTCCTTTGTGAGCAAGCAGTTTGAATGGGGTAAAAGGGGAGATATATGCCCCACATCCTGTCATTCCACATTGTTAGAAAATTGATAACAATTTGGTGTACCACTGCTCTTGGGAGATGACTTGCTCATTAAAATGTTTACAGTGTATTTGAAAAAGAGACAAGGGTTAAAACAAGCAACTCATGTACCATCTAGCTCTGTCCTAAAACGTGTTGCAGGGCAGTGCACCAAAATGATAGATAGACAGATAGATAGACAGACAGACAGACTTATTTTTGAAAAGGTCAGCAATGGCCAAACTCTGTGCTGGCACCACAGTGCAGAACTGAAGCCAGCAATAAAACACTATAAACACTCCTGCTAGTATTTTAATCATATATCAAGTTAGCCAAGACAGTAATAGCAGGGGATGCTATTCAAATCTGATGTGCAGAATAAGCTTGTTACTGTAGCTGAACTATGTGGAGAGCTGAATATAGTAAGGACCATATTGAGGCCAGTCGGTCAGCATGTCCTGCTGCTCTAGTGACCCCTGCTGGTTAAGCCTGGCATAGTAAATGAAAGAGAAGAGAATTCAGGACTCAGTAGAGAGATTTCAAACAATCTGGCCTCAAACTGAACAACTTCAGGCTGTTGTGAATATATATTGGTTTGATTACTTCTCCTGTTCCTGATGGAATAGTCTGTCTGGAACGTACACATTTGTCGCCTGGTTGTTTTAAATGGTAGGGTGCTGTAGTGTACAGTATATATGTGTGTGTGTGTGTGTGTGTGTTTGTGTGTGTGTGCATGTGTTTAACACTGAGAAGTGCTTTGCTTGAACGCAAGGCAAAAATGGTAGCTTGTATAAATATTAAACAAAATAAACTATAATGTAAAGGGCCAGGTGCCAGCCAGGTGCCAATGGTTGTTTATTTATTTTTCTGATATAGACTTTTTCATACTGCTAATTCACACACTTTAGACTCATTAGAGCATTAAACTCGACAGTGTCTTGTACTGCAGATACCCTTTGACTCACAGATCCAAAGGTTTTTCAATTGAAACAGCGCATAGTTCCAACATAAAAGAGTCTAATGTTTGTCATGATTTTAATTGCACTTTAATTACATAACTGGCATTACACTACTGGGTGTGTTAAGTTAGGTGAGCTGCTCAGAGCCGCTCAGTGAAACAACCCACTTAACAGGATGCTTAGTCTCACTCCCCCTGAGTAGCTCATAGCTGCAGAGCAGATTCCATTGCTGATCTGAGCGAGAGGAAACATTCTCGCTCTGGGCCGCTGAGTTTCTTAACGCACACACTGTTACTATTTAAACGGTGTGCTGTCTCGGTTCCTTTTTCATGTATATATCAGCTCTCATTTGGAAGGTAATCCCCTTTCTGTTTTGTTTGAAGTGCTCACAGCGTTACAGAGGAGCAAGTGGAGCAGGGAAGCAGCCAAAACTGCCTTATGAGAATGTAAACAAACTGGACAACAAAGTCTGTACTCAAAATTACATATGGCAACAAACAAAAACACGGACTGCTTTCTGAAAAAGTAGAACACAAAGAAAGAAGGCTAAACTGTAGCAATATCTAGTATCCAGTAGCAGTATGTAGTCCTGTTTGGTTTAAAATAAACATTATTGCGGAATATTGACGTTTATAGAGTATAATTCCATATTACCAACCCCAATCACACAATGAACACCTAATAACCACTATTCTTATCTAGTCCGTTCAGGCTGAATTGATCATGTTGCCACAAATTATGTTAGGCTTAATAGCTATTACTTTTGCCAAACTTACCATATAAAATATTACCTAATCCATTTAAACACAAACCAACATTAAAAAAATACACTTTCTCAAAGCACAGTTGCCAACACCTCATGTCCAGGAAGCACGAGCAATGGACAAACACTGGTCAGTTTCCTTAAGATCTTGATGCCAATGTGAATCTATTTGGGTTAGAAAAATTGAAATGTAACAAAACTCATGATAAACGACACTTTTCACATACACATTGGTGCAGATTGCACTTTGGAGTAGAGGCCTTGATAAATCTGCCCTGGTGTTTGTTAACACTGACTTCTCTTGCACACAAACCTGACAGCTTTCATCCATATCAATCCATCAGCAAAACAGAAAATCAACTGGCAGATCTCAAGAGCATTCCATACCTGGAGAGAAGATGGAAGATGAAGAAGGAATGGGCAGCTCTTTCACAAGCAGGACTGAACAAGGTCCTAGTTCTGGGGTAAAGAACCTGGAGAAGGAGGCTATACCATGCCCGAGTTACAGACACACATCTGTGTGGTTTAAAATAGAACAGCTGGTATTCCAATGATATTCTTTCAGCTCTGCTTCCACTAACAGTTTTTAGGACATTGAACAGCTTTTCAGGACATTGGGCAGCTTTCTGATTCTGTCCTATAATAAATAGCACACAGCACAGAGCAGGGCACTTGTGCACATGTGTGCAGAGGACTGTCCTCACCCTTCTTACTGCACTGAGCTGCTGTTCAACATTGTACATCTCATCAGGAAACATGTTTATAGTTCAGTAGTCCATTTACAGTACATTTATATGCTCATTTTCCAAGGTGGCTATGCCTGGCAGATTATGGTGGTGCAATGTATCGCTAACCAGGAATTAAAGGTAATTTCTGTTGGACAATCAGTTGTAAAACACATACGTGTTGACGGGCACTCCAAGGCGTTCACATATATAATTTACAGGTTCTATCGAATTAAAGTTAACATCGAACATTTTCCTTAATTTTCTTAAATGTCCTTTCGAAGCTCCCGTATCCATTAGTATGTTGGTGACTCTGGGTTGAAATGGTGCAAAACCTACTCTTAGTAAACCCCTAATAGAAAACTGAAAAGAAATTGTCAAAATCAGCCTTTCAGACATTTCATAACCTGGATTTCAGGCTCTGTTTTAGTAATGACGATTCATTTTTCTAGACAAACTTAAGTATGGGCCATTTCTGCTTTTTAATCAATTTCGCGTTAATTTAAAGAAGTTTTAAAGTATTTAGGCACAAATATGTAGCCTAGACTTAACATGGAAAATGCAACACAGTGTTATATTGTAAACAAGCAGTCTGTCCCTCTGTAAACCTGTGTAGGCTATCAAGATAGCTTTACATCCGCTCTGTTTAAAACTCACACCGGATTATAACAGCTTGCGCTAGCGCCCTGGCTGAGAACAAGAACACCCAAAAATAGGCTAAGAACGTGCACGACAAAAAATGAAGAAATTAAAATGTAATAATTCACTTTTCTTCTATAAACCCAGCTGGTATGCGTGCCACTTTTCTAAAGCGGAATTTACTGAGCAACCCTAACAGCGCCCGTTCTGTTCAGGTAAAAAAAAAAAAAAAAAAAACACGAAATTGACCAGCTTCACCGCAAGACTGGTATTGCTTATAGAAAGTGACACCGCAGCCCAGCAGATAGCCGAAGAAACAAGCAGCGCACTATCCAGCAGCTTAGCCGATCTAAACCGTTAATGAAAGTTTGTACAAAGACCCTAATTTGGCAGTTTAGGGCTGCGGTCCCCGTGTTGCTTGTTCATAGACAACGGCATATTTGAAATCATTTGACACTGACAGGATTGTAGTCTAGCTGGTCTTGAAAAGCGTGTCAGGAGTTTAAAATAAACATATTCGTCTGCTCGTGCATCAATTATAATTCATATTTGAATCTTACAGATAAGTACCCGCAACATCCCCCTTTTCAGAAATAAAGACATTCTTTTAGTCAAATGATATTCCGGCTAATGCTCCCAAAGTCAATGGTAACGAAATGAAAAGGTTGACTGTATGCCCTGAGTTCTCGTGTTGGTTATACAGCCCGTGCACAGTATAGTACGCGCCCGCTTGCCTCGCGCAGAGTGGGAATAAACATATTTTGAAAGCTACTTAAATTCAGATTTTTTTTTCTTAAGTGTGAAGCAGGTCTCTACACGTACCCCTTCTATTACCACACCTTAATAATCATACAAATGGGACTGAACAATATTTTTTTTTTAAAAATCACTCGGCAGCTTTTGGGTTTTAAAATAACATTAGGTTATACTTTTACAGTAATTTGCTTTACGCTTCCAACAATAAATCGTTTCTGATAAAGGCGAGGTAAGGCACTAAAAACCACATATTTAAGGATTATTTTAAATAAGAAATACAAAAATAAAAATTAATTAACTGGTTTTAGCTACCTGTCACAAAACTTTTACCGCAAGCCATGCCAAGCCAATGTCTATCAGCCGACTTTGCATACACTTCACAGCAAGGTTATTCACCTCAGTATTATCTACCTATCTATCTATCTATCTATCTATCTATCTATCTATCTATATATATATATATATATATATATATATATATATATATATATATATATATAACACTAGAGAGACAGCACTGAACACTATGAAAAGTCGGCCATGCAGAACATAAACATAGAAGTTGTGCAATAATTTTAAAAAATGCAGCCCTATACCACAGCATGTTTGTGCGCCGTGTTGGAGCAGAGACAGTAAGAGAGGCAATGTATGTACAGGAATAACATGCAATCAGTTTCAAAAACATTGACTGCTTTAAAAAGGCTATCGAGGGCTACTGTATCAAAATCTGCGCGGTTTTACACAAGCATGCACTTTCTAAGGAAATTGCTTCAACTGCATGTCACTTGTGTCAGTTTAAAGACATAGCTTAACAAATGTTATAATAATAATAATAATAATAATAATAATAATAATAATAATAATAATAATAATAATAATAATAATACACACCTTAGCAAATCATTCTGGTTTAGGCTTATGCAAGAACTCTATTACAAGTGCAGCCGACAGCCTTTAATATGTTACATAGCGTGTGTTACAATTGCAATTTATTTTACAAACAAAATAAGTATTGCAATAAAATAATAACTTAAAAAAAAAAAAAAACTTACAACCAGTTGCTGGCATTAGCGGAGAACAGCGCTAGAATGAGAAGCAGGAGTGACCTGAGCAAGTACTCCGATGTCATCTTGTACGTGTAAAACCCCCAAAGTTATGAGACGTACAATCCGCACAGCCGGCTTGTGGTGTCAGGCACTGTTTCTAACAGAACCCTCGGGAACTGGAAACGGGAGGTCAGTTCATCCTTTCGAGGATCAATTCGTTCCACATCCACTTCAGAATGTAAAAAAAACAAACAACTCATGGAGTTCTCGGTTTCTGCCTCATCTGCAACTTTTTAAGAATGAATTGTAATAAATGAGGTGGTTTTCCACGCCACCCCTGACTGTAGCTGGCGTTTTAATATGCGTGTATTCCTTTATCTTCGCTGCAGTCTAATGTCATTCGTGGTGCTGTTCACAGATTATGATATCTACACTGTTGGGTGCAACTCTTCGGCTTCATTGGTTTAAATCATTTTTTTGTCTTCTGGTCGTTTCTCTCCTTTTTGTGTTATCTCTGCTTGCCTTCTATTTTTCTCTTTAGTTGTTTTTATTTGTAATTTTTTATATGAATATATACATATGCATATATACACTTTTTTTTTTTTTTTTTGAGAGAGAGTGTAAGTTTAAGCGGAGGCTCTGTGAAGCTCTATCCGGTCGATGCGACTCCTCAGTCGGCGTGAATCGGAATGCCAGCTGCCTGGATCGAGGGCTAAAAAACTCCTGTTGGATTCGTGTGGGCGGGGAAAAGTGAATAGGCGGGGCTTCGGGCAAGTATGGTGATGTGGGTGTGGTTTGCAACAGACTCTCACTCAGGGGTGGGTGTGTCATCTGCTGAAGTGGGTGTGGTCAGGGTTAGGCGCTTGCCACAGTTTTTTTAAAGCCCAGCGAGTGCTCGGCTGTTTTAAAACCCCCTTGAGAGGATACGATAGTCCAGCAGTTTACCCCGAGGAAGTAAAATCGCATACTCTATCTGGCAGCGTCACTTATTTTTTAATAAAGCAACTACTTTGCTGGCTTTTGGAAAACAAAGGGCTTTTTAAATTATTATTATTGACCACAACTGAAAAAACAAAACAAAAAAAACCCAATATATATATATATATATATATATATATATATATATATATATATATATATATAATATTAATAATAATGCAGTGATGTTTTTCCTACAGTACATGGAACTACCCATATAAAACTTTAACACAGTGAATTTGCAGTCATTTGACAATTATCTAATGGTTATACTATGTGTTTACCATACTAGTTTACCATGCTTTGCCTTGCTTTATTTTCAATATGCTTCACCATTTTGTCACTGTTCTTTATTACACTTTGCTGTGCTTTCACTATGAAAAAGCTTTAAAAGGGTACTTAATCTTTTTTAAATTCAAATAAACATGAAAATGTCTCCAAAAGTTGTAGAAGTCCAGCCCCCCCCCCCCCCCCCCCCCCCCCCCCCCCTTACCCCTTATCACACGCTACACTATATGACTGTTCTGGGCTCAATGAAACAAGCAACACTGCAGCATCTCACCTTGATTTCAGAGCCTGGCAACAGTTCTGCACTTTAAATACCACTTGTCTGTGAAATCACTGTGGAGAGATCGCTGGTAGAGATGGATGTCATGCAGAGACAGGCTAGGATTTCATTCTTACTCAACACGCGGGTCATATCTGGGAAGGCTGGGCTGCAGTGCACATCTTACACCATGCTTTAATATTAAGAATAATGCATAGCTGTTTAATTAAAAACTAGAAATAACTCATATGTTAGTTTAAAAGCCCTGAGAATATGTGCATCTAAGTTTTTCGGTAAAGCGTTATTTAGCGATGATGTTAGGTATCTTCACAAATTTGTATTAAACGTCACTCACTCAATCCTACATACACTCTTTACCAAGTTAAATAACGTGGTGTCCTGTCATCTTCCTCTCCAGTGTAACTCAAGCATGGTACATCACAAGTAGTCCAAGAGTTAGGACAATACTTGTAATGACTGCTTGATATTATCTCACTCAGGTCCACTGTATAAATCTGCCCCTGGAAAGCAGGGGTTACTGGAGGAAGGTACGGTGAAGCTTCAAAATGCTTCAAAACCTCTTGGCTTTTCTGTTAGGACTCTGGGTTCTATTCTGTAGCACAGACAAGGGCGCATTTTGTCAGTGGAATAAAAACATTTTTTTACAGTATAACACAATTTAGTAGCAGGATATTTTTATTGAAGAGAAATGTATTCATAAAGATAAGCCAGTGTTTAATAGAGCAGACCCAGAGGACTTGATGAAGAGACTTTGCTAATACAGGGCAGGACATCTTATTGGAAGCCCAAGTTCAGCTCGACACCCAGAACACCAGGAATTCGAAAGCATTTTTTCACCTTTCCCTTACTGCTCCCCTTGTCAAAATCCACCTGGCTATCACTGTGCCTGTAGAATCCTAGTTTTCAAAGAAAGTCATATGATGTGGTGACCTTTCATCTCTGCTCAGGAGTCGTCAATGTGTTACAGACACAGATAATGCCAGGTGGACTCTCCCATGGTAAATTTGCATGGTAATATTGTAGTTTCCCATGCTTTACTGTGCATTTACCAGTTTACCATGGTTTGCCATGTTTCTGTTATATGCTTTAAATACCTTTCTGTGCTTTACAGTGCTTAGCTATGCTTTACTGTGCTGTGACTATACTGTATTTCAGTTGCTATGCTTTTACTATGGAAAACTTATAAGGGCTGATACAAAGAAAATGCTAAAATTCCAAATTACAGCAGAATGAGAACTAGCCAGAATGACTGTAAACATTATGAAGCAATAAGAAAAATGTGGAAAAGACATTGAAGCTACTTATCCTTTAAGACCAGGGGTTCAAAACTGGGGGCTGGGGTGAGATGGGTGGAGCGGGCCTGCTTGACATAGCAATAATATTCTCCCCCATATAACCGTGACACCTAAAAATGCACTCACCTTGATGTCAGCTCTGTTGTGCATTTCAATCTTTAATTCCAATGCCCTTATGTCTGTACCATTAAGAGGGGCGATTGTAACTTCCCATCAGCGTGCCTTCATGGGGGGTGGTTCTCACTCAGGAGGCCTGATGTCATGGGGGCCGCGGGTCAAGGACGTTTGGGAAACCCCGCTTTAAAGAATACATGTGTGGAGTGTCGTTGTAAAAGCTCAATCAGGTCACACCAATTTAAGAGTCGATTGTGAAATGAAGTCATAAAAAAGGACAGTACCAGATGGTCTGAATGCCCCATTCTTGTGCTCTTCTATTACACTAGAGACTGATTGAGATGTACCACTGTGTGAGTCTGAAGTAACCAAACTAGGGACTCATATTAAGTCTTGATTTTAAAGAATGTTTGTTAACATTCTTAAAGATAATATTGAATTAAATACTGTTCAATTCAAATGTTTTTAAGGATAGTTAGCAAGTTTTTCTTATTAAAAAAGGGCTCCAAACCCATTTCAGAAATGTTTCAGGAATCTCAAAGTTGTATTCTGAATCACTGTTTTCTAGTTTGCCCCGGTGCCCTGGTTTACTTTGCTATTGTAAATAACAGGTCAATAGACATGCCCAGGGCTCCACTTTGGGAGGCATTCTTATTTCTTGAGCCTGGGGACAGAGAGCTTTACCTTGAAATGTATTCTGTGTCAACTCAAGAGCCACATGCACAATCTCCAGATTCTCAAAGCTCTTTACTCTGAAACATCATAAGCTTTCTGAAACAATGCACCCCAGAAATAACCAGAATAGGGGGGCTTGTGAGAAGTCTGTTTCTTCATCATTTTAAAATTATAATTGGTGCTGTTTTCTTTTAGACAAACATTGCACTAATGATGAAAAAAGCTTTCAGAATTTAACAAACTCAAACTCTGAGAAATGTCAACTGATATGAAAAGATATATTTTCTTATTTGAAGTGTAACTGATAACAGCTTCGAATCACACAGTATGCAATAGATTGACTGCTTTTATTTATAATCCTGTTAAAGTCACATAATCACTTCCCTGAAAAGGATCTCAATGAAGAGATGACAATGACAAAAAGGGCTTTCCTCAACTCATACCAAAACATATGACACATTTTATTTCATCATCTGCGCTACACTCGAAGATGAGTAAAATCTAGAATTCATTGTACATTCCCAACAAAAAGATCACCATCAATCCTACACTGGTGTACCGCTTCTTTTAAGAATGCTATCCTTCCATGATTTTCTATTGTTATTGGACCCAAAGAAACCGAGGGGCCAGTAATACCTCACTGTTTCAGCAATAGAATACTGTTTCTGCAGGGAAACAATGGACTTTACATTTAAAAGGCTTGCTGCTAAGCCTTGTTTAGTCTTTAAGACGAGCACTTCTCATTTCAGGATTCAGAGAGGTTCTCTCTCTCTCTCTTTCTCACCCTCTCCTCTCTCTCACTCTCTCTCTCGCATCACACACACACACATGCACACACACACACACACACACATACACACACACACACACACACAGACAGACACACACAGAGACAGAGACGCACACACACAGACAGACACACAGAGACAGACACACACGCACACACACACACACACACACACACACATAAACGCACAAGCACACACACACATACACAAATCTCTCAAACGCTCACTGTTCTTTCCATGTGTACATTTTCATACCAGCCTGGTAGAATATTCTCCAATGTCATACACTACACTGTCCAAAATAGTATACTATAAATATACAGTGTACAGGTAGTATAATTATGGTACAGATGTTATATTTTCACCTTTAAAAAAATCACTAACAAGTTCTAGTATATATCTTGTTGGTGTTTATAAGGATTTTATTAGGTAGTTAATTCTGTGATTTAAGTCTGGAGGTACTGTGTATTTAAAATTTGGTCAGAATGTTATTATTTGAGATAGATTATACATTCAACTCAATGTTATAAACCTCACTGCTAGTTGGGGTCAAGATATCATCCAGGTATCATCTATCACCTGTTATGTCGTTCGGTTCTACAGGATACATACAAAATATGTTGCATTCAGCTTGGGCCTCCTGTTGTTGCATTGCCTCTGTCATTTTGTATATCTGCATGGGTTGTTAGTCCAGTACAGTTCTCTATGCTTACCTGTATTGTGCACGTGACAAAACCCTCTCCTCTTTAAAGTGGTTTCATAACATGCTAGTGCCATCAGCACTCAGGGTTGCTGTGGAGAGCTATCAGAATCAGGTTTGTATATAGTTTTTTGCTTACATGTAATTGATACTGAAAGAGGATTTATTGAAAGTGAAGGTATGGAGATCAGCACTCTCCACGTCATCAATTATACTACTTAGCATCATAAACATACAGTTATGCTTATAAATAATGCTATTTAAATAAGCATTGTTAGTCACATGTAACCAGTGGCAGTAAATACATGTATAATTGGGGTTAATATAAAGCGTGTATTAAGCTTGCTTTCTCACACTCAGTGTACATTAGCAATCAAGGCCTACAGCTGGCCTGCAATATACAACATAGATTTGTATACAGTGACAGCTAGATATTGCAGGTGTGGTATATCTCGTATTGTACTGGTATATTTCTTGAGTCAGCTATGAATAGATCTGGACGAACTGAATAAAATACAGTCCCATTTTGAACAACAGTCTAGAAATATTTTATGAATATCAATAACAAGAGCACTGTATTGCTTATAATAAGGGTGTTTCCATAATTATTTCCAGTACTGTAAGTATAAACATATAGTTCAATGCCGTCAGCTGTACAGCCAGCATTTAGAGTGGATAGCATTCAGTGATGGGACACAGAAAAGAGCTGTATCAGAATTCCACTGACCAACAGAGGGGGGTAGTGAGCAATGATTTCAAGATTGTGAACATATTTTAAACAGCAGAAACTCTGGTCAAGTCAGTTTAGCCCATTCTACAGAGTACTGGATCTACCCCACCATCACCTTTCTGTATGTGACATAAAAATGAAAGAATCGTAGTCTGGGGGACAAATGTTTAGACTACGGTGTATTTTTTTAATGGCATGTAATTGCAGAATAGAAAGCATTTAAAATATTTTGCCTCTATCTATCCATACACGAAATGGACAAATCAGAGACACCCGCAATAACATGGTCAATATCATGGGCAGAACAGCACTGATTGAATGAGGCTGAAAGTTGTTGAAGTTATGAAGGACACGTGATCCTTCCTGCATGATTCAGGGAAGCTGCAGCACAAGAGGGGGAACCGTCTGCAGCGTCGTCCGTAGAGTCATCACTGGTGAAATAACACTGATGTGATATGGAAGCACCTGCCAGCTGAACCATGCTGTTTCCTGTCTCACAACAGGGAGATGCAAATTTTATATCCTACATAATACACTGATAGAATTCATGCAGGAGAAATGAACCTAATAATTCATTGTGATTGTAGCTAACAAGATCATTCTGTAAATGTTACCTGTGCACTTCCATGCTTCACTTCCAAATGTCCAGTTTTGAAAGAAGCATGCGTTATAGACAACATGTACTTTTTATTTTTAAATATCTGGTACTGATAACCGGTACTGGTACTGGTTAAAGAAAGCTCTGTTTGCAAGCCTCATCCTTGTGAACATTTTGGATAATGATTAATCATTAACATTTCAATTCAATAAAAGAAAAAGAAAACAACAACATTGGTTCATTTAAAATTAAAGAAGATGAACACACGCTGTCCTCCCAAACAGCCGACCGCTTCTTTTCACTCTGCAGACTCACCATGCAGCCACCCAGAGCTATAGTGTCGGAGGACAACGCAGCTCTGGGCAACTTACAGGCAAGCCTGCAGGCACCTGGCCAGTCTCCAGAGGTCGCTGGTGCACGATGAGCCGAGGACACCCTGGCCGACCTAAACCCCCCCGGGCGGCGCTTGGCCAATTGTGCGCCGCCCCCTGGGAGCTCCCGTCCATGGTCGGCAGTGGAATAGCCTGGACTTGAACCGGCGACCTCCAGGCTATAGGGCGCATCCTGCACTCCATGCAGAGCGCCTTTACCAGATGTGCCACTCGGGAGCCCCCCCAAACAGTGATCTTACATTTTGTGGGTTGTACAATGAGTATCGTGGGTCTGCAGGTCTCAATTTGCGGGTCACTTGGATGATCTGCTGTGTAGCTAATGAAAGTGCAAAACGGGTCATAGTTATGGAATTATTTTGCTAGCTACAATGAATTGAAATCCTTGTTGAAGCAAGGAAGCTAACCCCGGGAGCTCCTCTCCCTGTCCAGCTCTGCGCTTTGCCTGGGAATGCTCAATGCGCATTCTCTAAAGCCCTGACGCCTTCTGATCCTACTCCAAGGGACAGAAGCCAGGCTGAGGGGGTGAAAAGGAGAAGCCTGCATTTCTAAAGAACCCTTTTTATTAAAGTGGATGTGAGCTTGGCTTGACATTTCAGGTAACTATTGGTAGGTAGCCTTCTGTTACTGACATGTAGGGTAGATTAACTGTACACCTGCAATTATTCATTACATTTTCACACAGTGTAGATTACCTGGACACCTGCAATTATTCATGACATTTTCACTGCACTTTCACTTTCATCTCATCCCCTCTCAGAAGCTGCCTGGTTGGTGCTTGGAGGGTGATGCTGGGTGGTGGTGGACCTCTCAGAAGCTCCCTGGTCGGTACTTGGAGGGTGATGCTGGGTGGTGGTGAGGGCTCAGCCATTGCCCGAACATGTTGTCAGTGGGCATTTGGATGTGGACCCTCTAAAAGTAATCCAGATTTCTCTCCCTCTTCATTTTATTGCCAGGAAATAATTGATTGATTGTTGTAGTAATACAGTAATAGTCTCCATAGCAACAGTGTTATGTGTTTCTTTCAGTACTATATTGTACTGCTGCATACAGTATTTCATTTAGTGTCTTTCGAAGAGACGTGACACAGAGACCTTGTCCACTCTAGGAGATAGCAGAAGGGGTGTTAACCCTGGTGAAACCCTTATAAAAGTTAACCACAGGAATTTTGAGCAGGAATTATGCAGTTTTCCCATGTTTTTCAATAGTTATGCACTTACCATAAATGTAATATGCTTAACCATACACTGGGCTTTCCAATAGTTACTTATGCTATCATGCTTTCACTATGCTTTATTACACTTTGCTGTACTAAGATAAGGGACAGTAGGTACATCCCAATACAGATCAATAAAACTGTGGTCTGTTGTCTGTATACAGGTGCTCTGTAAACGGGATGTTGCATTTCAGTGCATTAGCTTAGATATCTTCTTACCATATGGATTCTACGCAGCGAACCGCACTACATTTTCAGTTGTCAGCTTTTCAATGCATTACCAGGCTTTTGCAATGATTCCTTTTACTTATTTTACCATCCCATGATACACCCGTGCGTGATTTCCCCATATATGTTTGGCTATGCTTTGTTAAGAGATGTTACCTTTACAAATACAACATTTTTGGTAACACTTTAGTTTAGAGCTCTCTTATAAGAATTATAAATAATCTATAAACAAGTGAGAGACATATACAAACAGACAGGCAGACAGGCATATATAGACAAACAGACCTAAAAATACAGACAGACAGACTATATCCGTTATAAGCGATTATAAACAAAGAAATAAAAACTGGCAAAAGCATATAATAGTCTTATTATCTCTAATCATATTCCATAATTGTTAATAGCATAATTAATAACATGTTTATATGTTGTTTATAATAACTGATCCCTAAAATAAAGGGTTACCACATTTTGTTGTATGTCTTCTAGTCAAAACGCTTGTCATTGAACTTATTAATTTGCTTTTAGTATTTGTAATTTTAGCACTGTTGAGTGTTTAATAGTTATGGCTGAAGACGTCTAACTAGACTACTGTAAAATATCCTGTATAGCACTGTCACACGGCTGGCTGAGTGATTACGTCAGACCCAGGAAAGGAAACACACACAGGACGGTGAAATGATGAAGGCGCTTGCTTGCGCCGGTTTATTTCAAATAAAAAGGTTGAATAAAACAGAGAACACTGACTGAACAAACAAAACGGCGCGTTGGCCAAAGTAAATAGACAAACAAAACGGATTAACACTAAACAAACATTGGATGGACAGACAAACAAACACGGTGAGTCCAAACAGTTATTATTATTATTATTATTCTTTTTATTCTCGTCTATTTTACCTCCTCTCCACACCCGTTCTCCACTCACCGAACACACAACCCCGAGTGAGTAAAACGTGCATCTATATATACTGTTGTGCCGGGATTCAATTACTAATTAATTATTCACTTGAATCCCAGCAAGCGAATTAATTATGTGCAACCTCGTGCTCGCATATTAATTACTTTAAATGCACGTGAAGTGATGTGCAATCCTCGTGCTTAAATACAATTATACATTTTTAAACACACGTGAAACACAGACCCGTTTATATCCCGTGTACCAATGCCTATACACCAACATTAACACACCACATGCAACATAGAATACAGAAAAGCACACAGGGGCGGGGCACATTGCCACAAGCACATATAAGATGACGCCTTATTTTATTTCAGTCTATGCAGCTTGCAGAGTATCTGAATGACTCGGAGATTCCCAGTCACATCCTCGCTGGGCCTGTGCCGTGGTGGGTTTAGTCCTCCAGTCCAGGCAGATGGTTTCCTTCGCTTTTACCCATGACAGTGGGGACTCAACTGGAGGGACATGCCCAAGCATGTTTTCAAAAAGAGAAACAAAGCTGTTTGAATAAAGCTGGGGGATATTGCTCATGAGCAAGGTCAGTAGCCGATGAGTCAACAATGTGTCTTGTGTCCCTAGGTTCAGGTTAGGTTTGTGTCCCAGTGGGGTGGGTGGACGGGTGTGTTTGCCTGGTACTTCTGAACATCTTGAATATTTTTGTAATGTAGAATTACAGCTGCGTGCAGCTCAGCGCTAAACTAACTCAGCACCATACGGCACACTTGTTGTAAAAGTTCTCCCCCCCTCCTGCTGCGGATAGCCTTGCCCAAAATGGGAGCTCACTTTCTGGTGTGTCACCATGCCAGCAAAGGAGCGCCTCTAACTGAATTACCTTGGGTGGTCGAGTTGGTCCTGTTTAGGGTTAGTGCTTTTGGTACAATGTTGAATTTAACATTCCCCACTATAGGTAGAGTTCAAAGGGTACAGTGTCAGTTACATTGCGATCATGGATTTGGCTTCTCATTCAAAATGACTTTTAAATTGAACTACTAGAAAAAAAAACATGTTATATGCTGTATCAGATGCTCTACCTTTGAACATTTTAGTACTGTACAGTAATGCTTTAGGTACTTTGTGTTTCTTACTGCAGAGTGTTTAGTTCAGTTGCCTGCTTACTTCTGTATAGCTGTAGGTCATTTGTGTTTTACTGTTTGGCCTGATACAATATATAGCATACATATGTCAATACAGAGTACATTTAAACACATACTGCGGTAGTTTGCTGACGTTCCTCTGTGACTTGATATATTGTGTTCTCAGTATATAGTGGACTGATATTGGACACTGATAAACCAAGGGCTAGTGTTTGGATTTTTAATAGCACTGTCCTGAGACCCTGTTCGTGGACCTATTTACCTATTTATCTTTATTATATTTCATGATGTCAAGATACACTGCCTGGCCAAGTTTATTAGGACCTGTCTACCCGATTGGATTTGGCATCGCCCTGGTAGGGGCATGTTCTCCTGCTGTGCCCTGGGTCCCTTCATTACCCAGGAAGGTTGAAGGAATGCTCTAGTTTACCCTGATGGAGATGGTGCTTTCATATAATAATGCACCCATCCACCGGGCCAGAATGGATTCCAGTGGTTTGAGGAGCATGACTTCAGGCATCTTCCACGGCCACAACAAACCCCAGATCAAGCATCATCATGATCCTCTTCCCACCGCGCTGCACGCATTGCGTGGAATATTAACCTCCCTCAGGACACGTCCCAGCGCCCTGTGGAGTCTGTGCCACACTGTGTCAAGCCTGACCAGCCTCAGATTAGGTACAGCTCTTCATAAAGGGGCAGTAAACAGCCAGCATTATTAAAATAGACGTGATGACCTTTACAGGATTATCATCACTTTCATTTATTAATATTTTATTAGCATGTTTTCCAAAAAGGGGTGTGGCTCCTAATGTCATTTTACTACTTCCTCACATTTCCTGAATAATTTTGTAAAAGTTACACTTTACATTAAAAAGTCATGTAACAAAAGCCTCTGTATCATCATGTAACAACCCAAATAAGTTACAAACAAGCAAACAAAAAACAAATGTCTAACCTCACCAGTTAGACACCTTCACCAGTTCAGTAACCAACGTGCTTTGTAGTGCTTCATAAAAGCAAACAGGATTATTGCTGACCCACGGCCAAAGTCTGCTATGGAAGATCACGAACTGCCGTCTTAAATACCTCGATCAGATCCAGAGTGAAGATGTACATTCAAATCATGTGACGCCCATCTAGATCACTCAGGCGAGTATGTGCATCTGTGCACTGTGTGTCATTGCCCTGTGGAATAGACGACACCTTTGTGTCTGCTTTACAAACTGAGCCGCAGATTCCATTTGCTGTGGGGAAATGAACAATAATCCTTCCTTGAATGCTATTTTCTGTTTGAAATGTGTGGACAAAACGTGTTTATTCTTAAACACAGCCCAGTCGTAACTCTTTAATTAAAGAGTGCCAACCAAGGTTTTATAATCGGTTTTCTTTCATCTTATGCACATTCAATATTAGAAATTCTATCTATCTATCTATCTATCTATCTATCTATCTATCTATCTATCTATCTATCTATCTATCTCATTTTTAATATCCCCTTGAATTCTTCATGTTCATACGTAGGTACATGCAGAAATACAGTCGTGTAGGATACCCCTTTCTACATCATAACACTTTCCTATCTGAAGCACAGTAGAAAAGAAAAGTACATTTGAAAGAGTGTGTCCCCACTGTGTGTCAGAGTTCACCTCCTCCTCCCCAGACTCCACCTGCTTTTTTTGGCTTTGTCTAACAGGGGAGGGTAGCTATCCTGCCCCCCTGCCCATGGGCAGGACAAATATTTTGTAAGATATCACAATAATTATCACGATAATGCTTGTAGTGTAGTTACTGAATTAACCAAGGCAGACTTTGCATCATTTGAGCAAATAAAGGACCTCTCATTAGTTTAGTGAAAGGAGTGGGAGCAGCAGGTTGTGTTAGGGGGGGTAGTTCATTTAGTGAAAGGACTGGGAGCAGCAGGTTGTGTGGGGGGGGGGTAGTTTAGTGAAAGGACTGGGAGCAGCAGGTTGTGTGGGGGGGTAGTTTAGTGAAAGGACTAGGAGCAGCAGGTTGTGTGTGGGGGGGTAGTTTAGTGAAAGGACTGGGAGCCGCAGGTTGTGTTAGGGGGGGTTGGTTAGTTTAGTGAAAGGACTGGGAGCAGCAGGTTGTGTGGTGGGGTAGTTTAGTGAAAGGACTGGGAGCAGCAGGTTGTGTGGTGGGGTAGTTTAGTGAAAGGACTGGGAGCCGCAGATTATGTTAGGGGTGGAGGGGGTGGGGTTGCTTAGCTTAATGAAAGGACTGGGAGCAGCAGGTTGTGTTAGGGGAGGAGGGGGGGTTTGGTTAGCTTAATGAGAGGACTGGGAGCAGCAGGTTGTGCTCCCTGCCTCTGCACTGTAGTAGCTCAGGTTGGGTGTAGTTTTCATTTATATTTTGATGTATTTGTTTATTTGTTTAAGTCTTTTGTTTGTATATTTCGTTGGTTAATAAAAGTGCTCAAAAGTGCTGAACTGCTATCTTCTGCCTCCGAATCTGCTATTCCTACTGCTAGCCAGCCATGACGGCAACGCTACCCTTCTGCACATACCAGTATTAGATTGCTTTTCAAATTCTGTTAGACATCCTGGGTAGACATACAGGATGTGCCACTTTATTAGAAACCTGCAGAAAATAAAGCAGGACAACTCCAAACCAGCGTCAAGGGTGTCACATGCATTACATGGAAAACTCTGAGAAAGCAAGCAAAGGAATGACGCCTGTGAGAGTTGTGCAGTGATAACAGCTATTGATATGCATTACATACCTCTTCAAGTTCATTAAATAGCGATACCGTTACCTCTGTGGCAGTTACAGAGGGCAAACTGGGTTGCCTAGCGACTAGGTAAACATGCAGGAGAAGAAAGCTGGATCTCGATCAAGGGGAATTTTAACTTAAAATATGTTTCGTCTTTATAAATGTGAATTGCATACTAATATTCTCTTGTATGTTAAACAAATTGCTGTGCAAGGTGTATGATTGAGGTCAAACGCTCAATGTTTAGTTAGTGTTAATTTACTCTCAGAGAAAGTGATGAACTGATAAATGAAACCTAGGGGCATTTTAGCTCATATACATTATCTACTGCATAGACAGCAAGTCAAATGAGCTTGTGGTTAGCATTAGAGTAACCACTGAGACATGGCACGTGCTTCGTCTTCAGACAGGAAATGCCTCTGAACATGTGATCTCAAAATGAAAAGTTTGAACAGTCCCAGAGGGTGGTATAAGTATAGTTGAACACGCCGTTCCAGCACCTGCCACAGGCTTTTCACACGTGACTGGAACAGGCTCAGCTTCCTCTTCATGGAAAAAGGTTTGCTTTCTGGGTTTTAACTTGAATTCCTTTTGGAGCAAAACTTTGAGTTTGAGTTTATTTTTATTTTTTTTGGCCGATGAAACTCAGGGCTGAAGAAATTGAAATATGTATATTTTGTTGGCAGTGAGTTTAGAGAAAGGGAAACAGGTCGTTTATATGCTTAAAAACACCACATAAATAAAATGTTCACACTGAGAACGATGTAGTTGTTTTACCATTGAATTATGGTACAGTGGTGGGGGTTTGGTAACTTATAAAGCTCCTTGTCATGTTTCATTATAATTCTTACTTTTGTTATTTGAAGAGTGCTTAATTATTTACATCACACTTAGGTGCATAACAACTATATGTTGTACAATTCACAAGTAGATTTTGAATTTTGAAACAATTGCTCTAGGTACTGAACAAGTACATATATTTTGCAACTTTATAATCATACCTTATATCTCAACAGACATAAGGTCAAGTTTGTTTTCCCCTTTTCCTTCAAACAAAGCAGCTGATGCTTAGTCAATAATGTGCAAATATTGACCAGGCTTCAGGTAAATACAGCAGTGACGTTCCCTCGTGGAAATTTTAAACCTAAACCCCAACAAGATAACTAGAACACAAACCTAACACTAAAGCATCGTTACATTCTGCCAGAAAATACCTCAATCAAATGCTCTCTGTAAAATAGACTTGGAACCGACCTCTTAACACATTATTTTAAGGATGTTCCATTAGGTATGTATTAACTATACATTGTGAAGTAGTGAGGGTTCAGTATGTCACAGATACCGCCTAAATCAGACATGAATCAAGCATGTACAGTAAGTGTTGAGCGATTATCAGTCATTCATGAATACTTAACACATTACTAATAGGTTAAAGGGCATCAATAGTTAACAATATGCTTAGTTAGTTAGAAACAATGCTTAATAATTACCTTTAAACTCACGTCAGGCTATGTTTCAATGCTGTCCATTTACCGTTTGGAGTACATTGTTCTTTAATATTTCTATTATATATCAAGTAAGAGGAAAATAAGATTTAGGATTTGTCATCTTTTCATGCATACAGTGATGTCATAGTGCACAATTCTAAATTTAATAAAACTATAGGTTATGTTTAATTAAGCAAAGCAGAAGTTCTGGCAGGGAACTCACTCTAACCTTAAATCAAATCACATAAACATCAAGCATATTTTAAGCACTTCCAATACCAGATGAAATTGTCAGTCGAAAAGCTAGTAGCTTATTTGTCCTTCGATAAACAAGATGCCCAATGATTGTCAAGGAATGGATTAATATTTTACCTCAATCCATTAAATCTCCGCTGTGCACTGGAGTTTGTCTCCTCCTCCCCAGCTTCCACCTGCTTTGTGGCTTTGTTTAATGGAGATGGCAGCTATCCTGCTCCCCCTGCCCAAGGCTTCCCTATGGTCAGCTTCTACACTGATCTGCGAGCTAATTTATGAGCAGGGGTACCTCGAAAGGCGAGGCCAAAGGCCAAAGAATGTAGTGTACTTAAAGGGTACATTGGAAGAAAGGCTAATTTTCAGAGACAATGCCAGCGTTTTTTCATTACAGATGGCCAACTAATGTACAAACACAAGGTACACAAAAAGCGACAAAGGTGAAACGCAAAATAGACACATTCTATCAGAATGTACATCCGTATTTAATATTTGTTATAATATTAATTAAACATATTTTTTTGGTTCATTAAAAAAAGTTTTATTAAACAACATAACATTCAAAACATGCTGTATAGCAAAAACGTTTGTAATCCCTCAAGAATTGTTGTTATTTTTGGAGCAAAATAACTCAAACCAGTATGCTTGAAACAAGGTCATCTGTTAGCCATAGATTCCAATTTACTGTATTGGTGTGTGTGTGTGTATGTGTGTGTGCGTGTGCGTGTGCGTGCGTGCGTGTGTGTGTGCGTGCGTGTGTTTCAGGATGTAGTAGTTTTTTTCTTTAATGTGTATATAGTTCATTTTTGTTTGCTTTGTATTTCAGTACGTTTGTACAGTTACAATTTCTATTAGTACATTGTTATGTTGGTTAATTCAGTTCGCTTTAGCTGAAAAACATTTGGGAAAAATACAAATGCAATACCATAACTGTAAAAAGCAACGTAAATGCTTTGAACTTAATGTACTGTAGAGTGTTTTGAGCTTGAGAGTGTTTTGAAAGTACGTAATGTGTTGTTTTGAACGTAGAAGTGTTATGAACGTGACCTGAGTGTTTTTTGCGTGAGTGTTTTGCGCGTACTGCACCGGCGTATATTGCCTGTGCACGCAGTGTTGCAGCCACGGATGAGAGGCAGAACGGGAGAGTAAGCATAGAGGAAGAACTAGTGACTAAGAAAATGATGAGAAAATATTTAAGCAGAGCTCAAAAACATGATGTGTCAAAGACAACTTCTGTGTTGATCCCCTGTCTTTAACAATTGTTCCACAAATGGGGACCCACAAATCTGTTTGACGCCAGGCCCACAAAAGGTTAATCCGGCCCTGAGTGTAAGGTATGTATAGTGTAGTAGTGTTGTCTTGTCTATGCTTTCATAAATACTCTATTGCATGACTTTCCTGACTGAAATAGCAGTTCCTGAGTACAATCTTCGTTTTCATGATTTTTACTAAATTAATACATCCTGTGCAGAGCCCAAACTGCACCAGATGACATTATTATAACAATAAGACGACACAACACTGTAGCTTATATTAAAGGGAAAACAGTCGCTGACATTAGAAACTTTGGTAACACTTTAAAATAATGTTAGAAAATTCATGGGAATTTCAATAGAGTTTCATAGGATTGCTTGGGAGTAATATCTAAAAAACAAATATTTTGTTGTTATTTTGTAATGATCTTTCTAGTCCTGAAGATAATAAAAAAAAAAAATACAAAAAATAGCCACACATGTTTACCGGGGAGGGCAGCTATCCTGCCCCCTGAATACCACAAGAATATACAGCCAATGCACTGGAATGTAGAGGAATTTTATTTTAAAGAAAACAAACCCTGAAGTGATGTGGGCTGTAGAAATGATATACGTGTAAATGGTTAGGCAGACTGATGCAGTGCAACTGAACAAAGTGCTGTCCCACAGGATCCCCTTGAAAACACGGTTCGCATCTTAAGAGGTATTGTATGGTGAGCTTGCGTGGATACCTGATAAATAACTACAGTAAGTGTCCTGTTAGTGTTCATTCTCCAGTGGAGGGGAGGTGGGGGTGTGTGTGCTCTAGGTTAATGATACTCCCTGTATTGTGCTGTGAGCTGTGAGGATTTTAATTCGAAAACTTTGTGCCGAGATGCAGAAACATCTGAACCCTGACCTGTGGAGGGGTGAGGGGGTGGGGGGGCAGTGGGATGTCACTGTGCCCTTGCTGGACACTCAAGTCTGACTCCACTGTGCCCTTGCTAGGGAGGAGGAGCCCTCGCTCATGCCCCCTGAATAACACCCCTAGGTTACAATTCACTGGACACGAGCGAGGGCTGCGGGAAGAAAGGAACCTCGGAAATTGATAATAGGAGAGATGTGCTTTGTGACTTAGAGATAAGGAGATTCCTCACACAGCAAGCAGGATAGGACAAACAATCCCATGATTCAGTTGTGCTATCTCATGGATTCATTGCGCGCGCACCACCACAGAAGCCATCATTGGAGCCCACCAAGAGAAATGCAGTCACCATTCGAGAATTCGATTCTGCAGAGAAAGATACCCTCAGCAAACAGCTTTTGAAGGAGCCAAGTAGCTTTTCCCGGCAAGTAGCTGGACTGCTGGGGGGAGTGCCGTGCAAAGGGAGTGACAGGCACTGCTATCATGACGGATGCGATCGAGAAATCCACAGCACGGGAAGGAGCTGCGGCAGTACATGCAGAGAGGATAGTGGCATGAGAAGCCTGTATGAACGACTGGCGCGAGTGTGCTGAGGCGGCAGCGCATAATCGACATATTGTCTGGGAATGCAGTCACCATTCCAAAATTCAATTCTGCAGAGAAAGAAAAGTGAGGTGTACTCGAGAAGCACTCAGACAAAATGTAAGAGGGCTGTAAGCCTGTTTGAACAATGGTTAAATGAAAGAAATGCAAACATCTGTGTAATTGATAGAGATTTACTAAGTGATAATGAAATTGCCGTTAGTCCTTCCAGAAGATATGTGAAATAAAAATTAGAAGGGTGGTGTTTATGTGGAAATTCATTTGTATTATGAAAAGTTTTTTTTACAGTGTTAATGTGTAATTGTATTACTTTTATCAAACAATATGAAATGCTAAACCGAAATCGCAAGCCATTTTCTAAGTGTTACGTTTGAAATATTATTATTATTATTTATTTCTTAGCAGACGCCCTTATCCAGGGCGACTTACAATTGTTACAAGATATCACATTATACATTATTTCACATTATACAGATACACTATTATTTTACATACAATTACCCATTTATACAATTGGGTTTTTACTGGAGCAATCTAGGTAAAGTACCTTGCTCAAGGGTACAACAGCAGTGTCCCCCACTGGGGATTGAACCCACAACCCTCCGGTCAAGAGGCCAGAGCCCTAACCACTACTCCACACTGCTGCCCTACATATGTAATTCTATAATGAACTAATGACTCCATATTCAAGATATGCTATGTACATGGGTCAGGTTTTTCACAAGGTATGCAATGGTCATTAAATGGAATACCACAGACCTATTTGACATACTGTATTTCCACTATTAACCATCAAAAGCACAGCAATCTGGTCGCTAAAGCTGCAGTGGATGCCTGTCCATTACAGAAGCACTGTCCACAACACTCCACTCCCTTCAGCACAGCCTGGCTCAGTCCAGGACTCTTCCCTAAGCACAGTCTTGCTCAGTCCAGGACTCTCCTCTTCAGGACAGCCTGGCTCAGTCCAGGACTCTCCTCTTTAGCACAGTGTGGCTCAGTCCAGGACTCTCCCCTTCAGCACATCCTGGCTCTGTCCAGGACTCTCCCCTTCAGCACAGCCTAGCTCAGTCCAGGACTCCCTTCCTGCACAGCCTGGCTCTGTCCAGGACTCTCCCCTTCAGCACAGCCTGGCTCAGTCCAGGACTCTCCTCTTTAGCACATCCTGGCTCAGTCCAGGACTCTCCTGTTCAGCACAACCTGGCTCAGTCGAGGACTCTCCTCTTCAGCACAGCCTGGCTCAGTCCAGGACTCTCCTGTTCAGCACAACCTGGCTCAGTCCAGGACTCTCCTCTTTAGCACATCCTGGCTCAGTCCAGGACTCTCCTGTTCAGCACAACCTGGCTCAGTCAGGGACTCTCCTCTTCAGCACAGCCTGGCTCAGTCCAGGACTCCCTTTCAGCACAGCCTGGCTCAGTCCAGGACTCCGCTTCAGCACAGCCTGGCTCAGTCCAGGACTCTCCCCTTCAGCACAGCATGGCTCAGTCCATGACTCCCTTTCAGCACAGCCTGACTCAGTCCAGGACTCTCCCCTTCAGCACAGCCTGGCTCAGTCCAGGACTCCCTTTCAGCACAGCATGGCTCAGTCCAGGACTCCCCTTCAGCACAGCCAGGGCAGTCTGTAAATAAGATTTATTTTATTAACCATAATCCAATCGCTGGTCCAGTCGTTCCTTCCTTCTTGGACAATATTTCAATGATGTGTATAATATACAGTAACCTAGCAACCCAGCTACTATAGAAAATCGCACTTGAAATAAAGACATGGAAATTTGGTAACACTTTACATTAAGCGTCTCTAATTACTGTGTATTTACATAGTTGGTACTTAGTATATACCTGTGTACTTACACATAATGACAATGTTACTATGCATAATTACAATGTACTTAATCTGTAAATCTTTTTGTACGATGTAAGCACACAATTCTATCAGAAAAGGGTTAGGGTTAGGGTTAGGGTTATATTGTGCAAAATAGTTATACATTAAGTAGATTGTAACTATGCATAAAACATTGTAATTAGGTGCAAGTACACATGTATTTACTAACTACTATGTAAATACACAGTAATTCATATCAGTTGATGTAAAGTGTTACCGGAAATTCAAGGAATGATGGGAACTCCAAATAACAAGACAATTCAAAGAAACGTTTTAAAAAATATCACGAAAATGAAAACACAAGAAAAAAACACCCGCTGACATTTACCCACAAAGTTGTATAGTGCTCAGCTGAAGAAACAAGGTATGGAGTTGTGTTTTTATTAAGAACATAGAATATATACAGTGCCTTGCGAAAGTATTCGGCCCCCTTGAACTTTGCGACCTTTTGCCACATTTCAGGCTTCAAACATAAAGATATGAAACTGTAATTTTTTGTGAAGAATCAACAACAAGTGGGACACAATCATGAAGTGGAACGAAATTTATTGGATATTTCAAACTTTTTTAACAAATAAAAAACTGAAAAATTGGGCGTGCAAAATTATTCAGCCCCCTTAAGTTAATACTTTGTAGCGCCACCTTTTGCTGCGATTACAGCTGTAAGTCGCTTGGGGTATGTCTCTATCAGTTTTGCACATCGAGAGACTGAAATTTTTGCCCATTCCTCCTTGCAAAACAGCTCGAGCTCAGTGAGGTTGGATGGAGAGCATTTGTGAACAGCAGTTTTCAGTTCTTTCCACAGATTCTCGATTGGATTCAGGTCTGGACTTTGACTTGGCCATTCTAACACCTGGATATGTTTATTTGTGAACCATTCCATTGTAGATTTTGCTTTATGTTTTGGATCATTGTCTTGTTGGAAGACAAATCTCCGTCCCAGTCTCAGGTCTTTTGCAGACTCCATCAGGTTTTCTTCCAGAATGGTCCTGTATTTGGCTCCATCCATCTTCCCATCAATTTTAACCATCTTCCCTGTCCCTGCTGAAGAAAAGCAGGCCCAAACCATGATGCTGCCACCACCATGTTTGACAGTGGGGATGGTGTGTTCAGGGTGATGAGCTGTGTTGCTTTTACGCCAAACATAACGTTTTGCATTGTTGCCAAAAAGTTCGATTTTGGTTTCATCTGACCAGAGCACCTTCTTCCACATGTTTGGTGTGTCTCCCAGGTGGCTTGTGGCAAACTGTAAACGACACTTTTTATGGATATCTTTAAGAAATGGCTTTCTTCTTGCCACTCTTCCATAAAGGCCAGATTTGTGCAGTATATGACTGATTGTTGTCCTATGGACAGAGTCTCCCACCTCAGCTGTAGATCTCTGCAGTTCATCCAGAGTGATCAGGGGCCTCTTGGCTGCATCTCTGATCAGTCTTCTCCTTGTATGAGCTGAAAGTTTAGAGGGACGGCCAGGTCTTGGTAGATTTGCAGTGGTCTGATACTCCTTCCATTTCAATATTATCGCTTGCACAGTGCTCCTTGGGATGTTTAAAGCTTGGGAAATCTTTTTGTATCCAAATCCGGCTTTAAACTTCTCCACAACAGTATCTTGGACCTGCCTGGTGTGTTCCTTGTTCTTCATGATGCTCTCTGCGCTTTAAACGGACCTCTGAGACTATCACAGTGCAGGTGCATTTATACGGAGACTTGATTACACACAGGTGGATTCTATTTATCATCATTAGTCATTTAGGTCAACATTGGATCATTCAGAGATCCTCACTGAACTTCTGGAGAGAGTTTGCTGCACTGAAAGTAAAGGGGCTGAATAATTTTGCACGCCCAATTTTTCAGTTTTTTATTTGTTAAAAAAGTTTGAAATATCCAATAAATTTCGTTCCACTTCATGATTGTGTCCCACTTGTTGTTGATTCTTCACAAAAAATTACAGTTTCATATCTTTATGTTTGAAGCCTGAAATGTGGCAAAAGGTCGCAAAGTTCAAGGGGGCCGAATACTTTCGCAAGGCACTGTAAAACAACGTATGTTTCATTGGATCACGACCTGCTCAAGACATAGACTATCGTGTGATAATATATTCTGCCCCATATAATATCCTAATCTAGTGCTCATGTTCAGTGATGGTCGTGATTAAATGCAGTGCATTTTTGTATACTGTAAGCAAATCATTACTTTAGGACAGTTTCCTTAATCTGCTCCTACGTCACTCTATAAACTTCAATAAAAATGCCCCAGCAATGAAAATAAAGTGGCATCCTAATTCTCCACCATGCCAGCTCCAACAGAGTTCACTGTATTTATTAGCATTCACATACTTGCAAAACACACTGAGCGTTATTGAAGTTGTTACACAAACAGGTCCTTGACTAGCAGGGCTGGAGGATGTGAAGTCAGCTTTCTTTTTTGTTCTGATGAGATCTAAAGAGGAAAGATCTTCAGCTAGGACTTAAAAGGCTTTACTTCTATAATACTCATTCATAAAGCATTAGTGCCCCAGTAAATACATAGGATTGAAAAGCACTAATCCTGTATGCTAATGCATTAGTAAAAATACTAGAGGACTATACAGTATTGGTAGAAAATACTGGGGCTCCCAAGTGGCGCATCTGGTAAAGGCGCTCCACGTGGAGTGCAGGATGCTCCCTATAGCCTGGACGTTGCTGGTTCGAGTCTAGGCTATTCCATTGCAGACCGTGGACGGGAGCTCCCAGGGGGCGGCACACAATTGGCCAAGCGTCGCCCGGGGGGGAGGGCTTAGGTCGACCAGGGTGTCCTCGGCTCACCACGCACCAGCGACTCCTGTGGTCTGGCCGGGCGCCTACAGGCTTGCCTGTGAGCTGCCCAGAGCTGTGTTGTCCTCCAACACTGTAGCTCTGAGGTGGCTGCATGGTGAGCCTACAGTGTGTAAAGAAGCGGACAGCGTGTGTTCATCTTCGCCCCTCCTGAGTCAGCGCAGGGGTGGTAGAGGTGAGCTGAGCCTAAAAATAATTGGACATTCTAAATTGGGAAAAAAAAATCCCTTACAAATGTTTACTTCGGTATAGCTTGGTAATAGCATCATACCTGTAAAAGCATAGTAAAGTGCTGGTAAGCATGGGCTACACATGGTGGAAAGAATGAAAAAACGATTATAAAATGATTGTTGCATTCTTAGTAAGGGAATGGAGATATTTCAGACTGAAATAATTTGCTGCCTGGATCACACAGTTAGCTCCCAGATCTCCTGGATTGTAGTCCTTTAGCCACTAGAATTCCAACCATTCCTCTTTGAGGTAAAAATAAAATCTAGTTACATGCTACTGAAGTCCAATGTAACTCTTTTCTATTGAATTCATATATACACCCTTTCATAGCACATAAGAACATAACAAAATACACAATTGAAAGGAAGCCATTCGGCCCATCAATGCTTGTCCGGTTCCAAGTAGCTGATTGATTTAAAAACTTAAAATCTTAAAGAATTCCAGTGATTCAGCATCAACAACATAACTAGATAAACCAGACCATACCGTCACCACTATTTGTGTAAAGAAGTGTCTCCTACCTTCTGTCCTCTTACAAACTTAATTTCTGTGTCCTCTTTTCCTTTTAAGATTTTAAAGACTTCAATTAATAAAACAAAGCTCAGGTTAATAAGAGTTTCAGGAGGATGCTTCATTTCTTTACAATGTTGTTGAAAATACTGTATGTGTTGCATGTTTAAATGTTGCAAAACATGTTCCATAATGGACCCCATACAGTACCCTACCCCAGGGTCTGCTCGATGTGCTAATTCGGGGGCTGTCCCAGATTGGGATTGGCTATCTTTTGGGCATCAAGCCTCCTTTTTGAGTTGTTCTTCTACAACCATATCAAAGCCTTCCCAGGCAGCAGCAGTAAGTCTTTTAATTCCCAGCAGTGAGAATATCTATTGTCTTCCAGTAGGTGCTATTGTGTTCCAGCCACATTGAATCTTAGGCAAATGCCACAGTATTGAAATGTGGCCAATGTAACAGGAACGGATTGAATTAAGTTTCCCAGCCTAGCTCACTCTAGCAATCAGTGCCATGGGCCAATGATGTTGTCCATTTAAATTGCTTTTTAACATCGATGGACATTATCTTTTTGTTTAATGATGTTTATGGTTGCTTCAACACAACATAAAACATGCAGTAATTGTAACAGTTCAAATTATTGGATCTTTCTGGTCACCGCTAAACTGAACATGGTGAAGTGAACTCCATTAAACAAACAAGAAATGAACCAATTAGGAAACTGTTTATAAAACTCAGTAGCCATAACACCAACATCTCTGCACACCGTTGTGTCTCTTTGTTTATTTGGAGGTTGTCTTCCAAGGTCTCTCTTTGTACTAGTGCTTGCATTGTAGAGGTACACTTGTGTAGTGTAACCGGGAGATGGCTAGGTGAAAACCAGTTGCAACACAATCGAGCGTCTTAACCACAATGCAAAAGAGCCAGGCTGTCTGCTTTCGTGGTTTTAGAGCTTTTCATCTCATCTCACCGACAGGGGACAGAATCCGTAATAGCACTGCATCTCACAACAGGCACTTGGTAAATAACTACAATAATCATTTTGCTGTTTCTAGGTTGGCAAATATATACCTACAAATAGTAAACCTGCCAAGCTATACATATTGTTCTTGATGACTTACAATGAATAGGATGAGACCTTGTACAGTAACTTGCACTTACGTGTAATTACCTACGTACTAACATCATACTTACACCATACTTAAAGCCATTAATTAAGTGTGACTGTACATACTGATTAATCACTTAAGTAAGCAAATACATAAATTGTTGGTTTTTCAATGCCTCTTGTGGAGAACCCTAGTGTCAGCTCTCACTGTTGGTTGATCAAGTGGCTGTGTAGTAAAGAGCTGGTGGAGGGGGTGGCTGGGGGATAAGGCGTTGAAATGAACAACTGGGTTATCTTATTTACTCTCTACAAAGGCTATCCAACCAACTCATACAAAAGTAGTTCAATAGCATTTCCATGGCAGACAATGGGCAGTCAACAGGAGTGAACAGCTCATGAATGGCAGGGATCCCCTCAATAGTAAAAGAGTGAATGGGGGTAGGAGCTGCCCTCATCACAGAACAGCTCCCAATGGGATGGTCTTTGACCAATGCAGGCTGTATGAGGAGTGATACACTTTTCATAATACCCTTCTGCTGCTTTTTATGAAACAAAGGTTTAGTCTTATTTTGTTTTGGATCATTTCTCTGTCCTTGCCTCTATAGCGACAATGTACTATTAGTACCAGTCCTACTACCTCAGCACCATGATGCAAAATTTGTTTTGCAATTATTATGTTTCTTCCATTGTGATATGGGTCTGGAAAATGACAGCAAAGCATATCATTTCGCAGCATACTAATATCTCCTTCTAATCTTTTATTGTAAGTATGCCTACATGGAAAAGTATTGTCCTATACAAAACACAGCAACAAATAATTCATGAAAAAATAACTTTTTCAGAAAATAAGGGTGTACGAAACATAAAGAACAGGAATCACTGTTTCTAAAATCACTGAAGCAGCGAAAAAGAAAAATAACCCCTGACCCGGTCAATCCTGATACCGTGAACAAGATCCAGCAATGCTTTTCTGAAACAGAAGAAGAAAAAAACAAAAAACAAATCCCAACCCTCCCTTATCCTCTGAGGGTTTTAACATACGACCAGCTCCCCTCTCCCCAATAAATTCCCAGCGTATTGTTTTGAATTGAAAATCGTGTTAGTTTCAAATTAATGGCCTTTTATCTGTGAGCAACAGGCCGGAAATGCAGGATTGGGCTTGTAATAATTAGCAGAAGAGGGTTCTATTGAGCAAGCCTCAGGCCTCATGCTGGGCTTAAGTCTGGGGATTCAGGCTTCTTTACATTTTCTTTAGCACTTTCAGCTCATCCCTCTAGCTGTCTCTTTCATTCTTTCTTTTTTTCTGTGAGGAGGAGTGGTAGTTTGGTGCGGAGGGAGTTGTTGTTTTAATATGGTACAATATTACCTCAAGAGGAGGGGATTGACGACCCCAGTCTTTAGGCTTTCAATCCCTGAAGAAAAGGAGGCCTAATAGGATTTGTGGCTCCTGTGGACCCTCTCACTGTTTTGTTTGTAGATAACAATCAAAGAATCATAAAATAAAGATTGAATTCCAAAAACTGTGGTAACATTTTTTTCAAATAATGTTTGCAGATCCATGGGAATTAAAATGGAGCAGCTGTACTCCTTTGATATTCTGCTGGAATTCGGTCTGAATTTGTTGCTATTATTGAAAAGATATACCAATGAAATTCTTGTAGCTTTATAAGTTATTAAGATGTTATGATCTGCCATCCTTAGTCTTTCTTCTTTTGAGTAGACACTTGAAAGAAAACTTGTTATTTCATCCGTATGTTTTTTTGATAGTCAGTAAATATTGTTTGAATTAACCAAGCCAGTATGTTTGCCCTGAACTTGTTTAAATATGAGAATTTCCTCCCTCTTGCCTTTCGGTAATCACTACAGGGTGTGTGTTAATTCTGGATTCTCAGGCATGTATGGCAGGTTAGCAGAATTTCACAATTTTCAATTAGATGACGACCATGTTGTTTTACAGTAACGCAGAACAGCAACTGTTTTTGACCGAACAATTTAAATTCCATTGTTTTGTGCTTGGCCCTGCTAGGAGGGAATCCCTCTGAAGCTCAAGCGAGTGTCCATCAAGCCCTCTCAAATCCTTTCTGTTTTTCTGTAAATAGTTTGAAAAGTTAACAGAAAGCCATGTGTGTGTGTGTGTGTGTACAGGGATGAGCAGTCGCGGAGTGGCAGGCTGTGTGTGTGTGTGTGTGTGTATGTGTGTACAGGGAGGAGCAGTTGGGGAGTGGCAGGCTGTGTGTGTGTGTGTGTACAGGGAGGAACAGTCGGGGAGTGGCAGGCTGTGTGTGTGTGTGTGTACAGGGAGGAGTAGTCGGGGAGAGGCAGGCTGTGTGTGTGTGTGTGTGTACAGGGAGGAGCAGTCGGGGAGTGGCAGGCTGTGTGTGTGTGTGTGT